>NC_067148.1:23648275-23974108 GCF_903995435.1 Acomys russatus
CAGCACTACCCACCCCTTCTTTTTAAAGTTCTTTTAATTAATTAATAATTAATTAACATCCTGATGGCAGCTTCCCCTCCTTTCTCTTTTCCCAGTCCCTCCCTCTGTCCTCCCTCCCTCCCCCAGCTGCCCCTCTTCCCTTCTCTTATCCTTTCCTCTACTCTTCTTTCTTTGTCTTCCCTCCATCTTTCTTCTTCTTGCTGGTTTTGTTTGCCTTCAGGTTTTTGCAATTCTGAAAACACCCAGGCTGGACTCAATCCCTCCTGAGTGAGGATTGTGGGCACGACAGGACACCCAGCACGACACTGCAGCCTTCAAAAACATTTTCTACTGCTTTAAAAGAAGTGACCAAAGTTTAAGTCACCAAAGTTCAGACACCTGTGAGCTTTTCTCCTCAAAAATCTTTTACCAGTGTCAGAGTTAAAAAGCAAACATTTAAATTAATAATAATAAGCCGGAAACCCAGTGAACTCAATAGCAAAGTCAAGGTTTTATCTGAGGACTTCCTGCTTCCTTCTTTGTTGGGCACAGAACTTCTGGCTGGCGATTTTCTTTACTGAGGATTATCATGGGAGAAGTGTGTGTGCTGTAGAGGAGGAGGTAACATGGAGGCCATTGCTCTGTGGAATACCCTCTCCCCAACATCGACCTTAAATCTCCCTTCCATTTCCCACAGCTCTAAAAGAAGCAGGGACCCAGGACAGGAAGACTTTGAGAAGCAATTTCCCTCTTTGAGCCATCCCACCCCTTTGAGCCATCCCACCCTCCCAGGGGCGACTTGTCATCACTCGGGCAACAAACACCATGGTGAAGCAGGGATGGACCAGACTGGGAAAGGACATTATGGAAATGGGAGAGGACATTTTGTCCAGAGGGTCTGGCCCACCCCACTCCTAAGACTTTTCACATGGAAAATTTCTAAGATAGTCCGTCATCTTACTCCATATTTTCAAATTGTTCCCCACTGGAAGGGTGGGTCTAATGAAACTTAAAATCACAAAAATAATAAACTCAGGAAGAGCTTTGAAATTGTGTGTACACACATAAAAGAAACACTAAAGAAACAGCAAGCAGCAGGGGAAACAATGAGCTCCACACCCAGTCCGCTGCTGACCCTCTGATTTCTTTGTGCCTTGTGGCTTACTTTTTAACTTTATTTTGTAGATGAAAGTTTGGGCTTTTTATATTGCATTTTCTTCCCTGGGATCTGATTACCACTTGCTATTTTCTGATTAACACATTTCACTTGAAACCATCTGAAAATTCAAAAATAAAAGCCAGATTACCTATTGCCCCACTCCTCAAATTCAGCCTCTTTGAACATTTCGACTGTTCCCTCCCACTGCAAAAATGTGAGTGGTGATATGTATTTTCACACAATCGTGACAGCATTCATCTTAAATGTTGTAGTATGACTTAACATGCCCTGAGCATTTCACTAGGTCTGTGGGCATGTGTTTTGTCTTTTTAAGAGGCAGGATTTTCTGTGTGTAGTGCTGGCTGTCCTGGAACTCACTCCATACACCAGGCTGGCTTCAAACTCAGAGATCCACCTGCCTCTGGCTCCAGCATGCTGGAACATATTTTACACCCTGGCTCTGTGGCCATTTTTGTTGTTGTTGTATTAAACTCTCTCCTTCACTGCTGTATTGGAGGAGGCAAAGGCTGGCAGGGGTACCCAAGAAGTCCCACTAGTGGTTACATGAGCACACCTTTTTTTTCCCCCATCTAGGACACTTCCTGCCTGAGTTCCTTGCCCACCTCTGCTGGAGCACACGGAAGCACCGTGTTTTCTATTCTCTACCTCATCCTCTCACACAGCCACACTGAGAGTGTGTGATCCCTGCTGAATCTTCCCAAGGTTTTAAAATCTCTCATCTATACTTTCTGCCTCCTCACTGCCACAATAGTTCACTATATATCCAAGGCTAGCCTCAAATCCATCGTCCTCCTGCCTTAGCCTCCAGAGCAACAAGACTGCAGTATCGTGTCACCCTGCCTGACTTGCTCTCTTTCACGCTTTGCAAAAAGCTTTGGGGGTTATTCTTTAAAGGCCACGGTCAGGCATATTGTTGAAGAAGTGAAGAGCGGCTGTAGAATAGGCATCGGCCACAACAGGCGTCAATGCAGAAGGACTGTTCTGTATCCGTTTTACAGAGGGCAAGGCAAAGCCGCCTGTGGGTTGGAAGTCCATGAGCCTATTCAACTTGCTCAAACCTTTGGCTGACATAAAGGGAGAAGAGGACATCTGTCAGAGGGCCTTGCACCCCATGACAGGTTTGTTGGACACCCCTCTAAGCCTCTGCTGTGAGCTGACAGCAGCAGCTTCTTTATGGAGGCAGCGGGAAGACCAAATGGACACGCATGCGAATACACTGTGCTGAATCGGACACGTGGCATATACTATGCTTAATCGATGGTAGGTGTGCTCGCTTTGTTTTTATTAATAGTATGAAGTGAAAGGATTTCAGAAGGCTATCCACTCTCAGGTGGGATACACAGCAAAGAAAGCAAACAAATTAAAAAGGAGAAAGAAAAAAATCAGGATGGAAGAGAAAGAGGCAGGGAGGGAGAAAGGATGCTCTTCCTGTGAGTGACCTCCACATGCTCTCGCTCTCTGTCTGAAAACCAACCGAGAACTCAGCCTCGAGGTCCCTCCAGAGGATGACTAACGCTTGTGTCTGTGTCAGGCCTTGGCTTTGCCATGTGGGATTTGATGATAGTTATTTAGTAAGAAACCACAGGAACAAAAACAATTTGATGAAAGCCAGAGAAAGTGAGACTTTCTTTCAGGGAAGGCAACTGAATGCCACAGGCTGAGCGCCGACCCACCCTGAATTCTCCCGCAGGCTCTGGGCTTCAACGAGGCTCCACCACCGCTGGCACAGGACACGGGATTCCTGCTAGGTAAACACGGACTGTGGTTCCTACACCTACAGAAACAGACCTCGGGGATGGCCAAGTGGCCGAGTATGGTCCTCATATCTTTCCACAGGAAGACACTTTCCAGAAAGTACTGGCTGAACTCTGACCCTGATATGTCAGAAATGGCTAGAGAGCTATGACTTCTCAGTAAGGAAGGAAATGATGACCTGTCTGTGATGTCTTCGCACATACAAGGAAGGCAATAAGTCAGGATGGCCATGGGTTCAAAGACTCGGAAGGGAGAAAAATAACATTTTGGAGTCTTGTAACCTCATATCAGAATGGTCGATGTAGTCAGAGTAGTGGCACACAACTTTAATCTCAGCGCCCAGGAGGCAGAGACAGGGGCGCTCTCTGGAGTTCGAGGCCAGTCTGATTTACATATGGAGTTCCAGGTCAGTCAGGTCTACACAGAGAGACCCTGTTCTCAAAAGTAAATTAAACAAAACATAACAAGGATGGCTGACAAAGGTCCAAGTACACAGAGCCCCACCCATATCCCCCTTTTCTACATCAGAAGGAAGCTGCCATATTAAACCAGTTATGTATCTCCTGGTCCTGGACAGATGTGTGGCGTCCCTAGTTAAAAAGATGACTTCAGTAACATCTAAGTCCTTGTCCTTTGAGGAGTGGTTTCCTGACAATAGCATGGATGCCATTTACAAATTCAGAATTGTAACCCCATTTGAACCTACAGAGTTCCTAGGAACTGTAACAAGGGTTTCTCATGCTTTTCTTGCACACTTAAATGTAAGAGCACTAATGTGTGAGCAGAACTTGGCTGTGTCCCTTAAGAAGCCATTACACTGCAGAACACACTGGGATCCTGTTACAGCCGTGAATATGAACATGCCTACAGATGCTGGTTTGTCCATTTCTTAAAAATTTTATTTTCATTTTGTGACGTTCTGGGGCTCTGGGGCTCCACTAATGCTAGGAAAGTTCTCCATGGGATACACGCCCACACACCCCCAGTCCTAGGGATGCATTGTAGCACTGTCTCCTGGGCGTGGCTTTTGTCATTGGTCATTAGAGCAATGGTGATTACCTGTTGAAATGGCTCTTTGTTTACCATCAAGATTCTCAGAATCCATGTTTAAAAAGCCAGGCTCTGTGGTGTGTACTCATAATCCCAGATTTAGGGATGTGATGGCCAGCCAATATAGCCTAGTTGGAGAGCTCCAGGACACTGAGAGATCCTGCCTCAAAAAACAAGGAAGACAGCTACTTAGGAGTGACACCCAAAGCTGACCTCTGGCCTGTGGGGTCACAAGATGGCACATGAGGGGCACATGAGGCACCATCTCCTCTAAAGATTTATAAGCAGTTCACAATTGCAAGAAGTGGGACTCTTTTGTAGTGTGGTGTAGTGGGTGCTTAACCCATAAATTGCCCACACTCCTGTAGCAAACCCCTTACCTATTATCCTAAAAGTAATTTCAATTAAACTCATTGGCCCACCAAGCTAGAGCTGAGTGGAATTTTATCTTTGTTCTGTATTAATGCCTTACCTAGGATGAATAGACATTTATTTATTTACATATTCATAGGAAAAATCAGGAAGAGGCTTTACAGAGTACAGGGGCAAGAGAAGACAGTGGCCCTCATCATGACATTTCCATACATGTACACAATGCGTTTTGATCTTGTTCAGCACCCCTGCTCTCTGTTGTGCCCATTACATTCTGTTGATCCCTTCCTCCTCTCAACGACTCTCCCTCCCTTCTACTTTCTTGTCTTTCTTTTTTTTCTTCCAGAAGTGGGTCTCAGAGGGCAACTCTGTCCAGTGTTGCCCCACTCTGGGTTGACAGGGAATGGCAGGACACAGAGGTCGTTCCCACACAGGAGTGCTAAAAGAGCCAATGCTACTTAAGAGAAAAAGACAACCAGCCTTATTTCTCTCTCCAGCACCTACAAGCTGAACTCTGTCTGTGGTTTAGCAGTTCCACATTGACCCTACTCACAGAGCAAGTCCTTCTGTGGGACTCCACACTGAGCAAGGCCAGTCTTCTGGATCTTTCTCCAAGCCTCTGGGACCCTAGCATTCCTTGCTCAAATGCCCCAGCCCGTATGACACACCTGCTCATGTCACACAGCTCACGTCAGGCCTAAGATGAACAACAGCTCTGCCTCAATGGGCACTGCTCTAGACCTGAGATGGAAGCTGGTCTCAGGGTCATGGGCAGTCTGACGGGTGTACTGGAGAGTTCCATGTCCTGGCTGTCTTCCTAACCAGCAACATTCCCTAGGGAATTCTAGGGTCTGGAGATTATAAATTCTAACCTAGCCATCCAGGTTCCAATAGTGCAACAAACAGTTACCCATCTTGAGCCACGGAGTCTATGCTGGTGTATTTGTCTGCAGTCCCCTACGCCTCATGTTTGGAAAACATGGTAGTTAAAAAAAAAAAAAAGGCAGGAAGTGGGGAACAATAGAAAACCCCTGAATAGTTTATAGCATTAATAAAGCATAAGGCTCTGCCTGGGCTACTTTTATGCTTCTGAAGGATGGGAAGAGCAAATCCTTTGGAAAAAAAAGAAAGAAAGAAAGAAAGAAAGAAAGAAAGAAAGAAAGAAAGAAAGAAAGAAAGAAAGAGAAACACAGGTCCCAGGAGACTGTTTTTTAATCACGGCAGCTTAAGGAAAAACTGCAGGGAGCAAGAAGGGTTTAACCGCCAGAGTTGAAAGACCCTTTCACGGCTCTTTGATTCTTCTTAACTAATAATTTGGTGACAGGACCCAGAAGGGACAATTTCGTTCTTGTCGTCACATGCAACCCACAACTTAAGCAGGGAAAACAGCCTCTCCTTCTGTGTTCGCTCAGAATAGTCAAATTGTTTACTTGTGAGCAGTGAAGCCATGGTCAGGCTCATGTGGTCTCCGTGCCCTTGGTAGCAAAGAGATGTCACTCACGCAGGGTACTAGCGGGGCTGATTCCCACACTCATGGATCCCCGGGACATGCCATCCCAATCCCTCATGTCTTCTGTCATCTGGATTCCTTGTGAGAACATGCCACGTTTTCTTCATAGGAATTAACTTAAATGTGGTAATTTGTATAGCGCATGCCTCAAAATTCCAATTGTATTTGAAATGGGCCTGGTGTCCGGTGGGGGCGGGGTGGAGAGCACAGATAAGGCTGGATTTGCAAGTCGCTGGAAGCTGCACCGTCTAATGTGGTGCCCATGTGTGACTGTTTAAATTTAATTCAATGAGAAAAAGTCCAGTTCCTCTCTCATGCTGGTCGCATGCGATGAGAGCTCCACAGGCACATGTGGACATCAGCTACCAATTTGGACAGAGGGGTACAGACCACAGTCCGGGTGTGCTGTGTGTGAGGCTGCTTTCTTTGTGGTTCTACCAAAGCCGCTTTCACTCACTGTGTTATCAGAGTATTCTGATTTCTCAGGGTGACTTTTTTTGCTAGTAAAAATCATTCTTTTTTCTTTTTAAAAAACTTATTATATTTACTTATTGTAAGTGTGTTTGTATGTATGTGTGGATGTGTCTCTGTGTGTGCGTGCACATACAGGTGCTTGTGATTTGGTAGGAGGACTAATTGATTCTCTCCTTCTACCATGTGGGTCCTGGAGGACTGAACCCAGTCAGGCTTCGTGTCTTTACACACGGAGCCTTCTCAATTGTCTCACTGCCCTCTTTTTTTAAAAAATGGATTTATTATTTCATGCATGTATACAGTGCATTCCAATTACTGAGACCCCATCCTTTCTCATCTTCCCTACCATTCCTACCAACTCCGTCTCCCCTCTGCAGGTTTCTTGTCCATGTTCATGTATTTTGTTTTGTTTTGTGATCCACTAAGTTTAGCAAGGTCTGAGTGACCACAGGTTTGGAACTACGCAGTGGAGTGTGGTGGGATCACAGGTGAGTACACGTTTGGAGAAAATGACAGCCCTCTAAGTCCAACTGTAGCCAGCAGTAAAGCAGGGAAACACAGGGCCTTAGGCGCCTCTCCCTCATCTGTGACTTGTT
Organism: Acomys russatus; assembly: GCF_903995435.1. Lineage (NCBI taxonomy): Eukaryota > Metazoa > Chordata > Mammalia > Rodentia > Muridae > Acomys > Acomys russatus. The sequence continues at coordinate 23,655,192 of NC_067148.1, forward strand.
GCTGACAGAGCCATTTTTACACAGGCACAAAGCACCCAGCCTCAGTACTGTGAGCTCATGATTGCAATGGCTACCATACTCGGAAGACAGCATTACACACACACATCCTGGCTCTTCTGTTCTTTCTAACCCTTCTTCTGTCTATTCCTTAAGCCTTAGAGGGGATGGTATAAATGTCCTGCTTAGAGCTGAACACTCTACTGTCCCTCCCAGCCTGTTATTTCAGACAAGGTTGCAGCCTACACTCTATGTAGCCCAGGCTTCCCTTGAACTTGTGATCTTCCTGCCTCAGCCTCCTAAGCGCTAATCAGGCTATGTCAAAGTAGATATGGTTAACAATATTCAATGAATTCATTTTTAAAAGCTGAATTGTATGGCATATGCATATCTCTTTTTTTAAAAAAAATAAGAACTAATTAGGATGGAGAGATAACTCAGGTGGTGAAGTACCTAACCCCTGGAACCCACGATAGCAGCCCAGTGTGGTTGGGCACACTTGTGCCCTCAGTCCTGGGCAATAGAAACAGGCAGATCTCTAGACTCACTGGCAAGCTAGCCTCATCTAATGAGAGACCTTGTCTAAAGAAAGAAAGAAAGTCAGTCGTAAGACAGACAGACGACAGACAGACAGGCGATCTTGACCCTTCAATGCCTCCTAATTGTACTCAGAATAAAGTCCAAATGCAGAATCCCAGGCAAGAGCCTGAGCTCTGACTTCCGTTCATCTCTCTGCCATTCTGCACATCTCTTTGCCTTTCAATGCTGCACCCTCCCTACCTCCTGTCCATCCCTGATTTCAGAATGGGGAGCACTCTCCAGCTGTGTGCCTGTGCTCGCTGGCCATGTCCTCTGCCTGGTGTCACTTCTTCACCTCAATGTTGCCTCTCCTCAAACATCTCTCCCACAGGCGCCTCCTCTGGCCACCTCCTCCTGCGCCACACCTGTTTTACCTTCCACATCACGTTCATCACGCTGGTGTTTTCTTTTTAATTTTTATTTAAGTAATTTATTCAGATTACATCTCAATTGTTATCCCTTCACTTGTATCTTCCCGTTCCCCCGCCCTCCCTCTTTCATCCTATTCCCTCCCCTAGATTTGTGACAGAAGGGGACCTCGTTCCCCACTATAGGATCACAGCCTATCAGATCTCTTCCTGGTAGCCTGCTTACTCTTCCTCTGAGTGTCACCAGGTCTCCCCACCAAGGGGAAGTGGTCAAATAGGGGCACCAGAGTTCATTTCTGAGTCAGTCCCTGCTTTCCACACAATTGTGGAGAATGTGCTGTCTGGTGTTTTCTTAGTCTGATGCCTGTAAGTTTGAGCTAGCCAGTGAACTCTCAGGAGGTAGCATTTTCAACCCCATATTTCTACACAGCCCTCCGAGTTTGAGTACAGCAGTCATAGTTGCATTCAGTAGATACTTGTTCAAGGACAGAGTGAGACGGAGCCCATGTGTACACTGGTTAGTCAATTATGTGAGCAAGTGAGTGACTCTCTCTGGGTTTTGACTTCTGAAAAAGCTAATGTATCTATCTCACAGAACAATGTATCTTTTAGAGATGTGAAAATAAACTGCACTGTTGCACATGTAAACATGATGTTCAGAACCCGCTAAGGAAATTCAAGCAGATGATGGTTATGATTTGCTACAAGTCCTCATGAAACAGCAGCTGCTGCAAAGGGGCTTCCACTCGGCCCCATCTCTCTTCGGAGTAAACACGGAGACAGGTTCTTTATCTTACACACTCCCATGTCTCACCCTCCATCCTTTGTTTCCATTCATCGGAAATGATGAAGCCAAGTTGCTAAGAGATTGTGGTTAGAGGGAAAGTAAGCAAGAGATTCTGAACCCCAGACATGAGGAGGGTCACCTGGCCTGTGCAGGATGGCTACAGCTTAGCATCCCGGCCTTTGGATATGGCCCTGCAGTTTCAAGCCAGCTGCAGGGGCTGGAGCACAAATGATACGGGCTCTTATGTGCATCAAGATGGTTCTTAGGCCCTTGCTGCTAGGAAATGAGACAGCCAGAGGATCCTGTGTGGTCACAATGTTCTCTAAGTGGGCAATGTGACTTTCAAAGTGTTAATTAATGATATAAAGAGCAACTTGCACCTTTAAGGTCACATGAAGAACATGAGAGCTTCATTCATAGGTACCACTTCACAAGTACTCTGAAAATTTGCCGCATCTCCCCCCTCCCTGACTTCTCTATAGCATGGCTTTTATTTATTTGTTAATTTTTAAAATTAAAGTGAAGAAACAGAGTGGGTAGGGATGTAATTCCAATAAAGAGACTAAGAATACACTGTGCATTTGGTCAAAATACACTTTCTAAGTTGTAAAAGAAATACACACGGGGGTGGTGGTGAGTGGTGGAGAGTGATCAATCTACACGAAGCAAACTTTCACATGGGCTGGAGGGGGGGACAAAAAAGAGGAAAGGGGGGAGGGAGAAATGTTTTCATTGAGGCCTGTGTTCTAGGACAAATAGAAGAGCTAGAAAGCATACTGTGGTTCTTCTGTGTCTCCTTTGCCCCAAAACCCACTAAGGCCTAGCCTCCACCCCAACCCCCATCTCCCTTCACACAACTTTTTCCTTAAGGGAAAGCACCATCAGCAAGCAACTGGACTTGTATCATGGGTTCCGTCTAGGAACTCTTCCTACCTTTGCAGTGGGGGAATCCTGTCTACTTGTCTGTGAGTAGCAACTGTTTTAGTCTCAGCTTTGCCCAGTTCATTTCAAACTCTTAGAGGAATGGCCTTTTCAGAGAACAGGAACCTATAACTACATGAGGATGGGAGGAGACAGTAAGAGGGAGCCCGTGCTGGGAGGAAGTTTCCACAGATGCCCAGGCTATGGGGGAAAAGAGATTCAGGGATTGAGATGAAGGCATGAATCCTGGGAAGACAAATTCTTGTAGCCTGTCACAAACAAGATAGTGCACGCTCTGAGGGTCACTGTTGATGCCAGGTGCCCCCCGCTAGTAGATAACTCAGGGTGTAGGGCAGAGCACGCACACTGTATAACACAGGAGGTAGAATGCCTCCGTAATGCAAGAGACAACTCAGAACACTTTATATGCTCCTCATTCTAAAGTGGGTGAATGGGTACTTTCAGATGGAAGCAGATACAAGCTGACAGTATCTGATTATTCTGATCAGCAAACAGCAACTGGCATTCTGCAGCCCACACATGTGCTTCAATTTAGCCGGAGCTCACGCTCTCCTGGCCGATGGCGCCAACCTGCCAGCATCACCTCACCCAGCAGAGGTCAAAAGTGGATGCTCGGCACAAGGGATTAGGGCCACATGTCTGTGCATACTAACCTGGCTTTTAGAACATTAACTGGTTAAAATATAGACGCTCCCCCAAATGCTGTGTTGCTCTTGAAAGCTGCATTGTGACAACAGCATACATCCTCACAGGAACTATAGCAAGAACTGGCTGATGCAGGTAAGGGCTATATTTTAAATTTTATTTAGTTGGGACTGTTTCCGTGTGTGTATGTGTGCGTGTGTGTGTGTGTGTGTGTGTGTGTGTGTGTGTGTGTGTGTGTGTACATACATACATATGTACAAGTGTGCAGGTACCTGTGTGTGTGAAGGTGTATGTGCATGTGTGTGAAGGTATGCATATGTATGTATCCATACATATGTGTGTACAAATGTACATGAGTTTGTGTGTGTTGTGTATGTATATACAGACACATATAGAGGCCAGAGAATAACCTCTGAAACATCCAACTTTTTTTTTTTTTTTTAAACAGGATCCCTTACTTGCCTGGAACTTGTAGAGTAAGTTAGGCTGTCGGGCCAGCGAACCCAGGAATCTGGCTGTATCCACCATCCCAGTACTGAGATTCCAAGTACACATAACCATGCCTGACAGTTTCTTTGTGGGTTCTGAGGATTGAACCCGGGTCTTCATGCTTGCAAGTCAAGCATGCTGCTAACTGAGCCACCTTCCCAGCCCTTTTTAGTTATGTTAAGATAGACTTTCTATGTAGTACAGCTGCTCTGAAGCTTTGATCCTCCTTGCTTCTCTCTCTCCCATGCTGGGAAATAGACATATGCCACAACTCTAGGTGCAAGACCTTTTAGAAGGGAAAAATTATAGAGCTAAGTGTGTAGCTCAGTGGGACAGCACTAGCTCAGTACACACAGGACCCTAGATTCAACCCTCAGCAGTGAAAAAAAAGCACACATGCAAGCCAACATTAATCAAAGACATAAACTTGAGTCCTTTTATTTTTCATCTTGTAGGTAGACTCTTCAGTGTTCGGTGTCAGCTACTTTAATTACGAAAGACTGTGATCAGAGTGCCCCAACGTGGACAATGTCCTGACCAGCCCAGACTCATGGTTTTCCCTTTTCTGCACACAAACCTCCCTGTCTCTCGTCTGTTCGGGATGATTCCCTTGGACCATCTCGGGGCAGAAAGAGAGAGAGAGAGAGAGAGAGAGAGAGAGAGAGAGAGAGAGAGAGAGAGAGAGAGAGAGAGAGAGAACAGAGCACAGTTGGAAGACAGCCTCTGTAGTGATGTCACAAACAAGACCATGTTTTCACAACCTCCACCAACGGGAATTCGCCAGCCTCCCTCTGTAATCCAGTCCTAATGTTGAGCAACCTTCAGCATCAGGAAACCCTGCCATAAATAACCTCAATCCTTCACGCAGCTTAAACCCATTTCCTCCTGCTCTCGGCTCACTGGAGATGGGGAACAGCTGGTCACCAAGCTCTTTGTCACTGGATGATTGGCTCCTGGCTCTGGATCACTGTCATAATGAGGAGTCTGACTGGTTCCATATTCTGCTGTCTGCACAAGCATGTAAATGGGGGGGGGGGGGGAGATAAAACATGCTGCACGCTGAGCTTCGGAGACACGCCATCAGGGGAGCCGCAGCCCCCGCCATGTCACCAGGCTGTTCACAGCCTATAAAATTCCGAGTGTGAGACTTCTACACAGAAAACATCATGTTTCTCTGAGACTCGTTCCACGCTGTGAACATAACACCAGATAGTGCAGGGTCTCCTAATGCTAGCAGCATCCACAGCTTGCAAGTGAGTGCTTATTAAGCACCTCCTGTATGCTTAATCTGCATTATCTCCCACACACTCCACAATAACATACTAGGAATGAGGACTAATCATGTGTTGCGGGTGTGGAAGTTTCCTCCAAGAGGTTAACCTGTCCATGTTTATATGCTGCCAAGCGAGGCACTAAATATCCCAACCCGACCGTTAGACCATAGATCTGTGCTCTCTTTTGCACCACTCATCCAATGTAAGGCTTGTAACCTGAGAGAAATGCAGCTATTTGCTTCTCCAGCCCGAGCTGATCAGTAGAAACCAAGAAGTCATGGGAGGTGCTCAGACAGAGCAAAAGTAAAGTTCAAAAGAGCTGTGTTGGATTCCTTTCATATAGAATCCGTCAAGAGACCCCCCCAGTCTTGCTGAGATGCAGACACTAAATGATTCCCAAATTCTCAGCTTGGTGAGGAATTCCCAAGCATGTGCTGCACAGAACTGAATCCAAAGTTGGGTGTGGCCAGACACCAACTGTTAATTTTGAATGCTGTCCTGCCTCAGTGTCTTGACAGTGTCAAAGTAACAGTTGCTTCATGGTGTTGGAAGCACATCCCTTCCCTTTCTCCAGTCTTAGCCCAGTTATAAATTTCCTTACTACATTTATTTCTACCTCCATTGGTCTAAAATGAATTCCTTAACGACAAGAGACTGTGCTGAGGAAGCACACAATTAGGCAAGGTCATCACCATGCAAGCACTGTAGAGTGCTTCTGCACAGACCTGGAAGGTACAGGGTAACCACTTGACATGATCTCTAGGAGCCATCAAGAGAACTAGTACACAGGGCCAGGGCTGGAGAGATGGCACAGTGGGTACCAGAACCTGCTGTACAAGCATAAAAACCTTAGAACAGAACCTAGCACCCACACTAAACAAACTAACAAAAAGAACCTTGGCAGGACTGCGAACACTGCAGGGTAGGGACAGAGACAGGAGGATGCCCGAGCTTGCTGGCCTTTACCCAGGTTCAGTAAGAGACTCTGTCTCAAAGTGATAATATGGCAACAGAATGGGATACCTGATGTCTTCCTGTGACCCCAGCATATGTCATACCACACCCATATGCTCTATACTCATGAATTTGGTGAACCTGAGAGGCGTTTTTACTATAATACCACATACTGTGCTCCGGCCAGATTTCTTTCTTTCTTTTCTTTTTTTGAGACAGGGTCTTGCTATATGGACCTGGCCAGGTTGGAACTCACTACTTAGACCAGATTGGCCCTGAACTCACAGAGATCCACCTATATTTGCTTCTGCCTCCACCTTTGGAGTGCAGGGATTAAAGGCATGGGATACCACATCTGGCAAAGAGTGTCTTTTATTTTTTAATTATGTGTGTATCTGGGTATGAGGGTGTGTGTGTGTGTGTGTGTGTGTCTGTGTCTGTGTGTGTCTGTGTGTGAACACAAGAGCCCACAGAGGCCAGAAGAGTGTCAGATGCCTTGGATGTGAAGTTACAGGTAGTTGCAAGCACCCTGCTGGGGAGTAAACTCGGGTCTTCTGCAAGAGTATTCTGTGCTCTTAACTGTTGAGCCATCTCTACAGTTACCATAGTCAACTTTTTTTTTTTAATAAATAGAAGGAATAAACATCAGTCCGGCATTGTGGTGCAGTCCTGCAACCCTAGCAGTGGGGAGCCCGAGCAAGAGGATCGTGAGTTTGAGGCCAGCCTGAACTACCTAAGCAAGACTCCTATCTCAAACTAGGTCATAGTAAACGCATAGCCAGTAACAAGCCATCTAATCCCCTTACCAAGACAATGTCCTGCCCACAATGGTCTCCCGGCACTTTTATATGAACAGTAGCTTCATTTGCAGCACTATCACAAACACAAGGGGTGCAGCACACCAGCCCGAAAGAGAGCTGCATGATCTCCAAGTGGCGTGGATTTCTCAGTGCCATTACAATCTTATTTTTTTTTAAAGATGTATTTATTTATTTATTTATTATGTATACAGTGTTCTGCCTGCATGTACATCTGCAGGCCAGAAGAGGGCACTAGATCTTACTACAGAGGGTAGTGAGCCGCCATGTGGTTGCTGGGAATTGAACTCAGGACCTCTGGAGGAGCAGTCAGTGCTCTTAACCAACCTCTGAGCCATCTTATAAAACTACTATTATCTGCAGGATCTTCTGTTAATCAAAGCACAGTCACTAGTCTATAAGTGTAAGAGCAAAGGGCGTTTGCCTGTCATATTCACTACTGTATGCTGTATGTCTTGGTGTCTGGCATGTGGCGAGCACTCAATAGCCATCTGTAGAATGATTAACGAAGACTGTTGACTGACTGGACAGTCAACAGAGGTTTCTCTGTGTCATTGGGGCATCCAATCTTCAGCCTACGGGCCCAGAATATCTGACAGGCCTTTCTATGAAGCAGGAATTTTTGAAGCACTGACCACGTAGTCTCTGCAAAGCTGGGCAGTCAACTTTCCAGTGTCCTGCTCATTGGCAGTTTGCTCAGGCAGCCTGCTACCAGCAAATGAAGGACAGCGTTTTTTCCTCCAGTGGCTGCCTTGCCACATTTGTTTCTTTGATACCCATTATCATCATCATCTTCTTCTTCTTCTTTTTCTTCTCCTCCTCCTCTTCCTCCTCCTCCTTCTTTTAAGATTTATTTATTTATTGTGTATACAATGTTCTGTCTGCAAGAACTCCTGCAGGCCAGAAGAGAGCATCAGATCTCATTATAGATGATTGTGAGCCACCATGTGGTTGCTGGGAATTGAACTCAGGACTTCTGGAAAAGCAGGCATGGCTATAACCTCTGAGCCACCTCTCCAGCCCACATCGTCTTCTTTGAAGTAGATTAGAGGTGCTGCCAGGAGCAGATGTGTCTCTCTGTCATATTCTGTAGATCTCTGAAGTGTGTGAAGGCCACTTATTTACCTAGCATTAAACAGTGCATAATCATATCTATCTATCTATCTATCATCTATTGTATATTAGAGCAATGATGCTTATTTCTAGCTATGTACTGTTTAACCTTGAAAACATATACAAGAGACTAAACAAAGCTTATTTCTATAATTAATTAAACTGGTATCTAACAAGACTACAAGTAAGATTATTTATAGGTGACTTACTATTAATTTGCATCTCCAATCATCCTGAACAGTTTGTAATAGTTAGCTTTCATAAGACTAGAACTTTGCATCACATTTTGAAATAAGTTGTACAAAATAACCTTAAATTTTCTATCAATATGTAATTACACAATCAGCCATTTCAGAACTTAAAGCAGTTACCCATTGAAATCCTGATACCAATGCAAAATATTTGAGAGTAGTTGATTTAATAATCTACCTTTTATCCTATAATCCTATATTCCTCCATATTTATGTTATCATTCCCATTTTCCTCCTTTCCCATCACACCAGATAGGAGAGAAAGATAAGAGAAAAAGAAAGACAGAAGGGAAAAAGAAAAAGATCCCCAATTTTAACCTTTACTTTGTTGCTTCCCAAACCATGACCAATCATAACCCACCAAATGATCAAAAACATCCACCCCACTTTTGGGGAATGGGGGCATCATGCTCTTAAATTTACTTCTTGCTGCCTGGGGGTGAAAACATCTTTTGGGTACCCTTAAAAATATTAAGATATTGGCCAGGTGCTAGAAAAGCTAGCTATATCTTTTTCTGTCCAGGTTCCATGTTTTCTGTCTAGTCTCTAAGTTTTCTGTCTAGCCTCTGTGGGATTTGGGCTAGCCATTCATGTCTCAGTTAGTAAGAGGCCTTCCCTGGTCAATTCTAATCATTATTCTAATCATTATAAGTTTTGTTGGAAACCATATTTTTTTTCATTCCCTGTAGACACATAAGCAGAACACGTCCCCATCTCAAAACGATTGCAAGTTTCCATTAAGTTTCCATTCTTCCGTCAACACATTCCTGTAGTAAATAGATTGGTTCATTTCTACAGTTTTTTCCCTCTAACCCAGTGTCTCTCAGCTGCTGTTTTTCCTTTTTCACCAACATTAAGAAAATTTAAGGTTAACAAAGCCTGTTCCTTGGGTGTCTTTAACCTCTACTTCCCCATATTCCTTTACAAAGATGGAACCCAGGGACCACATGACCCAATCCTGTCTGTTAGTGAGAAGCAAAAAGGGGAGCTGTCAGCTGGTTATGCTTTAGCTTCATTTACAAAAAGAATACAGACACCATGTGGTGCCTTGAGTTTGGTGGTGAACTTCTAGAATCCCAGCCATCAAGAGGCAGAGATGAGTACATAATGAGTTTAAGGCCAGCCAAAATTAAAGAGCAAAAGCCTGCTACTAAAAACTAACTAACTAGCTGGCTAACTAGCTAACAAACAATAAAGGAGAGCGACGCAGAGAGAGAATATACCACCCCCCCAATCACTACCATCTTCTTCTCAACCTGAACATGATTCTGCTGTCTAAGCAATGAGAGCTGCCTTCACATCATGAGACACCCCAACTTAGGACAGAGGGAGGGAGCTGAAAAAGCGAACAGCGTGAGTCTTTCGTGCCTTTGTGGAAGAGTGAAACAAGTCTTAGCACTCACCAGTCTCCAGACTCCTTGTTGTCATTGAGTAGAAAAAAGTTCAAGCAACTTTTAACATGGCTTTCTACACCTGGAGCCAAATTTCTTAACTGACCTACTGGGTTGACTATATTCCTTCACACCCACAATTCCACATCTCACGCCCACATTCCCGTTTATATCAACATTATCATCGTGCCCCAAATACTTAGGCTCCACATATTAAATGAGTAATATTTCAATATGAAGAACAGTAAGACCTCCATCTCTGAGTCTTGTCATATAGTGCTTACTTTAGTAAAAGAGCAAGCTTTAATTGAATGGCAGCATGAAGTGCGACAAATAATGGATTGAAAATGGGATATTATATAGTTATCTTGTTATTTTTCTTGTCAATTTAACAAAAAATATAGACAGGCGCATACTTGAAGAAGGGATTGCTCACTTTGTTCCCAGTTTGAGAGACTTTAGTCCATGCTGGCTTGTCTCCAGGTACCAAGGCAGAAAATGATGACAGCAGTAGCTATGGAAGAAGACGGCTGTTCACATGATGGCAGACAAGAAGCAAGACATAGAACTCTGGTTCTCAGCGGGCTTCTAACTTTCTTCCCTTTGTGTTCTGTCTGGGCCCCAAGCTCATAGGCTAGTACCTCCCGTGTCTAAGGTGAGGGTCTTCCTAGCTCTGTTAGTGTTCTCCAGAAACACCCATACAGATGCTCCGAAAGTTGTGCATCATTGGTTTCCAAAGTGGTTCAAACCCAGCCAGGGTAATGAACACCACAGTCACGAGCATACTGCGTTTGTGCTCAGGCTGGAAACTGTTTTTGTTAATGGATCTAACATACTGATCTTTGATGCTTTTCTACTCTTCCTCTACCCTTGTGTCCTGACAAGTTTGATGTCAAGCTGACACAAGATAGAGTCATTGGAGAAGAGGGAGCCTCAGTGGAGAAAAGGGCTCCGTAAGATCTGGCTATAAGGCATTTTCTTAATTAGTGATCGATGGGGGAGGGCCCAGACCACTGTGGGTAGAGCCATTCCTGGGCTGGTGGACCTGGGTTCTATAAGAAAGCAAGCTGAGCAAGCCATGGGGAGCAAGCCAGTAATGAACATCCCTCCTTAGTCTCTGCATCAGCTCCTGCCTCCAGGTTCCTGCCCTACTGAGTTCCTGCCCTCATTTCCTTTGATGAGGAACCATGATATGGAAGCTTAAGCCAAGTAAACCCTTTTCTCTCCAGGTTGCTTTGATTATGGTGTTTCATTGTAGCAGTAGTAATCCTAACTAGGATACCTTGTTGATCAGGGTTGTTTTGTTTGTTTTTTATATGTTCCTTCCATGTGGCACATTTCTTCCCACCACTGGCTCTTTACTGTGTGATTCTCTGCTTCTGGTATATTCTTTCCAATTTCTTGACTTGCTACATAATTTACTGCACATCCTGTCCCATAAGATTTGCCCAGAATGGAGCTCCTAGCTATTGCATCAATGAAGCAGGTGGTCAGTCCATCTAAATGGCCACTGGGAAGATTTTAAGGAAGGGAAAAAGCTCAAAGCTCTGAATCCTACCAAGGTGTCCCAAAACAACAGCAACTAAAGCCCGCCATACTGATCAGTAGTCAGTAGCTACTTTGTACATACGTCCATCAACACTAATGTGGCCTAATCACAGTACAGTCTTTACCACAGGGACAACCAGTTGACCATTTAATAGGGACATCTTAGTATTTGGTGTAGCAAAAGGCTTCTAGTGTCTGCTCTCTCTGGAGTTTTCTAGATCAGAAGTAGCAAACTAAAATGTCTACCCGGGTCATGCAAGTGATAAGGATCAGCAAATGAAGTTTCAGAAGACAGGAGGGAGCAGTGGGGATTGATAACATGCTGTGCAGCCAGCAGGCTGCTATAACTACAAACATGCCTCCTGTATACTGCAGAGAAGCCAGTGCCATAACATTGCCTATTTTCTTAAATAAAATAAAACAAAATAGAAGAGGCGAGGAAGAAGGGGGATCGAAAGAGGAAGTGGAAGAAAAAGAGAAGGAGGAAGAGGAGGAGGAGGAAGAGAAGGAGGAAGAGGAGGAGGAGGAAGAGGAGGAGGAAACCTAACAAGGTTCCACTACTAAACCCACACATGAATAAAATATGTCTGTGGTCAGCCTTTGATCCACCAGGCCATAGCTTGTGGCCCCTGTTCTGTAGCTCAAGAGGGGTCACCCCAAATACATAATGTCCCATGTCCCAAGCAGGACTATCTAGGGTGACCTCCTTCTCCTAAGTACAAAGTCAGGAATCTAGAAGAATCCTCTTATCTGGTCATGGAACAGTTAATTCTTCTTTGGGTGAAAGCTCTGGGTAGAATTAACAGGAGCGGGGTGCCCACATGCTTGAAGCTTTATCTGATTATTCATGCTCACAATGCCTTTTCCCACTTTAACATTCTCTCAACTTACCATACTCAAGTCATAAGCATGAAATGTATATGTCACATACTGTAATAAAAAAAATCTCCAAGGACTTCTCCTCCTACAAAGTCCACATTTATTGTTTTCTTTCCTAGACCCAAGACTTTCAGCTGTACCTAATTCTATGTTTGGTAAGCTTTAAACCATCTAAACATTTCCATCAGGAGTCCTTGCGTCAACCTCTTCCAAAATGTCGGTTTAGCATTTTTTTTTCCTGTGGGAGTTAAGGAATCTAAGCAAGGAGGAGCTGGTTTGGTTGTATTCTGATGATCTTGGAGAAATAACTTGTCCTTTTCACCCTTATGCGTATCGGTCTCCTGGACAGACTAGTGGTGTTCTTTAAGAGCAGTGAGTGACAGCAGTAGCCATCCCCATAGACCCAGGGTCTAATCCAGGGTCTGGCACATTGTAGGCACCTCACGAATGTTGGCTGAATATCTATGGGTTATCTCAGAATGAGAAATCCTCTAAAACAGCAATTCTCAATCTGTAGGGTGTGGCTCTTTGGGGGTTTAAATGACCCTTTCACAGGGGTTGCATTTCAGATATTTACATTATGACTCATTACAGTTACAAAAATAGCAGTTAAAATAATGTTATAGTCAGGGGGTCACCACAACACGAGGAACAGTGTTAAAGGGGTGCAGCATTGAGAAGGCTCAGAACTACTCACTGCTTTAAAATAAACAACGTCTATAATACAATGAATTCAGATGAGGAGAAGCTGGACCTGGGGAGATGGTTTTATGGAAAATGCTGCATGATATGGACCACTTGGAGAAAGCCTGAAGAATTCCTGCCATAGGAATCTTAGAAGACAACATGGTGGGATGCTTCAACATGCTGCAATGTTGTATTCTAAAACCTGTGACTGGTCCACATGCCAAGCTGCACTATTCAGAGACAGCAGAAGAAAATAGATTTGAACTATCTATGGGATGTGATGCCCTCTCATCTCCCTCTACCCACACTCTACATGACATGAAATGTATTTCAGAAAAGACCGTCTCAAGAGAGATGCTGGCAAATGTTTTAAGAAACAACACCTGAAGTTAATCTTTGTACAGATACACACACACAGACACACACACACACACACACACACACACAGACAGACAGACTCATACCTACCTATTATTTTCTGTGCATATAAAATACCTAACTGAAAAAATGTAGGGAGAAGAGAGATCTATTTAAAATACATTATTATTTTAAAAGTATATTAGACAGCATACTAACATTTCCTATAAAGCATTAATTATAATTATTCATTGTATAATGAAAAAACTGAATGGATTCCAAATGTAGAAGCTTGGTTCAAAAATAGAAAATCTCTTGTAATTATTATGTTTGTAGCTTAAAGGGGAACAAAAGTATGATTTACTAGATTAAAAAAAATCCAATCATATAAATTGGCAGTATATTTTATTAAACAACCACTCCAGGAAGAAAACTAAAACTAAAAATATCAAGCGTAAATCTTTTGTTTGTTTGTTTGTTTGTTTTATTTTTATTTATTTTTTCAGACAGGGTTTCTCTGTGTAGCCTTGGCTGCCCTGGATTCACTTTGTAGACCAGGCTTGTCTCAAACTCACAGAGATCTGCTTGCCTCTGCCTCCCGGGTGTTAGGATTACAGGCATGTGCCACTATGCCCTGCATTAAAACATAAATCTTTACAGTGAAATGTTAAACTTACTTCCTGAAAGTCGAGAGTAGGAAAATCATGTTTGCTGTCATCACTACTATTCAATGTTATTCTAGGGGTTGCCACCTATGCAATTGCATGGAAAGAAAGAACATGAGAAAGAAAAAGAAAGGAAGAAGGGCTAGGAAGGGAAGAAAGATGAGAAAAGGAGTAGAGGAAGGGAAGAAAACGAGAGTGTTGAAGGTATAAGAATTGGAAAGGAAGAAAAAATAGTTTTTTTGTATCTATTGTTTTCATATCAAGTTCATATAAATAAGAGGTAATTTACGTAGTTAAAAAATGGTTGCAGGGCTGGAGAGATGGCTCAGAGGTTAAGGACACTGACTGCTCCTCCAGAAGTCCTGAGTTCAATTCCCAGCAACCACATGGTGGCTCACAACCATCTATATTGTGATCTGATGCCTTCTGACCTTCAGGTGTACATGCAGACAGAGCACTGTATACATAATAATAAATAAATCTTTAAAAAATGGTTGCAAAGTCAAGACTCAAGGTTCAATAGTAACAGAAAATTATGCATCTAGGAAAAAATCTAGCAAGACTTTTAGAGAATACTAAAATTCTACTTAGGGGTATTAAAGAGTCCTTCCATGTTTGGGAGTAAGAAGATTCCATATTATATAGAGGCCAACTACCCTTAAATTAGCCCATCATTTAGTGCAATTCCAATTAGAATTACATTAGAATTAATACTACCTGAAATTATTTTATATTTAAGAAAACACAAAAAATTTATTTGTATTACTGAATTGGCTAAAACCAAATTTTTAGTTTTTAGGAGAAAATATCCATTCAAGCTTTTTTGGTGATACTATTTTATTTTAAATATAAAGGCCTAACAAATTCCTACCATCTAATTAAGAACATTTGACAATGGCAGTATGATGTGGTGCTCCCAAACTGAGTCCTCTGGCAACCCTTCTTCACTGTCACCAGATGAAGAGAGACAAAGATCAAATACAAACCATGTGTCAGACATGGCTGGGGGTGACCAAACAGCTAAGCCAGGTCCCTACAACAATAAAAAGAGACACCCTAAAGCAACTTTTAAAGAAATGGTAACAACAAAAATACACGCCAAAACTTCACTGGAGGGCAGGAGTAGTGTACTCAACATCTGCTTTCCTAAATCTGCTCCTGTGCTCTCTAAGAATATAGTGGTTTTTTTCTTTTTCTTTTCTTTTCTTTTTTTCTTTTTCTTTCTTTCTTTCTTTTTTTTTCTTTCTTTTTTGGCTTAAAGTGATCCTTTCTGACGCCAGAACTTTTCGACACATTAAGAAATTCCCTTTAGCTGGGATTAAAGGCATGCGCCACCACGCCCGGCTCGACGCTGTGAGTTCAAGGCCAGCCTGGTCTACAAAGTGAGTCCAGGATGGCCAAGGCTACACAGAGAAACCCTGTCTCGAAAAACCAAAAAAAAAAAAAAAAAAAAAAAAAAAAAAAAAAAAAAAAAAAAGAAAAGAAAAGAAAAGAAAGAAAGAAAGAAAGAAATCCCATTAGCACAGAAGAACACTATGTTTTCTATGCTGCTGGCATCAGGAAAGAGCTGGGGAGAGACCTTGAGCGCCATTCTCTTTCCTTAAGGAAGGCTACAAGAGGACACCACAGGGATTGATGAATATCCCCTCAAGGTTAGGGCCATGACCAATATTTGGGACTTTGTTGCAAAGACGGTACATTAGTTACTTTTCCATTGCTGTGATAAAACACCACGGCCAGGGCAACGTATAAAAAGCTTATTTTGGCTTATGGCTCTAGAGAGATAAGAGTCCATCATACTGGGGAGGCACAGCAGCAAGAGAAAGGCTTGGGTTAAGAAGATGAAGCTGAGCGCTCACATCTTCAAATACAAGCACGACCGAAGAGTGAAATGGAGGTGTCAGAGGCTGTTAGCCCTCCCCTAGTGATGTACTTCCTCCAGCAAGGCCGCAGCCTGTAACCCTCCTCAAAGAGCACCTCCATGTGGGGACCAAGTGCTCCAACGATGGAGAAGATGGGAGGGAGACATGTCTCATTCATGCCATGACAGATGTCAATGGTAATTAAGAAAGAAGGAAGAAAAATCTAACAGTGGATCAATGTTATTGTCTTCCTTTGCATTCTGATGCTGTGATGAAACACCAAGACCAAAGGCAACTTGGGAAGGAAAGGGTGTGTTTGGCTTACAGGTTCCACTCCATCATGGGGGAATACCAAGGCAGCGCAGGAACCTGGCAGAAGGAACTGGGTAGAAGCCATGGAAGGGTGCTGCCTACTACCGCCTTGTTCCACGTGGTTTGCTCAACCTGCTTTCCCATAGCACTCAGGGTGATGCTGAACCCAGTGGGCTGGACCTTTCATGTTAATCAGTAACCAAGAAACCCTCGCCCCCACAGACTTGCCTACAAGTATTTGCATGGAAGCATTTTCTCAACTGGTGTTCTTTCAGAATAACTAGCTGTGTCACGTTAATAACAGACTAACAAGGATAGTAACTGTTTAATCTTTTTCAAAAGCATAAAACGTTCCCAGGAGAGTTGAAGTTGAATGAAAATACTATAAAATATTCCTAACATAAGAAATATTGAACTTGTAATGGAGTTCAGAGGGCAAAGTGTTTATCCTGCATGCATAAGGATGGGAGTTAGGGTCTCCAAAGTGTGCATGTCTGTAATCTCCATCTCCTCGCTCGAGACAGGAGGAGGAGACACACCTGAAGTTCAAAGGCCAGCAAATAAGCTTATGAAGGGGGAGGCAATAAAAAATCTCATCTCAAACAACATGGAAGATGAGGACAAGCTTCCATAGGTGTCTTCTGGCCCTCTCAGCGTGTGCACACATACTCACACATGCATGCGCAGACAGCATATATATGAATATATACATATGTGCAAATCAAGATAAAACAAAAGACGTGTAAGACACGTGGGAAAATCTAGAAAAGAAAATAAGTTTTTTTGACCTGTATCCGAATACTAGTTCAGTATTTCAGACCCCTTAAAACTATATAGAAGCACATCTTTATACACATGTGATACTTGGATCGTATTATAAACTTCTTGTTTCCTTCCTCCCACAGCTCTACCTCGTTCTTCTCCCTGCAAGCCCCTTTCTCCCACTTCATAGCCTTCATTCTATTTTCTGTGTATTTACAGACATATTATTTAAACCTAGAATCTGCATTTGGTGGAAAGCATGCATGTTTGTCTTTCTGAGTCTAGTTTATTTCTGCATACCATGGCAGTCTCCAGCTCCCCCCATTTTTCTGAAGATGACATAATTCATTTTTATGGCTGTGTGTGTGTGTGTGTGTGTGTGTGTGTGTGTGTGTGTGTCTGTGTGTGTGTGTGTTTTACATTTTCCTTATCCATTCATCCATTGATGGACCTCTTGGTTGGGTTGATGCCTTGGCTCTTGTGAGTGTTGTTGTAGTAAACATAGATATATTTAGTATCCATGTAAATTATCTTTGTGGTACCCTGTGGTATGATGATTTGGGGTGTACACCCACCAGTGCTCCCACTGGATTATAAGTTACGGTCTATTTTTAGTTTTTAGGTGTCTCCACACTAATCCCCACAGTGGCTGAATCATTTTACATTCCCACTAGCCGTATATGATGGTTCCTTTTCCTTCACATCCTTGCTATTGTTCATTGGTACTTTTTCTAGATGACTGTCATTTTGCCTGGAGTAAGATGACATTTCTATGTTCATTTACATTTCCCTAAGGTTAAGGGTGTTGAACTATTTTTTTTTTAGTCTCTATTGGCTTTTGCTATATCCTATTTTGAGAACTGTTTGTTCAGTTCATTTGCCTATTTCGTGAGCAGATGCCCTTGGAGTGCTCTTAAGTTGCATATAACCACATCTGCCAATATTTAGAATTATTTCCTGAGCTCTTGGAGCCCCTTTTACAATGTCCTTACCTATGCCGGTATCTTGAAGTCTTTTGTCCATGTTTTCCTCTAGCGGTTTCAAATGTGGGGTCTTACATTAAGGTCTTTGATAGACTGTGAGGTTGATTCTTTGGCTAAGTGCGAGATGGATCTAGCTGTGGTCTTTCACATGGCAACATCCAGTCTTCCCAAACACCATTTATCAAAGAGGACATCTTCTCTAATGTGTATTTTTGACATTTTTGCTTTGAAAAAAAAAAAAAAAGTGGCTGTAGCTGTGTGAGTTTATTTCTGGGCCCTGTCTTCCATTTTACATGCCTGTTTTTATGTTAGTATCATGTTTTATAAACTTCATTTTTAAGTTCCTCTCTTTGTAATATGTCTAAAAATACCTGGAATTTTAATTATTTTCATGACTCTTTGTTATCAAATAATTATGTATCTCTTTCCCTTTATAGAATGTAGTTGGAGAGAAATCTTCCTCTGTTAGGAAGTGCATGATAAACACTTTCTGGTGATAAAAAGCTACCTGTGGGAGAATAGAAACCCAAGGATTAAAGGAACTGGAGCTTCTCCACATGGGGACTGTACACTGTTGACCGTGGGATCACAGCCAGCCGCCACTGAGCTGGGTCAGTCTCCCTGCCCTGGTGCCAGCACTAGCCATTGTAGGCTCAGTTTAAACTCAGCAGCATCGACCTTCATGTTTTATAGAACAATGGTCTCTTTAACAATGTTTTATTTAAATTAGTCATTCTCAGTGAATTTACACATGGACAGAGCAAGCTCTGAAAGTCATATCTGACGCTAAATTCTTTCTCCTAGTTTTTAATCCTATTTTAGTCCACACTAAACTAAACCAGTGGACGTCATGAGCAGAAGCCGCACACGGGTACAAAAACAGAACAGAAGCCAGAGCTCAGGTGACTCTTTTAAGAGGTTTTGTGGCCTCGGGTGAGCAGTGAAGAGTGTTAGATGTCAGGGCATTAGTGCTGCAAGTAGATATTCTGGGTTGGGCAAAGAGGACTGTGGGTCTTGAACAGACATATGGAGGGAAAGATGGGGGCGGGGGGAGACAGTGGCAGAGAGCCTGCCTGACATGTGCAAAGCCCCAAGCTAAATCCCTAGCACTGAAGGGGAGGGATTGGAGATGTGGGGAGGCAGAAACAGAAGCTGGGGCTGGTGCAGCAGACCTTCAGTCCCAGTAGTTAGGGAGGAAGAGGCAGGCTGGTCACATGTTCAAAGCCGGCCTCGGATGCAAGAAAGCAAAGTAAGTGAGACCAAGCCAGCCTGTGCAACTTGGCTCTGTAAAATTTGAAAAGGTGGAGTTGGAGGCAGTCAGGCTGAGAGGTAGCTCAGCAATAAAGAACACGGGCTGTTCTTCCACAGGGCCTGAGTTTGACTCCCAGCAACCAATAGTGTCTCCCAACCATTTGTAACTCCATTTCCAGGGCTTCTGGTGCCCTCTTCTGGACTTTGCAGGCATCAACGATACATGTAGGTCAAACATACACACACATGAAATAAAAAGAAGGCCAACAAAGTGGTTCCTCAGCATGCAAAAGGCCTTGGGTTCAAATTCCAGTAAAACACATACACACACTCTGTATGGAATTTGACCTCTTTGTGATTCTAACTTGAAGTAGCTAAAGGAAATAAAACACAGAAAACCAATAATAACCTTTGAAAGACACAGAAACCCTACAGCTATTGAAGGAAAAAAAAAGTCCAAAACAAAGTTAAGGACACGTGTGCTCCTTCTGGACGGTGCCCATTCTTCATGTGGCTGAGTGAGGTCACCATGAAGCTCACAACTAGCCTATGGAAATTCACAGAGAGTAGCCGGACCCAGAGGCAGCTGGGAGGGCAACCTTACAAATGCTATTGTGATCCCCGGGGGTTCAGAGAACCAGCAGAATATGTGAGGAAGATGCAGGGGCCAAGGGTTGCATGGTATGGATGGTTTTTATTTATTGAAAGTATTGTATGTGTTGTCGTTGTTTGAATAGAAATGTTCCCCCATGGGCCCAGGCATTTGAACAATTAGTCCCCAAGTGGTGACACTGTTTGGAGAGGTTTAGGAAGTTGGCATTGATAAAGGAAGTATGCCATTGGAGGCAGGCTTTGAGAGCTCACAGCCTAACCCAACTTCTAGTTCACTCTCTCTGTTTCATGTTTGTGCCTGGAGATGTGAGCTCTCAGGTTCTGTTGTCACACCTCCTTGTTATGATGGATTCTTACCCCTCTGGTACCACAAGCCAAAATAAACCCCTTCTTAAATACTTTGCTTTTGGTCATGGTGTTTTACCATAGCAACAGAAAAGTTACTAATACAGTCATCATACCTTTTTTTTTTTTTTTTTTTTTTTTTTTTGACAGGGTTTCTCTGTGTAACCCTGGTTGTCCTGGAACTAGCTCTGTAGAACAGTCTGGCTTTGAACTCAGAGATCAATCTGCCTTTGTCTCCTGAGTGCTGGGATTAAGGTGTGTGCCACCACAATCAGGCAAATAAAGGTTTATTAGTTCATATATTTTATGTATACGAGTGCTTTGCATGTATGTCTGCACACCAGAAGAGGGCATCAGATCCCATTACAGATGGTTGTGAGCCACCATGCGGTTGCTGGGAACTGAACTTAGGGCCTCTGGAGGATCAGAGCAGACAGTGCTCTTAACCACTGAGCCATCTCTCGAGCCCACAATCATCATATTTTAAATCCATCTCTTATAGACAGTATGAAGGTGGCTAGTGTGATGCGTGTGTGTGTGCACGAGAGAGAGAGAGAGAGAGAGAGAGAGAGAGAGAGAGAGAGAGAGAGAGAGAGAGAGAGAGAGCATGTCCACATGCAAACATGGATGCCCACTTTAGAACCCAAGGCCTTATGCATGCATGCCAGGCAAGCACTTCACCACTGAGCTGCAGCCCAGCCCAAAATTAACTTGCAAAAACACTAAACAAGTTTCTCTTTTCAAAAGTAATGTCTTCCATTATTAGTTATGAATCTGGTGAATCAACCAGGTCTGGGGTCAGCTGAAGTAGAAGAAGAAAAGTACTGGTTACAGAACATTTTTCTAAATCTTAGGAGAGACTGCTGTGTTTGTGGAAATTCTCGCAACTTATTTCAGGCCATGTAGCCTGTGCCTGCTTACACCAGGAGTACTCAAAGCAAAGGTGAGAAGTGCCGGATCTCATCCCACTGTGGCACTCGGGCAGTGAGCAGGAAACCAAGACTAGACCATTTATAACCCATTGTGTTGATAAACTTCATACAATCCCTTATGGAACCAAAATTTCGGTTAATATTAAAAGAACAGAACAGGGTATCAGAGGTGCTCAGACAGAGGTAAGACTAAGTGATAGTGGGTGCTGGTCTCTTCTCTGTCCGGTTACAATTATTCAGAAATACACAACTCCAACCTGAGGGGCCCATGGTTCTGTTCTGTCTGAGGACATGTGTGATGTGAGCATGAGAAGAAGGCAGCTCTAAGGCCACCCTCAGGGCCATCCAGAGGGCAGGACTGAGTGGAAGAGAACACAGTTGGAGCTTCCGGAGTGTCATCCTTCTCTGCAATGCACATAGAACTAACTGGACTGTTGGTTTCGCTGTTACAATTTGTGGGTATCACTTCTAAATATATATTTCCTAAAGTATGTTCTGCCTGGACAGTTTAGACACCTCAATCTCTACTCAAGGTTCCTGACACACCACAGTCATTTACAACACCCAAATGACAGGACTGACTTGGAGTCACAGAAGGGAGGTCACGGAAGGAAAGATTATGGGGACTAAGTATGGTATAGCTACACCCACACCCAGAAGGGAGTGGTCTCTGTTTTATACTCCTTTTGTCTCTCAAATTACAAATATCTTTTTCCTTACAGAAAAAGAATAGAAATATATTACTGATAAGATTTTGCTGGATGGTATACAGTGGACAACTTTGAAACATACACACACACACACACACACACACACACACACACACACACACACCACAAAACAATGTTGAGGTCATCTAAGGTAATGCACACCTTGGATCTCAGCATTCAGAAGGCAGAAGAAGGTGGATCTCGGTGAATTCAAAGCCATTCTGCTTTATACAACAAATTACAGGCAACCAGGGCTACATAATGAGACCCTGTCTTAAATAAAAACTACCCCCCCTCAAAAAAACCACAGTGGAAAAGGTGAGTATAGGAAATTCCTAGGACATTATCAAGAAGACTGAGTGTCTGCTAAAGATAGTCCACCTTGCTAAAAATAAAAGAAGGAAGTAAAGTAATGAAATATTTTCATTTTGCTATCAAATTGCCCATTATTTTCCTTTAAAAGAAAATAACATTTCACCAATGGGTTCCCAAATTAGTTGGTGAAAATATGCAGAGAGAAAAGATATTTTTATGCTCGGCATACCTATCTACAAGATGATAATTGCAAAGAGGGGGGAAAAGGTAACCTGGAAGGCTATTATAGTCACTTGTAGGAAGGCGTTTGACATCGCTAGCAAGAGACTCAATTAATATATGTGCTTCCTGATTGATGCAGTGGCACGAACAAGGACATAGGTCCTAACCAGTGTGTTCCTACCAAACAGGCAGAGGTGCAATACTGAGGAAGTACTGGGCAAACCCACACTGAGGGATTCTATGGAGAAGAACTTGCCTGGACTCTGAGAGCATTAAAAGCCAGGAAGGACGGGAGAATAGATCTACACTGGATTAGAGAGACATATCAGCACAGCGGGATTTATGACCCAGAAAAACAGCACCAGCAAGACCTGAAGAAGGCCCACAGGTCACATACTATTTCCCTGTTTAGAGTATTGCACCATGTTTTAAGAATTACATTTATTATTTGTTTATTTACTTACTTACTTATTTGTGTATGAGTATTTGGGTGAGTGTGCATGCCTCGGTGTGCCTGTGGAGTCAGATGACCAGCTGCAGGAGTTGGTTTTCTCTTTATACCTACAGAGAGAGTTTGAGGCCAATCTGGGTTACACGGAACTTGTCTCAAACAAAAGATAAAGATGTTGATGATGACCTTTAGTCACAGTAACCCAAATGACTACACACAGTAACTATGAAATTGTCATGTATCCATGGAATGCTACATAGCATGAAAACTGTAGACAACGCTGCTACATGTCCATGCAATTCTCTTCTTGGGAGTTCAAGATAAGGTGACATGGATCCATCAAGAGACAGAGAGAATGATAAGCCGCTGTTACCAGGTGACAAAAAATGACAGTAACTAATGGGAGCCCTAGGAAGACTTCTGAAACTCTGGAATGTTCTATAGCCTCACCCGAGAGATGAAGACAGCTAGCGGGTTTATCAAGTTGTTCACCTACGATCCTCGTGAGTGCTACATGAAAGCTACAATATAATTTAAATAGTTACATCAACTACAAGATAATCTCTAGGAGCTGACAGGTAGCCAGAGGACTTGAGTGACATCTGGGGGCAATGATTGACATTTTCTAAAAGGCAACTGGACTGGAGTTAAGTGAAAGCGCCCAGAGCTGTAAGATGAGTCTGTGGATATTTAGACTGAAGCAGAGATCCAAAGACACACACTGAAGTGATCCAAAGCCATAAATTACAAAGGCATAATAAAGTGAAACACGATTATACAACTATTAAAACAATACAAGTAAGGCATAGTCACAGCTATGGCAAGCACTTACGATACAGGTAGAGGACGTTGATTCCACACATACACAGCTGTTCACTACTTGTGTGTTCCACGTGTTACAACTAGACTAGGAAATGTCCATGACGTTCTCCTCTGGGACACATCACGGTGGCAAAACTTTGATGTGTTTTTGGTGTCTTCCACTTTATCTGACATAAACATGTATTATTTTAGAGGTTGAAAAACCATATATAAATCAGTCTCCTGGCTAGAGCTGTGACTAGCATTCAGAAAGCCTGACATGCAACCCCCAGGGCCCCAGAAATCTAATCCAGCGTGGAGGTGCTGGCCTATAATCCTAACACTCTGGAGGAGAGGCCAGGAGGATCAGAAAGCCAAGGACACTGTGGCCCTCTGATCAAGTTGGGGGCCACCCCAGGCTACACAACCCTGTCTTAAAAGACAACGACAACAAAAAAGGTTAATTTAAAAAATACTGGTATCAGCCGGGCATGGTGGCGCACGCCTTTAATCCCAGCACTCGGGAGGCAGAGGCAGGCGGATCGATGTGAGTTCGAGGCCAGCCTGGTCTACAAAGTGAGTCCAGGATGGCCAAGGCTACACAGAGAAACCCTGTTTCGAAAAACAAAAACAAAAACAAAAACAAAAAAAAATTGGTATCTTCTTAGCTGAAGATCACCGAAAGATCAAACTCCAAAAAGGGGAGGCAAGCCAAACAAACATTAATAGAGCAGCCGGTCACTTTTTACACTTAAAAAAAAAAAATCTTTGATGTTCTATATCATGCCACATTTGACGTCATTTTTCAAGAAAAGACCAATCCTTTCACTGAGCTTCCAGTTCCCAACATTCTGCCTGCAGCCGCCTTCTTCTCCTCCTCCTCCTCCTCCTCCTCCTCCTCCTCCTCCTTCCTTTATCCCTCTTCCTCAGGTCCCCAGCAATCTCTGCTTTACTTTTCCCATAAAAATTTCTCTGGAAACAACACGCCTGAAGAATGTGGACAGGGACGTTCCCCACCCCCACCCCCGCCACCACCAACTGCTCTATTACCACATAACCAGAACTAACTGGAGCAACAACAAAGCTGGAGCCAAACTCCAAGGATGCAGGATGCAGAAATATTATTCAAAATGGCTGCAAGACGCAATGTCTCTTTCCCCAGACTCTCAAGCCCCATCTCAAGAGCTTAGGTGGCCAGTCTGTGCTGTTGGACTGCCACCCAGTCCAGCCCAAGGCTGGGGAATTTTCCTCTCTAACACACTTTGCCAATCAGTTCTTCCCATATTGAAGCAAGAGGCGGCATCAGAAATCTGAATTGTGGTCCTGACTGGAACTTTTTTTTTTTTCCAGTTTATTTTCTTAACATGTGGAATGTATTTCACCAGGCAAGTACAATCATGAAGACTAGTGGATGCTCCGAATGTCAGCATCTTCATAGATCTCTGGCACAGATAGGAACACTCTTCATGGTTTGCCTGAAAACCAGGACAGTGTTTTCTCCAAAAGAAACGGTGTGCTACATTAAATGAAAGAGTGCCCTTGGCTTATGATCAACTCTTATCAGGGCAACGGGAGATGTAATCATTAACAAAACAGTATGGCAACAGGAAATGCAAATGCAATGTGGAAATCTTGACACCTTAGTTAGAAATGAAGGAAGTCAGCATTAGAGCTGGCTTGTTGCCACCGGGCTTCATAACACACAGTCACTGGGTCTCATTCTTTCAACTTGACAGAGGTTTCGCCACCAAGCGCCATCCCATCAATGCATACACTCCCCTTCGTGCTGTCCAGCGGGAGAAATCAAAGCAATTAAAAGTCATTTATTCAGCAAAATCCTTCATTGGATTCCTGGGTGAAAAGGCAGGAAGCAGCTTGGGGGAAACATTGTAAAGCTGAAAGAAGATGCAGCCAGGTGAGAAGGCATAAAATAAGTCCCACCCTCCATTGTGAAAGGAGCCATCAGGTGTTTATGCTGATGCCAAGTAGGGGAAAGGTGAGCTCCACATATACATCATGTATCCATTCATTATGTAGTATTAACTTGGAACGTAGCTCAGAGTTTTTTCTAGCATGCAAGATGCCCGAGTTTCAATCCCTAAAACCACCACCAGGTACATGTTAGGCCTGAGGGTACATGGGTAAGCAGAGGGATTTTAACATTGGAGAGATAATAGATTCCCATTATGTTTTTTTCCACCTCCTCCTATTCCAATCCCAACAAAAGTGATAGAAACAATGATACATGGTCTGGGGATATCATGGATAAAGAGCTAAATTTGATCCTTAGAACCATACTTTAAATAAACAAAAAGGCAGATGTGTAAGGGAGGCAGGGACCTAGTCTAGTCTCCAGCAAGCACAGCCTACTTGTCTAGCTAGAGGCTAGGGAGAGAGCCTGCCAAAAAACAAGTGAAGGGCTCCTGAGGAATAACCCCTGAGGTTACCCCACAAGTGCACGCACGCGCACGCGCACGCGCGCGCACACACACACACACACACACACATGAAGAAATAATGATTCCATAACATTTACACACACTGCTATGAAGTGGGGCTGGAGAGATGGCTCAGTGGTTAAGAACACTTGTTGTTCTTGCAGAGGACTGGGGTTCAGTTCCCGGCACCAACGTGGTGACTCACAACCACCTGTAACTCCAATTCCAGGGGATCCAGCAAACACTTCTGACCTCCAGGTGCACGTAGATGTGCACAAACCTTAAGTAAATATTTTTTGTCCTACTTTATTTTTGTTGTTGCTGCTCAACTAAAGAAGATAATGTGGTCAAGGAATGAGAATTTAGTAAGAACCATGCCTGCTGATGTGATGATGACCTGGAACCAAAATTTACAGCTCACTCTGTAGACCAGGGTGACCTTGAACTCACAAAGGTCCACCTGCTTCTGCCTCCTGAGTGCTGGATTCACAGAGACTTTTCCATGAAATTCCTTACGAGTAGGAAATGGTATTGCTTTTCAAATACATCTATCCTTAACAAATTCTTGCTATATATCTTCTCAACTGCACTTTCTAAAAATTTAGTGAGCCCAGATGCACAATAACTTGATGGCATCAATTACAAACCAGATTTTTAAAAAAGTAAATATACTTAATCCTATTGTTTCTATTTTATTGAAAATGGAATTTTTTTCTCATATAATATTTATGATTACTGCTTCCTCTCCCACTGATCTTCCCAGTTCCTCCCTTCCCTCTCCCATCTGAATTCACTCCTTGTCTCTCATTAGAAAACAAACAAGCCTCCTAATGAATAATAATAAAATAAATAAGATAAAATGAAAGCTAACTCATCAGAATTAGACAAAACTAACAAAGAGAAGGAAAAGAGTCCAAGAGAAGACACGAGAATCAGACACCCACTTGATTACACACTTAGGAATCCCATAAAAACACTAAACTGGAAGCCAAAATATATATACACAGAGGGCCTGGTGTAGGCCGCTGAAGGGCCTGAGCATGCTGCCTCCCTCTTTGGGAGTTCATGAGTATCTCTCATGTTTATTTAGACAGCCTTGCTTTCCTCCATCCTCTTTAGCTCTTAGATTCTTCCTGCCATCTCTCCCACAAGATTCCCTGCACCCTGATGGGAGGGATTTGGCAAATACATATGCACAAATGTAAAAAATAATACTCTTTTAGGAAACAAACTTAATCAAGTGGCAGGAACCAGCATGTCATTATTGCTCAGGGAGACCCCTTTCTGCAGATAATTCCCTGCCAAAGCAGGAGCTCTGTGGCTGCGCGGCAGTTCCCTTCCCACAGGTCCCCCACACTCAGCAGCTCCCACCGCTTTCGCTGACCTCCCACCTCCACTCTGACCATCTCCTTCTGCCCCTCCCACTACCACACACACTGCTCTCTTGTATACCTCGGCACTTGCTTTCCTATTGCCTTTTCAGCCTTATGCTTTTTGTTGATTGGCATCTCCTCTCTTCCCCAAGGCTCATCAAGTAACTCTCCTTAAGTCCTTGTGTCTGGGTCTTGTGTTCTGGCTCTCTCAGGTGAGCAGAGGGACTTAGCCTACACCCCCATTAGCAGTCTGATGGATGTTATTAGTCAGCATCCAACAGGCAGATCTGAGATGGATGAAGCCCAGGCCAGGCCATTTCATAAGAGCCTGCCCAGCCCAAAAGCTCAATGATTTGATCCTTAGCCAATTAGCATATAGCTATAATGATGTCCCCATAATCTGCAACACAATGACCTACATTTTAAGAAGCCATGTGTATGAGAAAGAAAACATACCACAGAGAACATCACACAGACACTAAGGTCTGGTTTCTGGTTTCAGGTTAGTCCTGTTTGAATCCTACAGTTCTGTCTAAGAGGCTGTTACACCTACTCACTTAATTCCCCAGTGAGCACTGCTGTCCCCCCCATACTCTTTCTCATGGAAACTCCCTGAAATCCCTTCTAAAACCGGAGTTCTATGATAATCATTCTAATTCGGCCTGAGAGATGAAACTGACTCACCATCCTTAAGTCCTTAGGGTAAGGGCCAGATTCTGCTACATGAAGGCCTCAGCCTTACACGCCAGTCAGAATAGCCACACCCAGCTTTTTATGCACCAGTGCTTGAGACTTTTCATTCATTCTTTCAAATCCATCCTCCATTTTTCTCCAAAGAAACTCAGCTCTATTAATGGCATCAGCCAGGTACTCAATAGCCTTGGAATCTGGCCAAAGAGGCATATTGATGGATTATAATAAATGGGGTATATGGAGTATGAATTCAACATGTATTTCCCCAAGCCTTTGCCTCGCTGTGTGTGATTACCTCTCTCTACAAAGTCAGTGAGTATATGCGTGCGTGCGTGCATGCGTACGTGTGTGTGCGGCGCGCGCACGCGCGCGCGTGCGCGCGTGTACAATGTCTTGCTGGGACTCAAATCCAACACTTCCATCCTCAGCCAGGCACCAAATTATTACCCACCTCTTCAGGCCACAGTTCTCTGCTCAGGGCCTCAGCTGCTCTCAGTTCAGCTGCCATTGGATCTGGCGTTACCAAAAGCCCCTTCTCTCCCCTTTCACACTGAATCTGAATTTATTTTTAAATGATTTACATATTTGTATTTTATATGCATTGGTGTCTTCACAGCATTATGTCTGTGTAAAGGTATCAAATCTCTTGGAGCTGGATTATAGACAGTTATGAGCTCTGGGTGCTGGGAATCGAGTGAGGGTCCTCTAGAAGAGTAGCCAGTGTTCTTTGCCATCTCTCTAGCCCTGAAGATGTTTTAAGATGTTTAAGATTTTCCATGTTGATTTTTTCTTCTTATCCTGCCTAGATATTTATAAATGATTCCTGATTTGAACTCCTTTCAATTAGCCTCCCATATATTGAATCTTAAATAGACTTTATTTTTAGAGCAGTTTTAAATTTATAAAAAAAAAATTAGGACAATAATATGGCCACATTTCTCCATACATTCTTCTGCCAATCTATACCGGTAGTAACATTTTAAAATTAGTATCGTACATTTGCTTCAAAATGATACATAATAACTAACTGAAGTCCACATTATATGCAAACTCTTTTAGTTTTCACCGGACATCTATTTTTCTCTCCCATGGTCCCATCCAGGGCTTACTATCACCGGCCATCAGTTTCCTTAGGCTCCTCTTTCCTATGACTGTTTCTGTTTCCTTGTTTTTGATGACCTCGACAGTTTTGAAGAATACTGGTCAGGACTTGCAGACTGGCAGTCACTGTGTGCTCAGATAGACCACTTAGATTCCATCAAGAGTATATACCCTTGTCTCCTGCGTGCATTCCTTTTTTTGTTCTTAATGATGTATTTCATGTATATAGGCATTTTCCCTGCACGTATGCCTGTGTACCAAGTACACATGCTTGGTGACCATGGGGGCCAGAAGAGAGCCTTGGCTACCCTGAAACTTAAGCTACAGGGAGTCATGAGCTGCCATGTGAGTGCTGGGAATTGAACCCAGGTCCTCTGCAAAAGCAGCCAGTGCCCTTAACCACAGAGTCATCTCTCCAGCCCCGGTGTTTATCTCTCTGTTCTAATTTGGTTTTCATGTTACCATTTTTATTTGAGCTCTCCTAGGGGCAAGAGCTAAATTCCATTTATCTTTGTGTCTCTGAGACAGAGGAATGTCCCAGAAACATAGCAGCTGATCAATAAACAGTTATAAATGAGAGAGGCAAAGAGGAGAGACGAGTACAAGTGGCCCAGTTATTCCAAAGAGGAGAGAGCACTCACTAACGTGTCACCTTGGCAAGGCGTGGGAAGGGTGTGCTCATGCTTGTTCACGCTATTACACCCTGCCTCTGAGATCCTTTGGCAAAATTTATGAAAAGTCATAACACATATTATGATCTTTCAAGCCCTGTCTGGACATTTAAATGAGGAGAGTACAAGTGGTATGTGGAACTATATTCATACAAAGATGCTGTTTTTTAAATATGAAAACTGGCAAGGATCTAAAGGCCCAGCAATAGACCAGTGTGAAGTTCCCATGTGAGGAAGTAACAAGGGGCCATTACATATCGTGATGAACTTTGTTTGAGCGTTTGTTATTTGGGCAGTACAAGGGCATGGCTACATTTTCTCTTCATGTTTTCTCAAACTTTCTCCTCTGAACAACGATAACATCTGTAACTAGAAGGAAAAACAAGTCATCAAATCTGCATTTTCAAAGTGGTGCATTTACCCTTTCAAGGTTGATCATTCCCCAAAGGATACTCAAGACTTGAAGTATGTGACCTGTCGGCCAGGTCAGCTGCAATGAAGTCAAAATGCCACAGCTCTCATGACCACTGCCTGGTTAACTTTTACCCTTATACTGAACATCCTAAGGGGGTAGGTCCTGAGGAAGTGGGTAATTCCGAGCTTCTTAGTCACTGGTTCACTCAGAGCCAGCTCTGCTGGGCTGGACTCGAGACAGTCTTCTGCTTGTTTGACTTGCTTTTAAAGTTCTATTCCTTCAAGTTACTATAATGTACAACCACTTTGCAAAACACAATTCTGTTCCACTCTGCTGTTGTGCAGACGGGACAAGAGAGGCCCAGAGAAGTCTAAAAGAAGAGGTCTCAGTCTCCTGACTACTGTCCCCCACATCCCCCAGAAGGTTAGCAAACCAGCAATACAATGAAGGTGTTATGTAGACTTACAGGTGGCTTAGAGGACCTCAAAAGTGTGAAGAGAGAACCCAGAAGTACAAAGACATCTGGACAACCTAGCTTTCCCAGTGTGTTTTATAACAAAAGCTTTACTGTTTGGCATTTTGCAGAATCTATTCATTCAAATTACTATCATATATCCACAATGCAACCAGGACTGAAAATAAAATGACAAGAAAGTAAGAATTGTTTAAATGAGAGCTGCCCTACTTAAACACCACAGTTTGAATAATTAGTGCCTAGGTGCTTGGGGAGGTTTAGAAAGCATGGTCTCCCCTGGAGGAAGTAGGGGCAGGCTTGGCCGGTTTAAAGGCTTGCACCATACTTCCGGCTTGCTCTTTGCTTGAAGATGTGAGCAGTCAGCTTCTAGCTCCTGCAGAGCTTACAATTTACAGCTGTGTTCCACCATGGTGGACTCTTCTCCTTCCAGAACCATAAGCCCAAATTAACTCTTTCTTACATAGTTGCCATGGCCTTGGTGTTTTATCACAGCAGCCGAAAAATAAACAGTATACCACACAGACTCAACTACCCTTCCCCCATTCTTTCACATGATTCCCCAGCTCCAGCTATTGCTTGGCCCTGGGTCTCACTCTGCTCCTGAATGGAACCTCTAGAGGACAATAACGTGAGGCTCCTGTGTGCTAACATAGCAGAGTATCGCTGATATTGTCAGGGGTTGGCTCTCTCCCATAGGGTGGCTCTCAACACGGGCCAGTCATTGGTTGGCCATTCTCTCATTGTCTGCTCCATCTTTATCTTTACACTTCTTGTAGGCAGGATGGAGGGACCCAGAGGTGGGCAAGAACTCCACAAGAAGACCTACAGAGTCAACTAACCTAGGCTCATGGGTGTTCACAGAGACTGAACCACCAAACAACAAGCATGCATGGGCTGGACCTAGACCCCTACACAGATGTAGCTGATGGGCAGCTTGGTCTGCATGTGGGTCCCCCTAGCAATTGGAGAAGGGGCTGTCTTTGACATGGACCCTGTTGCCTGCTTTTGGATCACTTTCCTTTAGCTGGGCTGCGTTGTCTAGTCTCAGTAGGTGAAGATGTGCTTAGTCCAGATGCAACTTGACATGCTGGGGTGGGTTGCGGAGCTGGGGGGAGCTCCCCTTTTCTGAGAATAAGGGGAGGGGGAATGGGGGAAGAGGGTGGGACTGGGAGCAAAGAAGGGAGGGTGCTATGATCTGGATGTAAAGTGAATGAATGAATGAATGAGAAAACAAAGAGAGTGAACAGGGAAGCACCAGAGGCTGTGTTCACACTCATATCACATAAGCACCAAAGGCTATGTTCACACTCATGTCACATAACCACCAGAAGCTGTGTTCACACTCATGTCACATAACCACCAGAGGCTGTATTCACACTCATGTCATATAACCACCAAAGGCTGTGTTCACACTCGTGTCACATAGCCACCAAAGGCCATGTTCATACTCATGTCATATAATTACAAATTTAACAGAATTTCTTTTACTTAATTAAGCTCTGTTCCTTTCACATAAACTGGTTCTGTCTCAGTGTCTTAGGAGAGCTGGTTAATATTACCACTGATGAACTTTTTCATCCATCTTTGCTTTTGAAATCTGTGATTAGATGGACATTTCTTTTTATTTTCCAATCTCCCCAAATTGGCAAATTAAAATACTTTTAAAATTAAAAACAAAAGCAAAAAAACAAAAAAAACCAACCCAAAAATTGTCTTTCTGAAACGTAGCTGTGTGGGTCTGAGCTTCACTCCAGAACATGCTTCATCTTTGTTAGCGAGCTTTTTGTTTTAAGAAATCAAGAAGTGAGATTTTTTTTTTTAATCTCCTCATTTATTTTCAGGAATCCTTGCTCACCAGAAATAATGATGATGGCATCCTTTCCCTGTATTGCTCCCCTGGCCCTTTTAAATTGAAATTTAATTTTAATTAAAAAAAAAATTCAAACTCACTTCTTGGTTTTAAAAACCCACCAATTCCTAAGCTCAAAAACCCACCAATCCCTGAGTTTCCTCCAAGATTAGGCCACAAAATCTCACCAATCCCAGGCTACCCTGGAAAACTTCACCCCCAAGAAACCTTATATAATCTTGCCTCTCATCCAATTCTCTGCTGCTTCTCTCTTGGGCAGAGGCAGCAGGCACCTTCTTGTGTCTTTCCCAATAAATCTCATGTGAGGTTTGTTGTGCTACGTAACCTTGTGCTATTCCTGGGCTCCTGACTACCAGGAAACCCTTTCCCCTTAGAACTATAACATTTACATTAATAGTTTGTAATATATTAATAGTCTCTCCTACATTGGTTTTATTTTGTATGTTTTTATTTATCATCATATGTGTAACTGTCATTATGATGTCTTGTAGCAAAGTTTTTTGTTGTTTTTGGTTGGTTGGTTTTTGGTTTTGGTTTTTAGGGACAGGGTTTCTCTGTGTAACCCTGGCTGTCCTCAAACTCACTCTGTAGACCAGGCTAGCCAGGAACTCAGAGATCCACCTGCCTCTGCCTCTGTGCTAGGATTAAAGCAGCTTAGAACAAAGTAGTTTTCAACACAACCTATTTTTGACTCCACCCCAACCAAATTGTAGAATCCATATGTGTGAGCAGTTGTCAAAAAGTCTTTATACAGCACAGCAATGTTTGGAAAGTGCATGATGAAGAAAGGCCATTCGGAGCCTAAACACAACTATATGAGCAGGCAATTGTGCCAGAAACAAAAACACCATTCTATCAAAGGTTGGCTTGACCTCGGAACCAATAAATACAGTTCTATTCTGGCCTCTGCCTCCCTACCCAGTCCTAGGTTCCCTGCTTGAGCAGGACACTACTTTCCAAGGCCACTCAAGAGTGGCCTCCTATGTTTAACGCTGCGGACTTTGTCGGTGGCAGCTGGTAGGACCTCTTTCTCTCTCATTTCCACCCTGTTCAGCCAGGCCTGATACCACACATCTTCTCAATAAGTTAAGGCATATACATTGAAACCCTGGTATTCCAGCCCTGGAAGTTTCAAGTTCAGACTTCGGAATCTAACGATCTGGCTTCCTGAAACTATGCAGCTATCTGGGTAGTCCTCAACCCTGGGAACTCAGACTTACTGAGCAAGGTCTGAGGTCCTGCCCGTTCCCGCCCCGGTCATGATGGCTTTATGCAAGCCAGGCCACACCCTAGCTTGTAAAAGATTAGTTAATTTTTAACCTAAAAGTGTGTGGTATTACGAGAATTTGTAGGGAAAGCCCTTATCTATTTCCTTACTTGTCCAGTGTTGAGGATTAAAATAAATACAGAAAATGCAGCAGATGAATTAGATTACTTAAGATCTAAAGTAACTCCAATGAAAGGATAAACTTCTCAATCAACTGTTGGAAGGATCCTAAATCAATGTCCCAGATTTTCTAGGCTATGTGGAGGGCGAGGGGAATCATTTGATATTTTAATTTGATCTTCAGTGGTCTCTGTTTAAAATCTTAAAAGTTATTGATTTTTCTACTGCAATCTATGTTACATAGCCACAAAATTCACAGAGCTTGAACTGGTGAAAATCCAGGAGAATAAACATGAGCAGAACAAAGTTCCTGCACTTTTAGAGATTCCTTCTACAGAAGGAGGCTGTCCTCACTAGATCCTCACACAGAGACGTAATTATACAGTGCAGTCCATCCCGCCACCAACAAACCTGAAGGCAGGAGAGAGAACCCACAGAATCAGAGAGGGCCTGGAATCAGCTAAGGGTGTGCTAAGGAGCTTGCCTCTGAAAGCTGAAAGGTGGCTGAGGCAGGAGAATTTTACAAGTTCAAGGCCAGCCTGGCCTACACAGTGAAGCTGTCTTTAAAAAAAAAAAAAATGCTGAAAGGCTGTTCAGCCACCAGCTGGTTTGTAAAAGCCAAAAGGAAAAAGAAAGGAGGGCTGTGGTGAGGAGTTTTCACAATCGCCCCTTATCTGGGGCAGGGATTGCAATTATTTCTCTAGAAAAACTTCCCATATATTTATTGAGGATTAAACAAACCTTTTCAAAATGCTCATAAGCCCTTCCCTTATCAAGAAGTCTTGAGGTAACTGTTTCCTGTTGTTTATTATCCTGAACTTTCAGTTTTCTAGTTTTCTCTTACTCCATGGGCTTTAGTAGTCAGAGTCTGCGGTGTCGGTGCAGGGAACTAGACCCCAACTCCTTGACTCCCACTACCATCTGGGCACTCCAAGAAGCAAGAAGCCTGCCTAGCTCGGGTTTTTTTTTTTTTTTAAAGGGGAAGAGAAACCGCCCTCAGAATGTGCAGTCAAGTTATGGGGTTTGTATAAACCAGCTTAAGAAACACTAGTGGAAATTTTCAACGCTCGACTTCCTGAATTAGGAAGAGCAGATACAGAGGAGAGCAGCCCCCAGCTGGTCCTAAGTACAAGCAGGCGCCTGTGCAGGAAAAGCCTTTGGCCTTCCCTGGGGGGGTGGGGCATTGGTTTTAGGAGCTGCCTCTATAGCCTTTTGAGACAGGTGCTAAGTGAATTAATCTAAAAGCTACTAGCATGCCATACAGCACAGTGAAGGATCCACAACGTGAAAATATAATAAAGAAGAATTTCTCTAGCAGAGAACACACCACCAGCCAACTGACTGCCACCTTTGCAAATGAATTCTGTAACTCATTGCCTCTGTCCTACGCAAGAGTCAGGTTCTTAACTAGTTATCTATACAAAAGATTTATCACCTTCCAGTCACCAGAATCTTTCAGGAAGGCCAAAACATGGGAGGGGGAGGAGGAGGAGAGGAAGAGGAAGAAGAGGAAGGAAAAGGAGGAGGAGGAGGAAGAGGAGGAGGAGGAGGAGAAGAAGACGAAGACGAAGAAGAAGAAGAAGAAGAAGAAGAAGAAGAAGAAGAAGAAGAAGAAGAAGAAGAAGAAGAAATAGAAGGAGGGGGAAAAATTGCTTCTGTCCCAGTTTGTTATTTTCTGCCTAGTCTAGCCAGGGAAAGGGCAGAGGCTGGTGGTGCCCATGGGAAACAAGCTTTCCTAGCTGCCATCTGCCGCCTGCCTGGCCCTGTGCACTGCATAACGCAAAGCTGCAGTAGGGTTGTATAATCTCCCTCTCTCTCTCTCTCTCTCTCTCTCTCTCTCTCTCTCTCTCTCTCTCTCTCTCTCTCTCTCTCTCTCTCTCTCTCTCCCTCTCCCTCTCCCTCTCCCTCTCCCTCTCTCTCTCCCTCTCTCTCTCCAAAGGCCACGAGGGTCAGTCACGAAAGACCGACCAGGGCCCCTAAAACTAAAGGATGTCGGGAGGGAGACTGGAATTGGATTTCCATCCCTGAGCGGGGCTGAGGGTTGTGGTGTAAATCTCAGAGGAGCTAAGAGCCTGTGATGCAGCAAAGCAAAGCGCGCGACTCTGGAGTCTGTTCGGAGCAGGAAAAGGATGCGGCAGCAACCCAAGGACTCTGGGGCAGTTCTCAGGCTGTGTCCCAGGAAAGTGTCAAGGACATCCGCGCTCCTCTTTTCAGTTACGTAACACTCTACCACTTTGGGCAGAATCTACAGGAAAACGAACTTACTCATTAAAGTAATTAAAGTAGAAAGTCTCTCCAAGGTTGTCTGCAAAGGCTCTGTGTGTTATCCGAAAAGACGTGTTTGCTACCTGCAGCGAGAGAGGGTACGGTCGGGACACTGTTCCCCGTCTAGGGTACCCTCCCTAGGGTGGAAGCTGGGTGGCGACCAGTGGCGCCCTCTGGACCCATCGCGGAATCACCTGTACCCTCGGCCACTCCGGCGGCCACAGCCCTCCTCCCCTCAGCACACACCTGCCCGCGGTTACCTGCGGGTTGGTGGGGAGATGCGCGACCTCAGAGACCTGCGTCGCGCGCTCCAAGGGGCTGGCGGCGCGGTTCTCCTGAGGATTGTCCTCCCGCGCCGGGAAGAGCCCGCAGCGGCGCTGGAAGCGCGCCACGAGCTGTGAATCCTGCAGACTCCGCAGCAGCTCGGCCATGGTGAGCTGCGAATCCCGCTCCTCCGACCGGCAGCCACGCACGTCAGTGCCCTCGGCGTGCGCCCGGGGCCTTGGGTTCCTCAGCCCGGTGCTCCAAGCGCAGGGCAGGCGGGGCCCGGCGCCGCCAACAGGTGCAGCATCCGGGTCCTAGCGTCCGCCCTGCGCTTCGGGGAAGCCCAGGTGTGGACTCGACCTTGGCGCGCACGCCGCCACCCCCTTTCCTAGCCTATTAGGCGGCCCCAGACCCCTCTATTCGCCTCCCTGAGGCCGCGCTTGCAACTGCGTGGAAGAGTTCTTGTGCTTGACCCGTCCGCGGATCCCACTCCCACCGGAGCTAGTGCAGGCCAATCACTGAAGTCCGTGTGCACCTGTCCTGCTCACCCTTCCAAGCGCTGGAAGCTTTTGTGACCCTCCTTTCAAATCTTGAACCCGAGGTGAAGCTGATCTCCAACACACACACGCGCACACACACACACACACACACACACACACACACACACACACACACACACACACACACACACACACACACACACACACACCCCTTCCCCCCACCCCTGAATCCCAGCCCCCTGGATCCTAGGAGAATTCCCAGTGTTTTCCAAACTCAGCCTGATGCCTCCTCACAGGCCGGCCAGTCACCTCCTTCAGACTTGACAATAAAAGCAAAAATGCGATCTCTCTGTCTCTCTGTCTCTGTCTCTCTGTCTCTGTCTCTCTGTCTCTCTCTGTCTCTCTCTGTCTCTCTCTGTCTCTCTCTCTCTCTCTCTCTCTCTCTCTCTCTCTCTCTCTCTCTCTCTCTCTCTCTCTCTCTCTCTCTCTCTCTCTCCTCCTTCCCTTCCCCCCTCCTCTTTCCACCCTTTTGACTTTGGGAAAGACTTGAGACCCAAAAGGAACAAGATGCTGAGCGACTACACCGCCCCAGCGACTTCTTTAGAACAACGAAGGAAATGTCCCGGAGACGGTTTTTCCTGGGCCCTCCTAAACTTTCCTCCCGGGTTTCTGAGATTCTAAGATGACCTCTGACCTCATCGCAGGGAGTGTGAGAAGCACCGGTGATCGGTGATCCGCCTACAGCAAGACTATAATGCAATCGTTAGTTGGGAGCAGAAGGTTGCAGGGGTTTCCTGGCTGCCCTCCTGAATCCTGCTGTTTGCCTGTGCATCAACATCTGGCACCATCTTGCTTATGCAGTTGTCGTTCTAAGCTGGGAGGTCTTTGGTTCCTGATGTCCACGGATGATGCGGTCTCCTGTCATCTGTGCTTTCTGCTTCCCTTGCTCTTTAGTCTTATCTGGAGAACACCGTCAGGGTAGCTAAGACGCCAGTGACTTCTTCGGAGATACCACTTTCCTCTTACAGAGAAGCATGGGGCTGCTCTCACAGCCCTGTGACGTCACGCCAGTCATGTGCGGCTGAGGAGAAGGTAGCTTCCCTCACCAGAGGCAGACCCCATGGTTCGACTTTAACAGCTGCATTTCAGTAGCTCCCAATCTGTTACCTTTATAGATTTAAAAGCCATGTTCTCCCATGAAGCCATTTGAATCTCATGTCTCCTAAATTTGTTGCTCCAGCCTCTCTTCTACTTAAGACAAAGAAAACCTAAGATATGTCATACCTAATGTGGTACCAAATTAGATTTCATGTACAGCCTTTTGTCTCTGACTGAAGTCTTCAGAGGCTCGTAAGACCTGAGCAGTCCTGGGTGGTTTTTCTTTTTCCTTCTGTGATGCAACACTAATCTTTATTTGTTTTCTTTTCTTACAAGACTCTTGTGAAAATCATCAAATGATCTCCAAGAGGCCTCAGGAGCCAGCTATAGCAATGTGCACTGTGCTGTGTGTCCCGCCTTCTCTCTATGCCTCCTTCCTTTGAGGCATGCTCTCTCTCTCTCTCAGAACCAGGAGCTAGGCTGCCTCCGTCCTTCATGGTGCTGGGGTTACAAATGCCACAGAGCCACATTGTCAGGCTCCATGCCTTCACAGCACATGCCATCTCTCTCTGGCCCTTTGTATTTTATTTTTAAACATAGGGCTTTGTTATGTAGCCCAAACTGGCTTTATCTGGCACGTCCATCTGCTTCTGCCTGTTAAGTGCTGGATCATAGGCACGTGCAGATGGTGACATATTTTGGAGAAATCAAATTGGATTCATTAGTTAGGGGTAAAGGTTAAGTTGCTATAATAAGTAGACCCCAAAAGACACTGGTTCTAAGAACAAAGGTGTTATTAATTTACCAGTATAGCCTAATAATGTTTATTATTAGGCCTATAATTATTATTACAGCAGTATAACCCACTAGCAATCAATCAACAGACAGACACTTGTTATATTTTAAAATAGCCTTAGTTAACCTGGGGCAGGGAAGATTATTAATCCCCTAAACTACTTCCTATAGTGGGGCATGTATCCCATACCTGCCCCAATCCCATGCCATCTGCTTCTAATAATGTCTATCAAGCTACCTCCCATCCACAATCCCAAATACTTGCTAATGTTCTTCATCTGGACCAAATCTCCACCCACACCACCCATGTGCTTCTCTTCCACCTAACCCACAATGGCTCAACCTTCTTCTTCTCCCTTCCCCTCAGCTCTCCCTTCTTTCTAAGATTCTCTCGGTCTCCCCACACCTGGGAACCTTAGGCATGCCTAAATCATTTGCCCTTTTATTAATTGGCAGCAAAATATATCAGACCAACACATAGATATTTATTTGTCTTTGTTACATGGTCTGAAGGTGTG
Organism: Acomys russatus; assembly: GCF_903995435.1. Classification (NCBI taxonomy): domain Eukaryota; kingdom Metazoa; phylum Chordata; class Mammalia; order Rodentia; family Muridae; genus Acomys; species Acomys russatus. The sequence goes on from NC_067148.1 coordinate 23,694,357, forward strand.
GCTGGTAGGTGGGTTAGAACATTGACCATAACTCAATGACTCTAGTCACACAGTTGCTTCCCCAATGCCCTGCCCTGGGACCACACCCTACATCCTTGTTCTCTTGTGTAGTGCCCCTTTTAAAAAAAAAAAAGGAGCAAGTGGTGACTATGCTGACTGTCACTGTCACATTAAGCAGGTGAAGCAGGAGTTTATACTGTCGGTAGGAACACGCCTATTCCTACCCCGTGGTCTCCAGAGAAGCTTGGAGATGCCCCCGCAGCAGGGAAGCCCGGGTCTGCCTTAAATTTTACTTCTATGGAAAGAGAAGATGACAGCTCTATGTCATATTTGTTTACTGTTTGTTCTTGAAAACTACCAGAAGGCCCTACTAAAGCTAGTTTACATAAAATAGGAGCAGCAAGATGCCTCAGCCGGTAAAGAGGCACCTGTTGTGCAGCCTGGTGGCCTGAGTTTGATTCCCAGGCCCTACAGGATAGGAGAAGAGACATGCTGCTTACACACAATATACATATATATAATACACACATACATATACACACACATATAGTTTTTTTTTCAAGACAGGGTTTCTCTGTGTAGCCCTGGTTGTCCTGGAACTATGTAGACCAGGCTGGCCTCAAACTCAGAGTCTGCCTTCCTCTGTGTTATGGGTGCTGAGATTAAAGGTGTGCACCATTACCATCCCCGAAACAAGACAACAACAAAATATTATAGCATATAAATCATATATATATATATATATTCTGTCTTTGATTTGGTACACTCTACATTCTTCTGTACAAATTTTTTAAATGTTTTCCTTTAATTTTGAGACTTTCATACATGTATACAATAAAATATGATCATATCTATATCTATTTTCTCCTCCAAGTTCTTCCACGGTTCATATGTCCCCTAACATGTTCTCCCCCTTACGTTCCATATACATATGGATATATATGAAATTCAGCTAGTGCTGCCCATGTGTGCGTGGGTACCATCCCCTGGAGCATGAAAGATACTTTTTAAATTATTTTAATTTAACTTTTGATTTTGAGACAGGGTCTTTCTACAGAGCCTTGCCTATCCTGTAACTCACTCTGTAGCCCAGGCTGGCCTTGAACTCACAGAGATCTATCTCCCTGGCTTCCTGAGTGCTGGGATTAAAGGAATGCACCACCAAGTCCAACAAGATACATTTTTTGGTTTTTGTTTTTTAATATATTGTATTAATTTATTCATATTACATCTCGATTGTTATCCCATTCCTTGTATCCTCCCACTCCTCCCTCCTTCCCATTTTCCCCTCACTCCCCTCCCCTATGGCTGTGACTGAGGGGGACCTCCTCCCCCTGTATATGCTCATAGGGTATCAAGTCTTTTTTTTTTTTTTTAAGAGACAACTGACAGAGGCAGAGGACAGTTTTTGTTTTTAGTTTTTTGTTGTTGTTGTTTTGTTGTTGTTGTTGTTGTTTTTTGAGGCAGGATTTCTCTGTGTAGCCTTGGCTGTGGTGGACTCACTTTGTAGACCAGACTGGCCTCAAACTCACGGAGATCCACCTGCCTCTGCCTCCCAAGTTCTGGGATTAAAGGCATGTGCCACCACCACCACAGAAATACTTTTTGTTCAAAAATTTATTCATTTATTTATTATGTATGTAGTGCTGTCTTCATGTACACCTGCAGGCCAGAAGAGGGCATCAGATCACATTATAGATGGTCGTGGGCCACCATGTGGTTGCTGGGAATTGAACTCAGGACCTCAGGAAGAGCAGTCAGTACGCTTAACCTCTGAGCCATCTCTTGAGCCCCGGAAATACTTTTATAACTAGAAAGGATGAAATTAAAAAAAATGCTTAAATTGTCCTTACATTTCAATGAAAAACTTCAGTATTATTCACCTATTACATTTTAAATTTTGATGTAGATTTCTCTCTACAGAACAGGTTAGACCCTTCTGCTTCATCCAGGCAGTGTTTCTTAAATCATAATAATTATCCAGGACTCAGAGTCTGTATTACTTATTGTAGCTGAATAACTAGTCTCCCCACAACGGTGAGATAAACCACAGCACCCTCACCATGCAGTTTCCAGGTTAGCTGGGGCCCTCTGGCTTGCAGTCTCTCACAAGGCTGACATCATCTCTACCCTTAGAGTTGCATTTCAGTTCTGTATGGGCTGCTGGTGAGAGACTGCCCTCTCATCTTCACAGTGCAGATTGCAGAAACTGATCAGTAGAGACGGAAATTGAATCTTAAAACTGTTCTATTCAGAAAGCTGTCAATCAGAGAAGATGGTGGAGTGACACCCTATAAAAGCCGGAAACTGCTTCTAGACAGAGAATTTTAGAGGCAGGAGGTGGGAGATGGGGTGGGTGAAGGCTGAAGGAAGTGTGTAGCAGGAGGGGGGAGTTGGGTGTGTGTGAAAGCTGAAGGAGGTTGGAGCAGTGAAGGCAGAAGGGGGGGTGAAGGCAGAAGGAGGCAGGAGGGTAGTGAAGACAGTCCTCCTGGAGCTCATGCTTGTCCTTTTGGTCAGGTGATCATCCCATTTGGGGGATTTGTGATGTCTGTGCTTTTTCGCTTGCCATCTCTTGCATCCTTCCCTCCTGTTGTTGTTTGGGCTCAGGCACTTCTTGAAATGCATGTCAAGCCATCTTCTACTGGTGTTACCCTTGTCCTCTGCTAGGGGTATCAGGCCAGAAGGGGCTTAACATATCAAGCAAACCATTAACAGTGTGTTTATGCTAGGCCATTAATGGCATGGACATGTCGATTCCTTTCTACGATACGGTGTACAAGTGTGTCTTTATAAATACAGACTATGACGGTGTCCCTACCCATGCCCACTACCCTCTATCAATAGGAGAGACCATCACATAACACTTTGAATGAGGCAAACAAAGAAAAAAAACTAGAGTTAATGTAGGTCTTGGAGGCAATGCCCTAACACATTGTTATATTCAGCTTCTTGGATGCAAGCTAGTTAGGTCTAGCCTACACTCAAAAGGAATGAAGATGAGACAAGACCATGGTCACCAGGTGGAGTATTGTGGGTAGACTTTTTGAAAGTTGCTTATTATAAATTCTTCACACACATGCACGTGCGCGCGCGCGCACACACACACACACACACACACACACACACACACACACACGCATGCACATCCATAATTTTTAAGAAATAAAGAATGGGCATTCTATAACAATGGTGGAAATTAATACTGTTGTAATTCTAAAATCAGTGCCTCAGAATGTCACTTTATTTGGGAACACAACTGCTGCAGAAGAAGTTAGTTAACAAAGGGGTGTGTTGGGACCCTTAGCCATTTATGACCTATGTGCGGAAGTGGTTTGATGGCTGCGTGAAGACAGGGGTGAGAAGTCATGTGGCAGTAAAATCAGATTGTCATTTTTTCAATCTAAGGAATGCACACCCCCATCCCCCCCAAAAAAGTGCCAGCAAATCTGCCAGGAGCTTGGAGAAGGCTAGGATAAACGCCCATTCAGGATCCAGAGGAAGTGTGGCACTTTACTTCACACCTCCATCTTCCAGGGTTGTGAGACACAGCACATTTCTGTTGTTTTAAGCTGTTTGGCTTGTACACTTCATCCCAGTAGCTGTAAGAAGTAGACGTACTGATGCACAGTCTTTCTATAGATGTAGAAAAGTCACTTGGAAAAATTTCCCATCCATTCTTGTCAAGACTCCTTGTGGATTGGAGAGATAGATGGCTTAGAGGTTAAGAGCACTGGCTGCTCTTGCAGAGGGCCCTAGTTTGATTGTTAGCACCCACATAGTGGCTCACAACCATCAGTTACCTCAGTTACATGGGATCCAATGCCCTCTTCTGTCCTCAGTAGGCACCTGGCATGTGTGTGGTGCACATACATACATGCAAGCAAAACACACGCACATAAAGTAATAAAAGAATAACATCAACAACTCAGTAAAACAGGGATGTTCCATGTGGCTGGAACCAGCTTGCTAATGTTCTTGATTGGAGTGGGTTGCTTCCATATTTGAATAATGGAAAGATAGTATGGGGAAATCAATGGTGTCTTCACAGCTGTTAGTACTGAAATGAAGTTTTGGGGTGTTCATATATTCATATGTTTGAGGTGACGAGGCATTGGCAAGCAAGTTAAACACAAGGAAATCAATGTTTTCAGAAAAGTAACTGAGTGTCTAAAAGCAAGGGAAAGCCACAGGTGTGGACTCATTTCTAAATCAATAAATGAAATTGAAAATACTTTTTCAAATGGAAGGGATTTCACATACAAACAAATGCAAATATATGGGTATCTCTTTTCTTTCCTTTTAAAATAGAGATAATGGGGCACACTTTAATCCCAGCACTCAGCACACAGGAAGCAGAGGGAGGCAGATCTCTGTCAGTTTGAGGCCAACCTGGACTACAAAGGGAGTTCCAGGACAGCCAGGGCTACACAGAGAAACCATGTCTTGAAAAACAACAACAAAATAAATAAATAACCAATAACAGTTGTGTTTTGTTTTGTATGCTTGCAGAGAGTGCGGTCTTGTTTTATCACGGCAGTTGGTACGTGTAAGTATGATTCTTACCTCTGTGCACCATTCCAATTCTTTGTGCTGAAATTTATTTTCCCAACGTACATTTGGATGGTGTCCAGTATACTGTTTCCAAACAGTGTACCCTAAGTAACCTTTATTCTTACTTGCCTTCCTAGTATATATGTACCACAGACTGGGAGTGCTGGCCAGAAGGTACAAACCATGTTCAGCATAGCATTTGTCCACATTAGACATTACTAAGTTGGCCCTTAGGGGTGATGTAACAACTTTACTCAGAGAAGTTCTAAGCTTTTGACCATACAGCCTTTGCCAAGTGATGGCGTGTAGCGTCTAAAGGCAGTTTGAATTTTACATCTGTTATTGTGAATGAGGGTACCCGCCATTGGGGTTTTCAACCTCCTCCATCCCTTTCCTCCTCTTTCTCTTCTTTCTTCTCCCTCTCCCTCTCTTCTTTCTTCTTTGTTCTTTCTCCCACCTCTCTCCCTATAACAATGTGTGACCATGTAGCACTCAGGCTGGCCTAGATCTTACTTGCAGCCCAGGTTGTCCTTGAACTCATGCCCTTATACCTTCAGTGTAAGCCAGCATATTAAGCTGGCCATCATGTGTGTGTGTGTGTGTGTGTTTGTGTGTGTGTGTGTGTGTGTGTGTGTGTGTGTGTGTGTGTGAATCAGTATAGAAACGTTGGGTCTATTCTTATCCCCGAGTGACAGATCTGGGTAAGAACATTGACTTTGTTCAGTCAGTGGCAAGGAAACATTAGAATGCCCATCTGCCCATCTCTTGATTTGAATGCCGCATTCACCCAGCTGTGCCAGGAAACTTTACTCCATTGTTTACCAAGATGGCAGGGTCAGCCTTTTCAGAGCTACAAGCCAACTTTGGGTATTGGATGAGGGACCAAATCTGTCTGGAATTCTGTTCCAACTCCACATGGACTGGGTGAGGCTGACACAAAGCTGTGGAGAGTCATCCACTAAAGGAGACTGAATGTTCACTGCTTGCCTTATTCTCCACAACACATGCTAAATTAAGTAACAGTATACAGACTGAACAGCTTGCATTTATGTATTTAGGAATATATATGATATACTTATATGTATATAGCAAAAATGAAACAGTAGGTCATGAATTTGAAAGAGAGCAAGGAGGGGTGTATGGGTGAGTTTAAAGAGAGGAAGGGGAAAGGGGAAATGGTGTTGTTATTTTATAATCTCAACAACTAAAAGAAATAATAAAACATTCCCATTGAACTGTTTAGTTTTTGAAGGCTACCATGAGCGTTTCCATAAGCTGGTGGCTTTCGACTAACAGTAGCTTATTAACATACACGTCAGTTAGGTTGTGACACACCTCTTTCTGTGTCCAGATGTTGCCAGCAATGCTGTGACTTGTGGCAATGTCACTCAAGTATCATCAGCTGCTGTCAATAGCATCTCCCTGAGGGTACTGGCCACATCTTCCTCCTTTGTCAGGCATTTGTCTCCTACACCTGCAATCTCAGTACTTGCGAAAACAGAAGTGAGATGTCTATTAGTTTGAAGCCAGCCTAGACTACATAGCAAGACTCTGTCTCAAAACAACAACCACAAGATGTTCAGTACACACACACACACACACACACACATACACATACACACACACATACACACACACACAAAGACTAATTATTGATTTAGTGTGAGCTTTAATCTGTTATGTCTGCATCTTAATATGATTTCACTTGCAAAGATTTTATGTCTAGATGAGATCACAGGCATATATTTTGGTGGAAATGAACTTTAAGAGCATGAATTTTGCCGGGCGTGGTGGCGCACACCTTTGATCCCAGCACTCGGGAGGCAGAGGCAGGTGGATTGCTGTGAGTTCGAGGCCAGCCTGGTCTGCAAAGCAAGTCCAGGACAGCCAAGGCTACACAGAGAAACCCTGTCTGGAAAAAAAAAAAGAACATGAACTTTAAGGAAACTCTTCAGACCATTTTAAATACTTATATGCCAGATCTGTTCTGTGTTCAATCTTTTCTCTTCTCTCCCTCCCCCCTTCTCTATCTCTCTATCTCTGTAACAGCTCTGGCTGTCCTAGAACTTGCCCTGTGGACGAGGCTGACATCACATTCATAGAAAGCCTCCTGCCTCTGCCTCCCCAGTAATGGGATTAAAGGTATATGCCACCAATCTGACATCAATATTTTTATACCATAATTTATTTAGTCACGTTTTATCCTTCTAGAAGCTCTATGAGATAATGTTTACCCACAGGAGAGAAAGAAATTTCGAGAGGAGATTGACCACCAGGTTTCAGCCATGTGCCCAAACCCCTGGCCAGAGCTAGTTGGCACTGTACTATACACTGGACCAAATTTGCGATCCTGAGTGCTTCTTCTTGGAGAGTTTGCATTCATGGGCCCCAGTCAGTATCTACAGATGCCATAATCAGGAGTAATAGCCAAGCACCAGTGACTGTGCTGTCAGTCAAGTATCTTCCATGTGCAGGCAAAGAAGTAAGGCAGGAACACAAGGACATCAGAGAGGCCAGCAAGCCACCACCCCTGTGGGGAAGCTTCCATGCACCTGGTTCTAGTCACTAGGAGGTTCTCCCCTGCCTACTCTCCCCTACCCCCCAAATTCCCTCAGCTACCTCTAAGTCCAAGTTCATGTTCTTTGTGACTTGAGCAGGCCTTAGGCAGTCCTCCAGCAAGTGGCAGAAATTTGGAAATGAAACTCTAAGGTTGAGTTTACTAGCCATTGTAAATATCGTCTGCATCCATGTAGTAATTGGTATTGGGGTTTGTTAAACTCTAGACTGAGTGCTGCGGGGGTCTAGCTGTCTCTCAGATCACACTCACAGAAATAAGCTGGGAGCTCACAAGAACTGCCCTCCTGTCACCAATTGTAAAAATCTTCATCACACGGGCGGATCTGGGCCTAGGGGTTCTGCTCAATCTATGGCACCAACCAAAGACAATACGTGCAGTGAGCATCAAATCCCTACCCAGATCTAGCCAGTGGGCAGGACATTCTCCACAGTTAAGTGGAAAGTGGGGACTGATTTTCACACGAACTCTGGTGCCCCATATTTGGCCACGTCCCCTTGATGAGGAAGCCCGGTGGCACTCAGAGGAAGGGTAGCAGGCTACCAAGAAAAGACTTGGTACCCTATGACCATATACAGGGGGAGGAGGTCCCTCTCAGTCACAGTCATAGGGGAGGGGAATAGGGTGAAAGCGGGAGGGAGGGAGGAATGGGAGGATGCAAGGGATGGGATGACAATTGAGATGTAATATGAATATTATCAACAAAAAAGATAGTAAACAAAACAAAAATCTCCATCACAGGATAAAGACTGTCCTCCCTGTCCCTGCTTGGTTAACTCTACCCAGTGGTGGTTAGTGTCAACGGGAACAATGGAAACCAATTCTACTCAAACGCCACTGACATATATAATGGAAATGCAAATGTGACCCAGAAGCAAGAGCTGGCAGAGTCTCACAGATGTTCTGTCATGGGTTGGACCTGAAATGTGCCCACAGACTCATGTTGGCTGATGGCACTGTCTGGGGGACAGTGTGGAATCTTTGGCAGATGGGACCCATGCTGGGTAGCTGTTGTCAACAGGACATAAGTTCCTGCCTTGTCTTCCCTCTGTGTTGGACCTTAAACCTGTAAGCTGAAAAGTCCTTTCCTCTCCAAGCCGCTCTTGGCCATAGTGTTTACCTCAGCAACAAAAACCACACAAGAACAAGGATGAGTCGGCCTGGGCCTTTGAAGTTGTAGCTAGGTTTCTAGCTTTGGTGTTGTCTGATTCCCGGCCTCCTGTGACATGAATGTCTGATACTTCCTGCTCTCACAAGAGAGCAGCTTTTCCGTGAGTTCCCTGCTTTGGTGGATTGAAATCCCTTGAAATCATGAGCCAAAATAAACTCATGGAGTCTACTGTACGTTACATGGCTATGGATCCCAAATGACACAGTATATGAAAGTGTGTTCAAATATTCTCACCACAAAAATAATAAATATATGAGATGCTGCACTGTGGTGCACGCCTTTGATCCCAGCACTTGGGAGGCCAAGGCAAGTGGATCTCTATGAGTTCAAGGCCAACCTGGTCTACATAGTGAGTTCCAGGACAGCCAGGACAGCTACGCAGAATAACCCTGTCTCAAAAAACCATATATATACCATATATATATATATATGTATATATATATATATATATATAGTTTTGTGTATATACATGACATTTTAATTAGTTTGATTTAGCTATTCCATATCATATGTATATTTCAAAACATATTGTACACCATATATATAATTTTGTCAATTAAAAGATAATCACAAATAGGCTGGAGAAATGTTCGGTACTTAAGAACACTTGCTATTTTTGTAGAGGACCCTGAATTTGTTTCCTAGGACCCATATCAGGTAGCTAACAACGGCCTATAACTCCACCTCCACGGGATTCAACATTCCTCTGGCTTCCACAGCTAAGCCGAACACCTGTGGGGCATATAAACTAAGTCTGTAACATACATACTTAAGTACAATGACAAAAAGAAATCTTCAAAACATGAAACAAATCTGTATAAAACGAAAAGCTGCAGCTTGTACTAGCTCTCAACCTTCCTGATGCTACAACCCTTTAATACAGTTCCCCACGTTGTGGTGACCTCCAACCATGAATTTATTTTTTTGTTATTTTATAAGTATAATTCTGCTGCTGTTATAAATCATAATATAAATATCTGTGTTTTCTGATCGTCTTAGGTGACCCCTGGAAAGAGTCATTTGACCCTCAAAGGAACACAACTCACAGGTTGATAACCGCTTGTCTAACAGACCTGGTCTAATATTCATCAGAAGCAAACAGCTGTTCTCCGCAGACAGGGCACTGATACTGTGATATTGCCACTGAGGTGAAATGTTCCTAGATTAGTGTAGATATGTCACAGACAATAGGTATCCATTCTAACTGACTGTATCATTGCAGCTAAAATCATGTCTGTCCAAGGAAGAAGGACATCGTGTTGAGCTGGCTGCAATGGGACTTCACTCATTTCTTTTGTCTCAGGTTTTCTTCATTAGCCTTTAAAACTTGTCCCTTTTACTGCGTGCACTGGAGGCCTACAACTCTGCTGTCCAAACTTCCAAGTTTAGACTTCCCCCAGTAAAAGATGCTGGTTTGCTGTTAGAATCTATGTGCAAGACTCCTGCAGATGACAGGTTTGGCCAGCAGCTTACCAGCAACTTGCTGTGACTCACTCGCTTCCATGTGAGTCACCAGAGAACCCTATGTCTCCTTTCTTTCTGATGGTGCACAAAATAGGGGTGGATCCCATAATTGGTGTTCTCTGCACGCTCCTCTGTGTAATGGGTGCCTAATCCCTGTGTCAAAACTCCTTGAATTTCAAATACCCAGAGTGATCTATTAGCCCAAGAAACAGACATCACAGAGAAGCAGGGTGTGTTTAGAAGGTTTATGATAAGAAATTGGACCTTACTATTTTGGAGGCTGCCTAGTCCCAAGACCTGCAAGGCGAATTAGTTAGCCAGAGACTCAGGCGAGCCTTAAGGCATACTGCCCACCCCAGTCCAAAAAGCCTGGATCTCAGAAAGCTGGGACCTGCAGTGTTAGGGATGATGGGTGTGGGACCCAGGAGACTCTGTGAGTCAACAACTGGATGGGTGGAGGGAGCAGATGCACCAGCTTACAGGTGGCCAGGTCACCATCAGTTACTTTGTTTTATTCAGTTGTTTAACTGGGTAACGAGCCCCACCCACCTTAGGAATCGTAATCCCTTAATTCGTTCTACCAATTTAAAAGGCAATTGCATTCATAAGAGCCCCTACACAGAAATACCCTGAATTACCCTGAATAGTTTCACTAAATATGACCCAGTGATTCAGTCTAGTTAGCACATAAGATTATCACCAGTAGTTCTGATGTGGGCTGGTCTGCACTCAGCACTTTTCTCAAGTACCACACAAATCAGCCAGTCTCGTACCTAGAATCATCTTTTTCCTTTACCTTGGATGGTCACATTCGATTTCTGAGGACTTTAAAACAAACAGACAAACAATTGGCTTTATATAGGAATAGAGGATGACAGTGACCAGGAGGAACACGTAAACACTAATGAATAATGAATGCACTTCTCCTGGTCTTCCCCCTTCTTTTGATTGTTTTTTGTTTTTGTTTTGTTTTGTTTTGTTTTGTTTTTTGTGACAGGGTTTCATTATGTAGCTCTGGCTGCCCTAGAACTCCCTATGTAGACCAGACTGGCCTCAGACTCACAGAGATCCACCTGCCTCTGCCTCCCAAAGGCTCGGATTAAAGGTATGTGCCACTATGCCTACACAATTTTTCTTCTAAAGGACCACACAACTGTGCAAGCCATTAAGACCCATACTTACCTTTTCCCTTCCTCACCATCCTCCTCCACTCAGTGAGAGGTGTATGCCTGTGTGGTTCATGCAGCATCCCTTGTAAGCCAAGGACGTATCTACTATGCCTGTCCTCGGGTTGGACCTGAAAGTAGGGACCGGGGAGAGCTGTATTCTAAGCATCCTCCCTTCCTTATTGCCTGTGTTCTTGTGTCATCTCTCTGTGGAAAGCCAAAGAAAAATGCTCCTTAGGGACTAAACAGGACTGGATTGACGCCCAACAGTCCTACTCTGTCTCTCCCAATTCCCAGCGTGTATTCCTGACCATTTCAAATGGGTCCACTGACCATAATTCCCTAAGTAGTCTCTACTAACAGGGAGTTTGAGGCTGCCACTTTATTCTTGGAGTCAAGGCGAATTTGCATCTAGGAGAAGAGGTCTGAGACTCAGGCTAGACTTTAATGATTAAACATCAGGCATGGTTTTTAATTTTTTAATAGATTGCTCTTTTATTTTTAATTCATTTCCCAGTCCCCTCCTGTGTGTGTGTGTGTGTGTGTGTGTGTGTGTGTGTGTGTGTGTGTGTCTGTGTCTGTGTCTATGTTGAGGTTTATACACATGAGGCTGAAAAATTTTGCAGATTCGTTGGAGCTGGAATTATAGACAATTGTGATCTGCCCAATGTGGGTACCAGGAATTGAACTCTGAGCCTCCACAAGAGCAATGGATGCTTTTAACCACAGGGCCGTCTCTCCAGCCCCAGGAAATGGTCTTTTAGGAAATTATTGCAACCTAACAAACTATATATGAAATTCCTCAGATTCTAAGAGTCAGGCATGCTGATCCATCCCAGCACAGTCACTGGTACTGTCAGGCCTCAGAAAGACAATGGTACACGCGCGAATATATGTCTGTGTATGTATTGTACCTTGCAATGGGAAGACAGCCTCTCAGTGTCCTGCAGCTCTAGTTGGTGCCTGACTTTAATGAAGGTTGGATGTTTGAATTACTGAAACCACTGAGCATACTTGGTGAAAAGAATTTCCTTTGCTGTTTCATGAGACCTTAATGAGACCTTCACCTTATTATCAGTTTTTCTTTCTTTTTTAAGTTTTTTTTTTTTTTTAAGGTGGGCTTTCTCTGGGTAGCCCTGGCTGTCCTGGAACTTGCTCTGTAAACCAGGCTGACCTCGAACTCAGAGATCCGCCTGCCTCTGCCTCCCAGAGTGTGCTAGGATTAAAGGCGTGCACCACTATCGTCTTGTCCCTCGTTGTCTGAGGGCATTCCTTCCCTTCACATCCTTGAGGACTTTTACCACACTGTTCTCTGTCCGTGATTTGCCTTCTGTCTTCTTTCTGTCATATTCTTCCATGATCTCTTGGCAGACTCCTCTGCACTATTAGTGGGTCTCCTCCAAGCCTACCTCCTTTGCTGTGGTTGTCTCATCTCTCCAATATACCATCTTAGATCAGAGAGACATTATAGTCATTGTTTTATCTACCTTCATACGCCAACAGACTGCTCATAGTTTTTGATGACTTTAATGATTTCTTTAAACTTTCTATGCTTAAACCATTCGTAGAAATTTAGAATTCCATTATATATGGTCTTCATAAACCTTGAAATCATAATGGTATTTATTTTGTTTTATCGTATTTTTGTGTTCCTGGGGATTGAGCCAGGGGTCTCACACGTGCTAGCCATGTTCTCTACCACTAGGCTAAATGCCTAAAATAACATTTAAAAAACACTGGAGGAGTGCTTGACCCACATGAGAGCAGGCTCACTGCATGGACCGAGATGACCCTGCATGCATCCCGAAGGGTTTAGACACCAGCTAGGGAGGCAACCAGAAAAATCTAGCAGCTGACATCCATTCCAGAAGGGCCCGTTGCAGCCTACCACACTACCTCACTTCACACTCAAAGTCACTCACTGCTCCAGCACACAGCATTGCCCTTCCCTGTAATGTCATGGCTGATTGCTAAATAAGAAGACTAAAAGGGACTTTTGAATAACAGCCTAATGGAAGAAAGGCTATTTCTGTTCTAAAGTACATGAGTGGGATTTAATGCCTGGGCCACAAGTGAGTTGGTGATGGTTTTGATAATGGGGTCAAAATTTTATTTTATAGCTTTCGCTTTAGCCTTTTCAAATTTGCCTTTTGTCACCTGTCAAATACAGTAGTCGTACTTTTCCTAACTTCTCAGTTGCTGTGATGATTAGAGATAATGCTTATTTGTGTTCATCCCTCTCGTTTTCTTAGCAAGCAGAAGAACCTTCCATTCTAGGAGAGTTAGACCATCACCCACTACATGGTGCTCCATAAAAACAATGGAGATTAAATTAAAATAGTAAATTAATTTCTCATGTCTAATAATTCAAATATTTTTCTTTTTCTTCTTTTTCTCCTTTCTTTCTTTCTTTTTGAGATAGGATTTCTCTGTGTAGCCTTGGCTGTCGTGGACTCGCTTTGCAGACCAGGCTGGCCTCGAACTCACAGCGATCCACCTGCCTCTGCCTCCTGAGTGCTGAGATTAAAGGTGTGTGCCACCATACCTGGCCCTCAAATATTTGTCTTATTAGCAAGTTTAATTTTGAAGAAAGACTCTGCCTGCTCTTTACTAAGTATTAGCTCAGGCGAAAAAGCTAGTCAGCACAGCACAGTCACTAGATGAGATGTTTTGGTTTTAAAAACATGAAAGTAAAACCAGTTATGACCTTAAAAGAGAGACTACATTCTCATGTACCAATTGAGGTCTTTTTTTATGAAAAATATTTTATGTGTAGCCTGCATTTTATGTTTAGTTTATTTAGGAAAAATATTTTTATGTTTAGTCTCTGTACCCTGTGTATGCCTGGTACACACAGAGATCAGAAGAGGGCACTGGATCTCTGGCAACTGGACTTACTGACAATCGTGAGCTGTCATGTGGGTGCTGGGAATCTAACTCCAGTCCTCTGAAAAAGCAACAAATGCTTGGCACTTCTGAACCATCTCTTCAGTGCCATCTTTTTTCCTTTTGAGACAGGGTCTTCCTGTGTAGTCTTACCGACTTGAATTCCACAGTTCTCCTTCCTCATAATCCATAACTTTAGAATGGATTAAAGAATTATTCTCTTATGTTTGGCCTTAGCTCAATGTCTAGAAACACTGGATGATGGCCACACCAAGGGTATTTTTTAGTTTTTAGTTATTTTTGGTTTTCTTTGTGTATGCACATCTTTGTAAGTGGGTGTGTATGGGTCCACATGCATACATGTGTGGGGGCCAAAGGTGGATGCTAGGTATCTTCCTCAATCACTCCACATTTTAATTTTTTTTAAAAAAGAATTATTTATTTATTATTATGCATACAATGTTCTATCTGCATGTACACCTGCAGGCCAGTAGAGGGCACCACCATTATAGGTGGCTGTGGGCCACCATGTGGTTGCGGGGAATTGAACTCAGGAGCTCCAGAATAGCAGTCAGTGCTGTTAACCTCTGAGTCATCTCTCCAACTCCCACATCTTAATTTTTAAGGCAGAGTCTTTCACTAAATATAAAGCTAGCTAACTAGGTTAGGCTGGCTGGCCAGCAAACCCTGAGGATCCTCTGTCTCTCCCTCCTCAGAACTGATGATATAAACATGATTTTTAAAAACATGAGTTTGGGGTTTTGAACTCAGATCTTTGTGCTTGCACACTGAGTACTTTACTGGCTAGGCCATCTCTCTAGGGTGGCAAAAAGGACTTTTTAGCACAATCGTCATGTATTTAGCGCATATGACACCACTGAATGAGTGGATATCAGTCCTTGTCCTCAAACGGTTGAATCTGAATATTTTAAAAGGAAGGTTTACCTGAGCTCATAGACTCACAGGGCTTGGTGCTTTGTCACTTAGCTTCATGGCATCTCTGATGGGGCCGAACAGTCATGGGGAAGTGACATAGAGGCAATCTCACTGCACTAGCAAGGAGAGAGAGAGGGGGGGGGGAGGGAGGGAGGGAGAGAGAGAGTGAGTGTGTCAGGACAGTGGCAGGGCAAAGGCCATCAAAGATGCTGTGGACCTCCTATGACCTACCTCTCCAACTAAGCCTCATCTTCCACACTTCCTCTTTCTCGGAACAGCCTATCCCGTGGGCCAATCCACTGGGAACTGCAGCGCCTGCAGCCTTCAATCCTTTCCTTGAGAGCTCCATTTTCTGAATACTCCGAGCACCAGGGACCAAGCCTTCAACATCCGGGTCTTTGGGGGAACACTTCACATCCAAACCACAGCCATCTGTTCATGGCCAATCTGAGCATGTTAATCTTAAAGCATACAGAGAAAAATACCCTTCACTGTGTCAACCTTAATGATATTAATAAAGGTTATGCAGGTGCATCATTTATCTCTGTATTGTTTGCAGGACTTGCGTTGTTTGTGGAAAATGTGCATAGCAACAGAGCAAAGCTCTTATGGCAGCTGAGCAGCCAAAGGCAATGAGATCGGCTTCTGCAGATAAAGGAAGAAGCATCATCATGTTGCTAAAAATACACATCGGCATTGGGCTCTTGAGTAACAAATGGCTTGACACAGGAGCATATGCACGAAGCTAATAAGACCTTGCAGAATCACTGCGGACAAGGTGCCCTGGGACAGTCAGAATAACAGTTGCTTGGCAACAGTTGCTGGACAAAACGAAACCAGCACGCACGGCTTTACCATTTCCTGGGAACATCAGAAGAATAAGCACAAAGTCATCAATGGGCCAGTGGGAGAAAATGCTCAGGAAACTCGAGACCTGATCATCAAGCAAGGTGGATGACACCGTAGACAAGAGAGTTTTTTTTCATCCTTAAAATAGATATCTGTCACTGGGAGCGCTCATCTCCGTACAGTAAAACCAGATGCAGTTGACTGCACAGTTACCAGCCACTATATATATATATTTTTAATTTTAGCTTTAAATGTATTTATTCTTTGAAATTTCATATAAGTATATATAACGTATCTTGAGTATATCCACCCTCACCCATCCTCCAACTCTCCCTATCACATCTCTCCCCCAATTCGCTGCGCGAGTGCGAGCGCGTGTGTGCGTGTGTGCGTGTGTGCGTGTGTGTGTGTGTGTGTGTTGTTGTTGTTGTTGTTGTTGTATTTAAACCCCACCGAGTCCAATTTGTAGTACCTATATATGCATGGTGTGTGGGGACATCCAGTAAGAGAAACATGAGGAACATCCCCGTCATCACACAAAGAAAATTCCATGGAACTATCATAGTGTCATACTACAAGCCTGGAATGACTCTCCCTTGCCAATTCTGAGAGGGAGCCTTTGATTCTGAGGACTAGGGATGAATGAAACTAGGCCCATCCTTTCTAATCTTAAGTATCGAGTTTAATATAACACAAGTGGTTTGTTGTGAATGCTTGCTCAATGGTGAATACACTCCTGTGTTTTCCTTATTCCAGTATGGTTAATTATCCATAGATAGGAGAATCTTTCTGCAGTCAGTTATGAGGTCCTAGGCGTTGTAACCTTGGTGATCAGGATAACTTTGTGATATTTCTACTGCAGTTGCTCTCAATGACCATCAGGTGCTTTGAGTGGAGCCAGCATCTTGGGTCCTGAAGGTACCGGGAGTGTTCCCTAGAGTAGTGAGCCCAGTGGGTCATTTTGTGATCAATCTCATCCTTTCTCATTGGATATTGAATGTTTTTAGCCATGGGATTTGGGTCTATTAATGCACTGTGTAATTTCAGATCAGTTAATTGATGTGCAGAATTCTTGGGTTCCTGTGGTTCATTTTTCAGGACTGGGCAGATGGGGAGGTCAGGCTGTTATGCAGCTTGGGTACCTTGCAGGCCTGTGGAGGCAGAGACAGATATGGTTTGCTCGGCAGAGAATCTTCTTCCAGGCTGAGATGCCCTCATGTCAATAACCAGGCTGCCTCTGGAAAAGCCATACTGGTACCTTGATGTAGTCACTTTGCAGGAGAGAAATGATTTGTGTGACTTGTGCACCTCCTTCCCTGTAACTGTTTAAGAATATAATAAATTATTGGGCTTGGGAGGTGGCTTGGCCATTAAAAGCACTGGTTGCTCTTCCAGAGGACCAGGGTTCAATTTCCAACACCCATATAGTGGCGCATAACCTTCTGCTACTCTAGTTTCAGAGGATCCAATGCCTTCTGTGGGCACCAGGCACGCACATGGCACACAAACATACCTTCAGGCAAAACAGTCATACAGATAAAAATAATGTAAGTATTAAAAAATGTATGTCACAAACTTTTGGCATCCCCTTACTTTGGCTCAATGTCAACCATTAGAAAGAAATCATTGGCTAATAGCCTACAAGGATAGCCCATAAAGATACCTGGGCTTTATAAAGCGTTCAACACATGCTCCAAACCACTGATGTAATCAGCTACCAACAGAGCTTCTGACAGTAGGGCAGCATCCCAAGGGCATAGTGGGAAGAAAGGCAGGAAGCTGAGGAAGATGCATAAAGCCCTCCTTTGTCTTCAGAAAGAGATGGCAGGGGCTGAGGAGATAATTCAGTTGGTAAAGCGTTTGCCTTGTAAGCATAACACCTAAGTTCAGAACCCAGAAGCCATGTTTGAGCAGCCAGGTGCAGTGTGTGTGCTTGTAATCTCAGTCCTAGGAAGGCGGAGACAAGTGGATCCCTAGGATTCATTGGCTAGTTAGCTTGACCTACTTGATAAGTTCCAAGCCAATAAGAGGTCACATCTAGGGGACAAAGTGGGGGTCCCTTAATGAATGACATCCAAGGTTGTTTTCTGGCTTCCACGAGCATCCATATTCACATGTACACATCCTACAAACACACACACACACACACACACACACACACACACACACACACACACACACACGCACACACATGCACACACACATGCACATGCACGCATGCACAAGGGTGGGGTATGGATTATACAATTACAGGATTACTCCCAGGTCCCCAGCCCTATTGTACCCTACACTGCTTCTTATTTAGTCTATTAAATGCTAACTTAGTACCCCTGGAAAGAAAATTTATAGATGTAATTAAGGTCTCAAGTCACCTTGATTAGCTGGCGTGCCTGACCTGAGGATATATGTATGCCCTTTAAATCAGTGTCTAGGGGCTAACAAAGCCAGAGTTAGAAGTGGGGCAAGAACTTGATGTGCAATTTCCTCCCTAGGTTAAAAATGAAGGGCCCTGGGCTGGAGAGATGGCTCAGAGGTTAAGGGCACTAACTGTTCCTCCAGAGGTTCTGAGTTCAATTCCCAGCAACCACTTGGTGTCTCACAACCATCTATAATGTGCTCTGGTGCCCTCTCCTGGCCTGCAGGTGTACATGCAGACAGAGTACTGTGTACCAAATAAATAAACAAACAAACAAACAAACAAATAAGTTGTTTTCTTTCTTTCTTTCTTTCTTTTTTTTTAAAGGCGTGCATCACCACTGCCTGGCTTGGCATCTTATTAAAAAAAAAAAGTGAAGGGCTCCAGAAACAGACTTATAGATGGAGTTTTAACCAATGATGGTGTTTGCTTCTAGGATGTGTACTCTAAAAGAAGTCACTGTCCGGTGGTCACTGGTGGTCTTTAGTAGACTGGAGCTGCTTAACGGTTTGGCACCTAACTTTCAATCACAATGAACTGTCCTTACCAAGAGCAAAGCATGAGGCAGCCGTGACTTCGCTTCCATAGCCAGCTCATGGGGTGTGAATGTCATAAACTCGTCATGCAGAAGTAATTTTAAATGTCATGTTATATAAAATGGTCATGTGATGTGTACAGACTGTGGTGAAAAGTGTCTGTGGTAGTAACTGTGTAAAGCCTCTGGTTTATAACATTAATCCCTTTAAAATACACAGCCTTCTGCCTCTGTATTTGGAGTTGTCAGTACAACTCATCAAGGAAAAACTGCCCAATATAAAAAATTCATATATATGGTAATAATTTTCCCTCTTTTGTAGTCTGCACAAGATCCATAAAAGATTGTATTTTTATTCCTATTTAATGAGTGATTAAATGTAGTCTGCACAGTGAGCAAGAGTTCACAAGCATTCTTTTATGCTGCTGGATTTTGTTGTGATCATTTAAAACCTTTGGTATGCTTTTTATCTGTGTACCTGGTATGTTCTTGAATAATGTTCACTTGTCAGGAGAACTATGAGAAATAAACCATATGGATAGGTTTGGTTATATTATTTAAAAAAAATGTAAAGAGCTCCAGAAATGCTGGTCATCGTGGGAGCTGACATGGAAATGGGGGACCTAAGTCCTGTGAGAACCAAATTTGTTACAACTATGTGATCCTGAAAGAGGACCCTAAGCTCCAGAAAGGTACTCAGCCCTGCCTACTTTTGACTTGAGCCCATGACACCCCAAGCAGAGCACCCAGCTCATTTGTGCTCCAACTCCTGTCCTGTGGGGACAGTGAATGATGAGTTAACGGTAATGTTTAATTGTTTGTTTGTTTTACTATTTATTTATTCATTTTATGTATGTATGTATGTATTTATGTATGTATGTGTGTATGTATTTATTCATTCACTTTATGTCTCCCTCCTCACCTCCCAGTCTCACCCTCCCTCCCTCCTCTTCCATCTCTCCTTCCCCTACTCCTCAGAAAAGGGGAGTTCTCCCTACCCACCCATGCCAGATTATGAAATTGCATCAGGACTGAGCTAGACCTTTTCCCCTGTGGCCCAGTGAGGTAGCCCCGCCAGGGGGAAGTGACCAAAAAGCAGGCAACAGAGTCCATGTCAGAGACAGCCTCTGCTCCCCTTACTAGGAAACCCACATGATGCCTGAGCTGCCCATCAGCTACATCTGTGTAGGGGACCTAGGTCCAACTCATGCATTGGTTGGAGCTTCAGTGTCTGCAAGCCCCTCTGGGCCCTGATTAGTTGGCTGTGTTGGTCTTCTTGTGGAGCTCCTGTCATCTCCAGGTCCTTCTATCCTCACTACCCCCTTTTCCACAAGACTCTCTACACTGCACCCAATATTTGGTTGTGAGTCTCAGCATCTGCTTTGATCTGCTGCTGGGTAGAGCCTCTCAGAGGTCAGCTATGCTAGGAATCGAATGGAAGATCTAGAAATAAACCTCACACACCTATAGCACTTGATTTTTGACAAAGAAGCCAAATCCATACAATGGTAGCACTGGTCTAACTGGATGTCTACATGTAGAAAGATGCAAATAGTTTCATATTTATCACTCTGCACAAAAGTCAAGTCCAAGTGTATCAAAGACCTCAAAATAAAACCAGATACACTAAATCTATTAGAAGAAAAAGTGGGGAAGAGCCTTGAGCTCATTGGCACCGGAGACAACTTTCTGAACAGAACACCAATAGTCAGGCCCTGAGATCAATTAATAAATGGAACCTCTTGAAACTGAAAAGTTTCTGTAAGGCAAAGGACACTGTGAATAGAATGAAGTGGCAGCCTACATATTGAGAAAGTACACCTGACAAAGGCCTAATATCCAAAATATATAAAGAACTCAAAAAAATTAAACACTACCAAACCAAATAATCCAATTTAAAAAATGGGATACAGAGCTACACAGAGAATTCTCAACAGAGTAATCTCTAATGTCTGAGAAGCATCTAAAGAAGTGCTCAACATCCTTAGTCATCAGGGATATGCAAATCAAAACCCATCAACCCTGAGTTGTTGGTGTTTTAAATTGCTATGTTCATAGAAATGTTTACGCAGCAGCAGAAAATTGAAAAAGAAGGGAACTGGGGAAGGTGTGAAAATCCAGCACAGAAACTGGGGCATGGAGCATGAGAGGGTGGGGAGGAAGAGCCAGCAGTGGCCTTTCCTATAACCAAGTAGTTGTATTTTCTGTTATGCCCCTTTAAGGGTGGGCTCAGTAACAAATGCCTTTGGCTACAAGTAGGAGCACACCAACCTAAGGTAGCACCTGCACTTTCCCCCTTCAGCTGGTGCAGTTGCTTAATTGTGTTGTCCTGGTTTCTTTCTATTTTCTGACTCTGCCATTTTCAATGTGTTGAGTTTTGTCTTCATGTGTTGTGGTCACAAGATGGCTTCTCTGAGGACTCCACAAGTCAGAGCTGAGAGGAAAGAAGGGCAAAGGGTCTTGCCTACTGAGTATGAAAAGTGAAAGGAGTTCAGAAAGTCAGTGCCAGCCAAAGCTTCTTTGCCTGGGCATGCGTAGTTCAGTGCCTCGGGGAATCAGTTTGCAAGTACTCCTTGACAAGATGGCAGTTCAGTGCCAGGAGCTGGTATAGATCTCCACTGTGAACTGAAAAAGTCAAGGTCATTTTCATAGGAGAAAGAGGGGTAGAGCAGCCTCTTCTATAAGAATGGCTATTGACTAGATGACAGAAGGCTTTCTCCACAGTTGGAAAGAACATTTATTGTCATTGATCCAACAAATGTGTGTTGATCACTGTTTAGGATGTGGCCTGAGGTTTACAAACATAGGTGTGTATCACGGCATGTGCTTGTGTGTTAGGAATATAGGAAGACACAAAAGTACAAATAATAGTTTTAGTGAACATTGCTTTATTTAAGTCTCCCCCCAAAAGTCTCTACTTTGGGGCTAGAGAGATAGTTCAATGCATAAAGTGTTTACTGAGCAAACCCAAGGATCTGAGTTCAGGCCCCAGGATCAGGGGCAGTGCCATTAACTCCAGAGCTGGAGGCAGGACAGAGGCAGGTGGATGTCTGCTGCTAGCTGAGACTCAAGCTCTAGGGTTAATGGAACATACCATCTCCAAAATGAAGGTGGAGAGCCTGGCCTCCACATATGTGATCATATGTATAAACCAGCACACACACACACACACACACACACACACACACACACACACACACACACACACACTATGTTGACTGCAATATACTTCTTCTCATAGTCATATTAGACGAATCACAAAAAGAGCAATAGCACGCCTGAAGACAGCAGATATTGATTTGTTCTTTTCAAAATGATAAAGTGTTTTAACTGGTGGGAAAGATACTCAGAACAAACTTCTAGGAAATAAATTATCGATCAGTGTCTTGAACAAAATCTGGGAAAGAGGTGTTTCTCACAATGCCAAGATAATAGAAACCTAATACTGAGCTCACCCGTGTTCATAGCTAGGTATTTGGGCACATGCAGAGCTTTGATTCACCAACTTCCTCCTTGTGAAACGTTTTCATGGAAACAGTGATTTCCCACCTACCTGCTAATATGATGACATGAAACATGACATTTCAAGCTAATCAGTGCCAGAAAGACAGAGTCAGTAATTTTCTATTTATTTATTTGGTATTGTTTATTTGTTTGTTTTTGAGAAAGGGTCTCTCTGTGTAATAGCCTTGATTGTCTTGGAATTTGGTTTATAGACCAGGCTGGCCTTGAACTCACAGAGACCCACCTGCCTTTGTCCCCCTCCCCCACCTCTAGTGCTGGGGTTAAAGGTGTGCAACACAACATCTGGCTGTCAGACTCAGTAATTAATTATTCTATTGTAGGATTCTACTTAAGTAGAGTAACTGGTTTCACTCTGAGAGAGTTAGCCAGGAATTTGCTCCCAGGTTTAAAAAAAAAAAAAAAGAGTGAAGGGAGTAACAGTGTGTTGTAGAATACAGTCTTCTGAGCAAATGGCTGCCATCTTTTAATCAGATCGGCTGTGCTTGGTCTGCAAGAGGCTATTACAGGAGGCTGATTGCCTGTTGGGGGGGGGGAGGGCTCCCCTAAGATCCCAGCTACTCTTCTTAGCCATCTATACGCAGATCTGATCTGGTTGCTAGAATACATAGGCTGGGAGCAGTAACACAAAGAGTCACCATCTCTTTAGCTATGGGTAAGCTATCATCCACCGAGGACTTCCCATTGTGGGTCTGGGTCTGCCTGTGCTTCTGCCAGTACCTGCTAACTCATGGTCTGAAAATAAGCTCATCAGTTCCCTTTGGTTTATAGAATGATTTGATATAGTTTTCAATAAAAGAAAAAAGAGAAAAGATTCAGATTACAAAAACCTTTCTCCCAAAATAAGTTTTAAAAGGAAATCGTTTTTCCCTAAGTGGCTGTCTTAGTTACGTTTCTGTTGCTGGGAAAAACACAGTGACCAAGGAAACTTACAGCAGGAAGGGTTTATTTTGATTCCAGAAGGATATGTGTCTATTGTCATCATAGTGGATAAATGTGGCTATATGTAGACAGAGCAGACAGAGCTGAAATCTGAAGCTGAGGGCTCACATCTTGAATGGGAAACAGGAAGCAGAAATAATAAATTAGAAATGAGAGTCTTTCAAAACCTCAAGGCCCACCTCCACTGGTGTACTATCACTGGCAAGGCCATATTTCTTAAACCTCCCTAAACAGCCACTAACTGGGGACCAAATTTTCAAATGCCTGGACTATGAGGGCATCTTATTCAAATCACCAGAGTGGATCAAGGCGATAAATGTATCCATTGGCCAGTTGTGTCTGATTGCTATTGCACTAGTGGTGGACAGTGTTAAAGAGACCACTGCTTCAGAGAAATAACACATGTTAAGTTCTTATGGGATGCAAAAATGGTTCTTGCTACTTAACTTAAATTCACTTACCCATTACAGAGAAAGAGAGGGGCAGGGGAGGGAGGGAGGGAGGGAGGCAGAGAGAGAGAAAAAGAGGGGGGGCGCGCTATGATGGAGTTGAAACAAGCAAACAAAAAGATTTATCTCCTTCATGACTCAGGTGCCCTTTGCTCACAGTTTTTTCTTCCTCATCGTCTAATGTCATTCTTTCTTGATCTCCCTTCTAAATTTTAGACTGCACCTACACCTGGTTACATATGTAAATGTATAGATTATATGCCGGAATGTACATGTAAGAGGAATATGCAATATTTTTCCTTCTGAGTTTGGGTCACCTTACTTAATATTATACACACACACACACACACAAATATATGATTTCATATATATATGAAAAGATATTTCATAGGCTCATGCTACTGTAAAAAAACCATGCCTATTTTTTTTCTAACATTTTATGATTCCAGTTTTAATCTTTTTTTTTTTTTTATAAAAATTTATTACTATCTGCTGCTGGTTCTTTCTGCTGTTGTTTTGTTATATTTGTTTTTTCAGACAGGGTTTCCCTGTGTAGCCTTGGCTGTTCTGGAACTTGCTCTGTAGACCAGGCTGGCCTCTAACTCAGAGAGATCTGCCTGCCTCTGCCTCCAAGTGCTGGGATTAAAGCCGTGCGCCACCGCCGCCTGGCTCCAGTTTTAATCTTGATATCAGTTCATCTGGAGTTTATCTGAAGATGAGGTCAGGATTTAACTCTGCATTAGTTACATTTCTTGTTTTTGGGACACTGCAGGGCATTCAGCCGCCCTGTGTCTGCTTCATGCTTCTGATTAGCTCACGAGTCATCCAATGATGATGCGTGTCATGTAAGCCTTTGGCTTCTCTCTCAGCTTTTCAGAATATATTCTATGTCTTATTGACTGGAATTCTAAAAGCCCAGTGATGACAAAGGTGTGGTTGAGGAGACAAGGCTTCAGTTTCCCAAGTCCTTCTGCTCTGCAGAGGGTCTTTGTGTGTGTGTGTGTGTGTGTGTGCCTTCCTGTGTATGTATATTTCCCCATCCTTAATAAAAACCTGTTTTTCCAGCTTGAGAAAGGAATAAGCCAATTAGTTTGCATCAGGACAACAAGAAAGATGCTTTGAAGGCAGCTTAGAGATTGGTTAGACCCCATGTGTTACTGGCTGATGTATAAAAAAGAATAAACTCATTGGCAAGACCTCCCTTTGAGAGGGAAGGGCCTCTATGACACCCTGCTCACAAAGGACCACCTACAAGCCTGCTTCCACTGGACTCAGCTCCCTAAGAACTCAAGCCGTGGTCTGAGAACATTCAGCTACTGTTAGAGTCAGAAACAAACCTTTTTACTGTCTAGGGGATACTAGTTTTGTAGGCATGCAGAATGTAAGCATTATAGTTGTGGGGTTTCCACATAGAATTCAAAGAAGGTCTGTGAGGTCATTGAGTGGCATGGTCAGACTCTGTGGAACTGCCCAATCCCATAGGAGGCCATATCATGCTAATACGTGCCACAGATGCTGAAAGACTAGGCTATGGGGCCAAATGTCTGCTGCCTTTCTATCTAGTTCTTTCTGATTCTTCCTCGTTATTCTTCCTTTTTGAAATGAGAATATTTACTCTATGACATTGTAACTTGGGAGTATGAAAGCCTGAGTCTTGGGCTTTAGGCTTTGACCACCATTGACATTGGTAAGAGTATAGGGAACGTTGGACAGAAAACACAGGTATTATGATATAGACATGACCCAAGGCAGAATATGAAATGCGCCCTCCCCCCAAAGCTCATGTACTTGGTAACCTACTAATGGGTTTAGGGAACTAATTGGAACCCAGTGGTCTCAGACCTAATCAATGGATTCAAAGTATGATGGCATTGTAGGAATATGGTGAAAAGTAGGGAGGCATGGCACAGATAGGGACATACCTTGCCCTCATCTCTTTCTATATGCCCTTCCTCTGAGTCCCACCCACCATGAAGTGAGTAGATTCTGACACACACTTCTGTTGCCATGATACTCTGCCTCACCAGAAATAATGAGTCAGCCATGATTAACTGAAACCATCCACAAAATAAACCCCTCCTCCCTTACATGCTAGGTATCTTATCACAAAGATAAAAATTCTGATGAATACACATAATTTGGGGGTTTTAGTAGAGTACTTCTCTCCTGCCATCCTTAGTTTAAGGGGGTGTGATGTGAATCTTGCCTTTGTAAGAAGCACTATTTCCTACATAGTTGACTCAGGACCAAGCAAATTGACAAAATGTCTTGCATCCAGTGATGGCCTCGCACTAAGTAATTTTGAACTATTTGTTTATTTTTATGTCTTATGTGTTTGAGTGATTTGCATGAATGTATGTACATGGCACTAATCATTTTAAAACAAATATTTTTGATCAGTTTTAACAATGATGTCATAAAAAAAATACTTAACAGAAAGAGACATGCCTAAGGTTTGTGAGAGAGAAACAAACAAGAAAATTCTGTGCTTTAGATATAGTCCATGGGGCTGGATCTTACATCAGCTGTCTATTAGTTATTATGGACCTTAGAGGCCAACCTAGAGGAAGTAATTACAGTCATTTGGAATGGGGCATATCCGTAATACAAATGGACACAAACCTAATTTTCTAAGAATGGTAGTAACTACTGAACTGCTTCTCATCACAGGGAAATAAAATTGATATTTCCTCAGATACAGTTCTGGAACATTCTCGTCTGTAACAGGAAAACGTCAAGCTTGAAACCCTCAAACAATGTGTTAGTCCATCCCGCAATGCTGTCATTGGAAGGACAGAGGCCTTATACAAAACATTTCAGAGAGGAAGAGAAGCATATTGGTACAATGCAAAGAAATCCAAATATACTTTGCAAGTACTAAAACAAAACGTCTCCAGAAGACTGAAATCATTTCTTCATCTCCGGGAAAGGCAGTGGTCCGTGGCATTGCCTACCTTGTGGGGCTGAGGAAATAATTCTTGTGTCTCATAATGTACCGTGAAGTCTGGCTCTTTTCCCATATTGTTCTGTGATCTTTAACAGCACAATTCAAAGGAAAATCGGGGCCAGTGGTTCAGGGTTAGTTTGACGCAACCTTTCACATTTCCAAGATACCTGTCTGTCTGTCTGTCTGTCTGTCTGTCAGTCTGTTTTCCTTTCTCTCTCTCTCTCTCTCTCTCTCTCTCTCTCTCTCTCTCTCTCTCTCTCTCTCTCATTTCTTTTGTTCTCTCTCTTTCTTTCTTCTCTTTCTTTCTTTCCTTGTAAATCTTTCTTTTATAAACTTGAAGCAATAATAATAAAATGTGTAAAAATGAAATGCATTGTGAGACATACATTTCTACAGTACTCACAGAAAGGGAGATTTAAGGGCCAGAAACAGATTTTTGACCCTTGGAAGTACAGTTTCCAGGGCACTCATGTGGCTGCTTTACTCCAGTTAATGACTTCTCTCATTCTTTTCTCTGCTCTGCACCTCTTCTGTGTTTGGCTGAGCTTCGTTCTGCCTCTCTCTGTTTCCTCAGCCCCCACGCTGGCTTCTATTACAAAGCCTTTACTCCTCAAAGCCGACACAATTCTGGCTTTAACAGAAGGTCATTTCCAACCAAAGAATTCTGGTTTATGTTTGTGTGTGACACAGTTCTGCTTAGGGACACATACAGAGGTTCCAAGAGGCACGTGATGCCTCCCAGCTGTGCCGTGCTCTGTTTTGATATGAGAGCATCACAAAATCAAAAGTGACTTCTAGGAATGAGGTCCACCCGTGACTGACTGTGACCTTGTCTTTGAAAGGTAAGAAGAAAGACTGAGACGCTTTCTAAAGCCCTCCACACAGTGTTTCTATCTATTTTTAATGAATACCCCAGGCTTCAGGCTTGTCAAGGGGAAAATGAAGAATGATGCAACCATGGTGTAAAGACGATGGCCAAATACCTCTTCATGCTCCACAGCCCAGATCTTTCCATGAGTACTTGACATTTTCACCCATGATTCATCCATTCCCATAACCCAATCGTTAATCTGGTAACTTTATGGAGGCAGTCGGGTGACTTGACAAAATTTCCAGCTTTACTTTTATCAGGTTAAAAAATATTTAGCTTTTGAGGCTGGAGAGAAGCTCAGTGGTTAAGAGGGTCTGTTGCTCTTATAGCAGGCCAGAGTTTGGTGCCCAGTACCCATATCAGGAGGCCCTCAAATACCTTTGACTCCATATCCAGGGGATCTGACCTCTATAGGCACCTGAATTCACACACACACACACACACACACACACACACACACACACACACACAAACACACACAAACACACACAAACCTTCATTTAAAATAGTTTTTAAAATGATCAACTTTTGAGCTTTCAACTAGCAAAACATAGAATCTTTAAGACAGTAATGGTAAAATGATTGTTTTCTGTGCTTTAACTAGAAAAATACATTGTTAAAAGACCATTTGTTATCTAGGCATGGTGACATACACATTAAATACAAGCACTTGGGAGACAGCCAAGGCTACATAGAGAAACCTTGTTTGGGGAAAAAAAACACAAAAAAACCATCCTCTGGTATCATTTCCTGTCCTCAGAAAGACCTGCCATATCAATACTGAAAAATGTTGCACGTCCTTGAATTAACTTCGAGAGAATTCTGTTTTGAAGGAATTAAGCCTGTATCGTGTATTTTGTCTCTTCGGCAACATAAACTGTGGCCTCAAATCATTTCCCATATTCAGTTACCAGAGTCAGGACTGAATCCAGCTCTAATTGACTCCAGGAGTATTTTATTTTTCCATTTAAAAAGATAATTGAATCCACTGCCATATGTTTACCAGGGGCCGTTCTCTGATGTTGGCCCTCTCTCCTCACAACCAGGTGTGGGTTCCCAGGAACCCGGAGAGTCACCCACTGCTCTCATCTCCTCTGTCTTAGGTTAATCTTCTTTTCGGAATGGGATCTATTCTTCTGTGGTTTTCTCCCTCCAGTGTCTTTCTCTTTTTTGGTAATCATTGAAGTATTCACGCTTGAATTGAAACAGTGAGGTCAGCTTTTAATGCTAGATCAAAAATATCAGAGAGGAGTTACCAATTTCATGGATCACAAAGTAATGGCATCAATCTGGGATGCTTAAGAGATAGCAGAATCTTCTGACCCAAATGTAAACTCCGCTGGCCTTGAAATAATTTCCCTCCTATCCGATGACGGAGGGTTCTGCTTCAGACTTTGCTTGGAGTTTTCCAGGCCAATGACTGTTGTCGCTGACTTTCATTCTTAAGCTAATAGAACTTTGAGGTCAGGTGATTCAGAATTATGTGTTTTAGGGAAAGGAAACCCCAAGCTGTCCTGTGTATAATAAGAATTCAAGGGATTCACCTTTCTGTCAAAATAGGTTGGCATCTGTCATTAAGCTTTGAGATTTTTCAACCTCCACTGTATCGGCCAGCTATGGTTTTTGTGATAAAGTGCCTCAAAATGTAGTGGCGTAAATAACAAATATTTAGCTTCTCTTGTGTCTAGGCATCAGTGTTCTGGTTCTGTAGATCCAGCCTGGGCTCACTTGTGTGTCTGTATTCAGTTGGCTCTTTGGTTATGGGGTCAGCTGGTGCAGGGTGGACTCAGCTAAATCTAAACACTCGAGTTTCCTGCGTATTCCACTTACATTTCTCCACCGTACTAGCACAAGTATACTCTTGAGGTGATGGCATAAGTTCAAGAAAGGGAGCAAGCCAGGCGGTGGTGGCGCATGCCTTTAATCCCAGCACTTGGGAGGCAGAGGCAGGTGGATCACTGTAAGTTCGAGGCCAGCCTGGTCTACAAAGCGAGTCCAGGATAGCCAAGGCTACACAGAAAAACCCTGTCTTGAAAAAAAAAAAAGCCAAAGAAAGAGGGACCAACTGACAGAAGAAATATGCACATACTTTTCCAGAATTGTTTTTGGTTTTGTTCTGTTTGTTTTGGCATTTGCACTTATCCCATACAAGCACATTTCAGAGGTTCTACTTGATCATACTGATACTGTCCTGTTGGCCAAATCACCAGGCTCAGAGTCAAGTAAAAGATGAAGGCGTACCACCTGGTAGGAAAACTACTGACAGTTTTGAAGTTTAACAGCAGTAGAATGAGATAGATTTATTGCTGATTTAGTTATTGACTGACAACACGGCTTGCACTGCCTGTTTACCAAGCATGACTTTACTTGCTGCCTGGAACAGACTGACCTGGAGAAATAGCTGAAACAATAGGACATTGCACTCAACAAGCCAGCCGATTGCCATATTCACTTCTGTAAATCTCATTTGCTTGCCTGCCCCACCTTATGATTACATAGACTATACAGCATAAAATGAGAATGTGAGCTGGACCCCAGAGGGAGGACTTTTCAGGAGCCACGCTGGCTTTGGTCCACTAGTGAACACATCTCCTCTCCTGTTCCCACTGGTGGCAGAGTGCTTATTTCAGAAAGATCCCTGCAACGTAACTACAATGTCTAAACCTCTAGTTTATATGACGGCGCAGAGAGAAAAAAGTTAAACGACATTGGGAAGAACTAACTAGATGACTCTGAAATATGAAACATTCTCAAGGTAACCCTTTTAGTGTTCCCCAAAGCTGATGCTTAAGGAAAAATTAAAGAAAGATGTGGTGTGACAGAGTTTGGTGTATTAACTTCATTGCGCTCTTATTCAGGACGATGGCAACAGCCATCAACGCCTCTTTGGAAAACTGAATTAGATGGATATGGATTAAACACACTCACATTTTTCTGAATGTGACACTAGCACTAAGGTCTCATGGGAGACCATTCTTAGTCTCAAGAGATGCAAAGGGACACATTCAAAAGTGAGATGTTATAACATCCAGGTGTTTTTCAAGTGGATCACTGAGTCAGTTTGCCTGTACAAAGAAAGAGATGAAGAAATCACAAGGTGATGGGTTAAATTGTTCCTTCCAAAACTTGTGTTGAAATACCAGCCCACAGGAACTCAGAATGTGACTGCCTTTGGAACAGGACCTTTAAATATGTGATGAAATTTAAATGAGCCACTTAGGGTGGGCCCTCGTCCAATTTGACAATTGTGTGACTAATGGATGTGTTTTAATATTGGGAGGGTGTTATAGACATCTGTACAAACTGCATTATGTTGAAATCCAACTCATGGTGTGACATTAGAAAATGCGAAGGTGATTAAGCCCTGGGGGCGGAGTCCTCATGAATGGAATAGTGCTTCATATGGAGCGATGAGATCAGCATTTCCACCTTTCACCTATAAAGACACCGAGAGAGGGTGATGAACCAGAAAGTGTGCCCTCACCAAAGCCCTCATTAGCTGGTGCCTTCAGCTGCCCAGTTTGACTGAAAGACTCTATTTACGCTGTTTAGATGCCACCTAGACTGCATTATTTTGTTTGGGGGACCTAAACACACTATGAAGTGGAGCAAATTCTTCTAGAATACTCTCTCTAGTCAAGTGACTCCTAAATACAAAAAAGAAGACAAAACAGTGTGTTTAATCAGCCATAACTGAATCCTGAAGCCCAGAGTGGGTTCAGAATTTTGTCTGAAGAGAGTGGGCAGCTTAACCATGTCAGTGAAGAAGTCACTTCTTGCCATACAGTCATTCAGCCCTCAGGCTACTACACAGAGATATCTATGATATGGTTAGTTTGGAAAATCATTTTGTGCAGCAGAGTAAAAGGACAGAGTGGCAATCGCCTTGAGTTCCAGTTTTAAGTAGTTTCAAAATAGCATCAGTGGCTTTTGGCCAACTTGAGAACATCATGTCATGAATTCAGGACGTCGATGCGGGGTTATCAGAAGAGTGCATTAACTCTGTCCGAGTGCCAACAGATAAAGTATTTCTTGATAAAGTTTTGTTGTTTCTTTGGTAAATAATTTGGAAGCTTTGGCCCTTGAATGTGATCCAACTGCAGAAGCACTTTTTTGTGTGTATATCGCCTCTATTTCCCTTCCATCTGCCTTCCTAGCAATCACTCAACTCACAGGACTTAGCTGTTTCTCTTCTCTCTAGTAGAAAGGGTGTATAAGAGGAACTCACCCTATGTGTAACATGCAATGACTGTTGTATGAAAACTTGAAAATAATAAATAAAACTTAAAATAATAAATTATTTAAAACCACACATTCAAACTGAGCATGATGGCACACACCTTTAATGCCAGCACTCGCCAGGCAGAGGCAGGCAGATCTCTGTGAGTTCAAGACCAACCTGGTCTATATAGTTAGTTCCAGGGTAGCCAGAACTACACAGAGAAAACAAAACAAAACAAAAACAAAAATCACATGTTCAAATACTATCCCCATCCCCCTATGTTCTGGGACAGAGTCTCGGGTAGCCCAGGCTGTCCTCCAACTCACTACATAGCCAAGGATTACCTTGAGCCTCTCATCCTCCTGTCTCTACCCTTCAAGTGTTGGAATTACAGGTATGTAATTCTGTGCCCACTTCATGTGCTGCTGAGGATGGGATCCGGGGCTACATTAATCTTGCATTTTAAAAAATGATATCAAGACCCCCCTCAAGAGGGTGTCAACCTAGGAACATACTGCAGTCGATTGTGAAGTCTGACAGAAATAGAAACAGTGAGTAGTGGGTATTTTCTTGAGGTAAAAAGGAAGTTGGCATCAGTGTCCTTCATAAAAAGCTCTACAGGTAAGATGACTTAGTCAGGCAAGAACAATCCCCTCACCTTAAATGAATTCCTAACCACAGAGAGTACAAGCTGTTTTTAGAGATCCATGGGGAACTTTTAAAAGGTTTTTAAAAAATCATCTCCAAAACCCTTTTTCATTGATTTTAAAATTCATATTGAAAAAATATGTCTACATATACTATTATATACTATTAAAAGGATCACCCCAAAAACATTTTTAAAGTGCTTGTACCAGTATGGGTTGCTATTGTGCATAAAAGGGTAGTGTGTGATGAATGTAGCTTTAAGGCCGTGACGCATGAAATGATTTTCTCCGTTAACCTTTTGACAGAATTCTGCTGGTGCTTGGAGGGAACTCGGCCTTTAAGAAAGGGTCAGCTTAGGGGACTGGAGACCAGATGCCTCCTCAGTTAAGAGTACATACTAACCTTGCAGAGGACCCAAGTTCAGTTCCTAACCTCTTTGTTGGGTAATTTAAAATAACCTGTAACTCCAAGTCCAAGGAGATCTGACGCCCCTTCTGGTCTTTGTGGGCAGCTACACTCGCATGTACACATATCTGTGTGCAAATACACACATGTACACATTATTTCAAGTAAGGTAAATATAAAATAAATAAATAACAAATAAGTAAACCAACAGACACTTACATAGCTGGCATGGGTAAAGCACAGGAGTAGTCTTATAATGGCTCTTTTCTCTAAAGCAAGGGTATTCCGCCACCCCCACCCCCCCGCACCCCAACCTAAGATTTGTCTCAAATAGACTCAAGGGCTAGAATGAAAATAAATCCCTATTGGCTAAAGTTGGTGCAATATGAGCACTGGAAAGTGGCTGTGACAGAATAAATAAGACTCCCCAGTTAGACATATTTAAAATTAAATTTAAAAGAAATAAAAGGCACTTCCTTGGGAAAACACCAAATGGTGGGTGATGCTGGTGAAGGGGGAGGGACAAGATTAGGAGGCCAAGGCAGCTTCCAAGGAAGAATCAGCAGCGGTCTTAGAGGCCCAGGCCTTGGCCCCCGTCTAAACCACGGGGTTCATGGAGATAAAGCCGAGGACAATGAGTGGATCCCCATCACCAAGCTGGGCCACCTGGGTAAAGGACATGAAGATCAAGTTCTTGGAGAGATCTACCTTTTCTGCCTGCCCGTTAAGGAATCCGAGATTACTGACTTCTTTCCTGAGCGCATCCCTGAAGGATAAGGTTCTCGAGATCATGCCAGTGCAGAAGCAGACACGGGCTGGCCAGCCCACCAGGTTCAAGGCTTTTGTCTCCATTGGAGACTACAAAGGTCATGTTGGTCTTGGTGTTAAGTGCTCCAAGGAGGTAGCCACTGCTATCTGAGGGGCCATCATCTTGGCCAAGCTTTCTATGGTCCCTGTGTGGAGAAGCTACTGGGGGAACAAGTTTGGCAAGCCACAGACTGTTCTGTGCAAGGTGACAGGCCTCTGGTTTTGGTGTGTCTCATGCCTGCCCTGAGAGGCACCGGTACTCATGAACAGTTGATGTAGGCAAGCTCTACTTTCAGATGAGCATAACCTAATACAAAGTATATATATTTTTTTAAAAGATCACCAAATGAAACTGTTTTTTTTAATTTTTTATTAATTTATTCTTGTTGCATCTCAGTGGTTATCCCATCCCTTGTATCCTCCCATTCCTCCCTCCTTCCCATTTTCCCCTTACTCCCCTCCCCTATGACTGTGCCTGAGGGGGACCTCCTCCCCCTGTATATGCTCATAAGGTATCAAGTCTCTTCTTGGTAGCCTGCTATCCTTCCTCTGAGTGCCACCAGGTCTCCAAACACTAACAAACTTTTTAAAAGGTAAAACAACAACAAACAACTTACAGGGCTGGAGAGATGACTCAGAGGTTTAGAGCACTGCCTGCTCTTCCAGAGGTCCTGAGTTCAGTTCTCAGAAACCACATGGTGGCTCACAGTCATCTATAATGAGATCAGATGCTATCTTCTGGCGTGCAGGTGAACATGCAGATAAAGCACTCATACACAGTAAATAAATAAATAAATACATAGTTTTTTTTTTTTTTTAAAGCTGGATTCAGCAGGACTTAGAATTAAAATTAAAAAAAAAAAACTTACATGAAAGCTGAACAGCATCCAGTTGCCGTTGAGGACAGAGTGACAAAAACATGTTAGGTTCTTCTTGACACCAAGAAAAACACAGGAAGTCATGAAATTCAAAATACTGAACATCAGGCAAAAATGAACTGTGATTCTTAAAAAATAGAAAACAAATGCCCAGATGATTATTTAGACTTCGACTCTATGGTTTAGTGAAGGGAGAAGGAGTCTGGGCCCAGTCAAGAGGTCTCTCTGAGTTGAGATAAAGTGAGAACTCCAAAAAAGCAAGAAAGGGGTATGGAAAGTAGGGCACTCAGCATGTGCAATGGCCATACTTAGAACACACATTTCTAGAGTATTCCCTGCCATCCTCTGATTTTCCTTGGAATCGGTTCCAACATCATCTTTTCATCTTTAATTTATTAATTTAGGCCTTCTCTCCTTCTTTTATTTAATTTGTCTAGGGGTTTATCTTTTCAAAGAACTAAGTCTCTCTCTCTCTCTCTCTCTCTCTCTCTCTCTCTCTCTCTCTCTCTCTCTCTCTCTCCCCCCCCCCCGTGTGTGTGTGTGTGTGTGTGTGTGTGTGTGTGTGTGTGTGTGTATGCTTGTGTTTAGAACCTACTGCTTGATTATTGATGTCTTCCTCTGTTTGGTTTTACTTTTTTTTTTTTTTTTTTTTTTTTGAGCCAAGATCTCTCCCTGAACCTGGAACTCGCTACATTGTACAGCTGGCTAGTGAGTTCTGGTGACCCACCTGTCCCCCACCCACCCCAGCCCCAGTGTTGGAGGTACAGGCTCATGCGGTCTGGTCCACACACTCACACAAGAAGTTCTTTACCCACTGAGCCAATCCCTGCAAAGAACCAACTTCTGTTTGAGTGAGTGTATATCACTGATTTTTATCAAGCTCTGCCTTAATCTTTATTGTTTCTGCCACCTATGCTTTGCGGGCTGGTTTGATCTTCTGTTCTTAAGACCTCGATGCCCACAGTGACGTTACTTACTTGAGATTCCCGTTTTTCTAATATAAGAATTTATAGCTGTGAACTTTCTTCTTAGAGTTGCTTCAGCTGTATCCTAAGGTTCTGGGAGGTTGCGATTCCCTTTTCACTTCATTCTGATTAAAAAATAAAATTCTTCCATGAATTTAATTCTCCATGGATTCCTCAGAAGTACACTGGTTATTGTTTACCATCCAAATATTTGTACAGTTCAGTGGTTCTCACACAACCCTCTCACTGGAGTCACATATCAGACAGCATACATATCAGATATTCACATTACGATTCATAATAGTAGCAAAATGACAGCTATGAAGTAGCCGCAAAAATAATGTTATGGTTGGGGTCACTACAACACAAGGAACTGTTCTAAAGGGTTGAAGCCTGCGGAAGGCTGGGAACCACTGCTATAGTTTCTATACTTTCTCTTATTATTTCTTCTAGCTTTATCCCACTACGATGTGATAGATACAAGAAATTGCCGCCGTTGTTTTGTATTTGGGAAAACTTAATTTGTGGCCTACATTGGGGTCTACTTT
The DNA here is from genome assembly GCF_903995435.1 of Acomys russatus. Taxonomy (NCBI): domain Eukaryota; kingdom Metazoa; phylum Chordata; class Mammalia; order Rodentia; family Muridae; genus Acomys; species Acomys russatus. The sequence continues at coordinate 23,730,110 of NC_067148.1, forward strand.
AGAGACATTTCCAAGGGACGAGGGGAAAATGTTTCTTATGCGTTTCTTGCATGGAATGTTCCGTAGTTTTCTGCCAAGTTGATTTGATCTATGATCTTATCTTTAAGCTCCTATTGTTTTTACTTTGGATGACCTAGCTACTGCTGACAGTGGGCTACTCAAGTCATCTGCTGTTCTTGTATATGGTTCTATCTGACCTGCACAGCCACTAGTGTTTTATGGGATTAGAAGCCTAGCATTTAGTATATGTATATTCACAATAGTTGTCTTCTTAATGAATTGTTTCCTTTATTCATTAATTTTTATTTATTATATTTGTCTATGTGTAAGATGGGGTGGTGGCTAAAAGGCAATTTTTAGGAGTTAGTTCTTTCCTTTTACTGCGGGATCCAGGGATCAAACTCAGATAACGAGGCTTGTGAAGCACATACTTTCACCTGCCCAACCATTTTGTTAGCACATCTTTCCCTCTTCTAGTGGCCTTCTTTATCTCATTTGACTAATTTGGATTTGAAGTCTGTCTTAGTCATTGTCCTATTGCTGTGAAGAGACACCATGACTATGACAACTCTTATAAAGAAAAGCATTTAGTTGGGGCTGGCTTACAGTTCAAAGGTTTATCCATTATCAGCATGGCAGGAGCATAGTGGCACAAAGGCAGACCTGGTGTGGGAGGAGCTGCGAGTTCCACTACAGATCCACAGGCAGCAGGAAGAGAGAAACACTGGGCCTGACTTTAACATTTGAAACCTTAAAGCCCACCCTCAGTGACGAACAACCTCCAACAAAGCCACACCTCTTCCAATAAGGCCACACCCACTCCAATAAGGCCACACCCACTTCAGCAAGGCCACATGCCCTGGTAGTTCCACTTCCCAATGGCCAAGCATTCAAATACGTGAGCCTATGGGGGACATTCCTATTCAAACCACCACAAAGTCTATATTTTCTCCGGCACCAGAATAACCATGCCAGCTTGCTTTCAGCTTTCATTCTCTTGATTGATCGACTTCCATCCTTTGACCTTCAATCTGCTGGCGTCTTTGTCAGTGACCTGTCTTTCTTGGAAACAGCAGATAGTTGGTTCTTATTTTTAATCCAGTCAGCTAATCCACTCTGCACTTCTTTATTGGAGTCTTGAAATTATTTCCATTAGGTGTTATTGAGAAAGATTTGCTAATTTCTGTCATTTTGTTGGTTGATTCATTGCTTGATCTTTGTATCCCCCCCCATTACATCTGTGCTGCACATGGTGGATTGATGGATTGTTTCCTGGCTCCCCTTAGTTTATCTATTTCACCCATTTTATTCCTCTCTGTGCTCTCATGACTGTAGCTATTTTCTTCCACTGCTGTGTAGTAATCCTTTAAGTGTCTTCTGTAGTTCTGGCTTGGTGGTCATGAGTTGCCTTGGCTTATTCTTGTCTTGAAATGTCCTCATTTCTCTGTCAGTTTTTAAATATACCATTTATTGGTATATCTGTCTTAATTAGATGTTATTCACATTCAGGAAATGAAAAGCATCATTCTGTACTTTCCTAGCTTTCGCTTGTTTTTCCTTTGTGAGTGGGTTAGTGTCTTTTCCCTTACAGCTTTCAATATCACTTGTTTGCCTTGGTGTCTTGGTTATAATACCTCTTTGTTTTTCAATGACTCTTTCTTTCTCCAGATGTGATAAATTTTCTGATATCATATCACTAATTGAATCCCTATTCTGTTGGAAGCCATAGCCAGCAGAGTAAGACAATAAAAAAGAATAGAATATTAGAAACTAAGATATGAACCTCCCACTATTCTCAGAATATGATCATTTGCATGGACAATCTACTGAATCTACAGGAAAGCAATTGGACCAGCAAGTGAACTGAACACGGCTGTTACATAGTGGTTCAATGCTTAAATAGTCCTTAGGCTGGCAAGATGGCTCAAGTGGGTAAAGGCATGTGCCACCAAGCCCAGAGACCTGACTTTGGTCACCAGAACCCACATGCTAGAAAGAGAGAAGTGGCTCCTGCAGGTTGTCTTCTCACCTTCATGTGCACAACATAACACACACACACACACACACACACACACACACACACACAGTTACTAAGAAAAGATTAAATTGTTAAATATTAAGTTGTTAATTTTTTGTATTAAAAACAATGAGGCTGGGTGGTGGTGGAGCAGAACTGGCGAGGCAGTTTTGAGTCCAGCCAGTCCTATTCTTAAAACAAAACAAGAGAGCCTTGCCTACATCCACATGGCACAGGCAGGTGGATGGACACCACTATGATGAATAAGTATGTGGTGGAGAGATGAAAGAGAAAGAGAAACAAAGTGGTGTGTGCACTAGGAAGAGGGGCAGAACTGGAGTTACCACAGTGGTCAGGAACAGCCTGATGTGAGTAGCCTGTGCTGCCACTTGAGGCCATGGTGAAGGATGAAGTGCACACTGACTAAAAAGGCCATGCCTGGGTCCATGACCCTGCAGCAACAGGGGTCTGTGTCTGTGACTCATGTTACCACCAAGGGCCATGCAGCCGTCCCTAGTCTGGGCTGCCACCTGGGACTATGTTGATGTCCAAGGGTTTCACAGAGATGGGTCACCTCTTCACCAGGGCAGTGCAGGTGTGCTAGCCCAGGTGGCTTGGACTTGGAAAAGCTGGTAGGCTGACCACCCTGGCCCAGATCTAGGGCTTTGAGCTGGCCTACCCCAAGGCATCTCCCCCATCTATGAGCTGCTGGATGAAGTGAAGGAGCAAGTCCTATACAACCAAAGCTGCAGGATCTTCATGACTCATGACACAGGACGACAACAGGCTATCTGAGAGAAGTCCTGATGAAGATTCAGTATTGATGGTGTAGCAGAAGCCAGAGGCCTCAAACTAGACCAATGACTCATTGCAATAAACATTTCTAAGTAAAGCTGTTTGGGCAAAAGTGTATACTGTGTGACACACTGCAGCATCCTTGACAAGATATTTTTCTTTGGTTGGTGGTGTTTGTTTTTTTAATTTGTTTATATGTTTTAAATTCTTATTTTTTGTCTTCTTTTGGAAGAGGCTGCAAGGGCAGAGGGCAGATATGGAGGGACTGGGAGATGAGTGGCATTGGGGTACATGATGTGAAATTCACAAAGGGTCAATAAAAAGTTTTTTAAAAACAAAACAAAACAAAAAATAGGATGTAAAATAAAAAAGCACATAAAATGTGTAAGATCTGAACATGTAAAACTATGAAATATTGCTGAGAGAAATTAGACAGAAACCAAATAAATAGAAAGAGTCAGCATTCTTCCATGTCCGAAGTTACATCAATTCAGGCAAACATAGGGAAGAAAACTTCAAAACAGGGCAAAGCCATACTGAACATGTGCAGACGCTTTCCTTGTTATTATCACCTGAACAATGTAACAGCGATTTACCCACAATTTGCACTGTATTAGGTATTATAAGTAATGAGACATGATTTAAAGTACATTGGAGTCAAACATGAAATCATTTTATAGAAGGGGGTTAAATATCCCCAGATTAGATATCTGAGGAGAGATCTGTACTAAGGGATACGTATGGTATGATTACGGATTGAAAAACATAGCACTGTAGGATTTTGTTTACTTGTTTGTATTATAGGGTCTTTGTGTGTGTGCATGTGTGTGTGTGTGTGTGTGTGTGTGTGTGTGTGTGTGTGTGTGAAGGAAGGTAGCTTTGCTACTTTCCCATGTTGACTTTAAACTCACAATCCTCAATTTTAGCCTCGCAAGAAGATGTGATCATAGGCCTATGCCGCCATGTTCAACTTTATATTTTTTTAAATGTTAGTTCCTTTATAATGTATGCACAGCCAAAGCTATCTCAATTAAACTCTATTATGGTTCTATTTTTTCTATAGGAATGACAAGATAATTTAAAACTTCATTTGGCAAAGCCAAAGATACAGAATACTGAAGACAATTTGGACAAATAAAATGTGAAACGTGACATTAATTTCAGCGTCTGTTACAGAGCCACAGTGACCATGGCTGTGATGTTGATAGCTATATTGACATACTGATCAACAGGATGGCCTGAATCGTGGGCGCTACATAAGGTGCATAAGGTCTCAGGTGGGTTTGAAGACACAGAAGCAATTCAGTTGAGAAAGAAAAAAATCTTCTGACTAGATAATGATGGTATAACGATTTGATAGTCATGTGTAAAATGTAAAATATGATGTGTACCTGGAACCAGACATAGAGTTTACTTCAAAATAAATCCCCCACTGAAATGTAAAATATAAAATCTTCATAATCTTGAATATGATAACAATGATTGGGGAAATAAACATTGATATGTTTAATTAAAATTAAGAGTTTTTTTTCTTGCTTGCTGAAAGACACTAATAGGAAATTTTAGAGAGAAACTACAGAGTGTGTAAAGAAAAGTAGCTAAGACAGCTGTCAATTTCAGGAGACTTTGAATCTCAAATTACTTCTTCAGAATAGATTTTTTTCAGTCAAGAAAATAGAAAATACTGTGCTTTTCCTATAGCCAGAAAAGGCCAGCTTTCTAAAATATAAATCCTGAGGAGCATTTGAATGAGCCTCAGGAAATAGACATACAAATGTGTAGGCAAGCACACACATACCAACACACACGTATATCAAACATTCATACATCCATGCAAACACATTTACACACACACACACACACACACACACACACACACACACACACACACACTGGAAACAACATGAGTAGGAAAGTAGCTGTGAGCGTAGAGAGAGCTAACGGGCTAATTGGGCATGGGTAATATATATTTTTATTAATGAGCTGACTTACCGGTGTGCACTTCTGATTAAGTCAGCAGGTGCTTCTTTCCATTCAAAGCCCTTCGTGCCATCAGGAAGGCTCCAGAGCAATAGCAAACTTTTCCGTCCCAACAGCTGCTCTGGAAAAGACCTGGGGGGGGGGGCGGGGGGAGGCGGCAATTACATTAACCTCCATGACAGGGAAGACATGTTTCTTTTGGCTGAAATAGAAAATGATGTTTTTCCCAATATTACTTTAGGCAACAAATTCATAGGCACTTGGATCCTTGCAGAACTCTTTTGATGGTTATTTCTGCTCCAGTGATCTTAGAGTTGAACCCACTGACGTCAAGCTTTCCAACTCTGCCCAAATGACCTCACAAAGGAACTGAAGCTACATGGATTAGCTGGAAAGTGTCTTGGAGAAATCTGGGCAGACTCAAGTCCATTCGTGTCTGCAAAGCATGCCTGGAGGCTCCGAGTCCACTGAACTGCTTTTGAGAATTCTGCTGAATTTCTCATCCTTTGTCAGGCAAACAGAAGATGAAGTCCACTGACTACCAAAGATAACATTTGTATTTCATCACAGACCACAGCAGTTTCAAACTGTCCTGCAAGGTGAGTGATAACAGGTACCTTTTTAAAAGATATTACTTATTTTTATTTTATGTGTATTAGTGTTTTACTTGCATGAATGTGCAGTACAAAAACCAGAAGAGGGCATTGGTTCTTCTGGAGCTGGAGTTCCGGGCAATTGTGAACTGCCACATGGAGGCTGGGAATTGAACCATGACAGCAGTAAGTGCTCTCAGTCACTGAGTTTCTTCTTTTTGCTCTTCAATTCACTTTTGAACTAGTTAAAGAGTACCTTTTATATGCTGGGTATAGTGCTGATGTTTTAAGCCCAGCATCAGGAGGCAGAGGTGAGTGAAGATCTCTGTGTGTTTGAGCCCAGACTAGTCTACATAGTGATTTCCAGGACAGTCAGGGCTGTATAGTCAGACCTTGTCTCAAAACAAAACAAAACAAAAGTCTTTGTTTTATATACAACAATTTTACAAGAGTGGTGTGTTAGTTACAGCTTCTATTACTGCTATGAAACACCATGACATAAAAGCAAGCTAGGGAAGAGAGAGAGTTTATTTGGTTGATGCTTCATATCACTGTTCATCACTGAAGAAACTCAGGACAGGAACTCAAACAGGGCAGGAACCTAGCAGCAGCCACCGATGTAGAGGCCGTAGAGGGATGCTGCTGACTGGCTTGTTCTGTATGGCTTGCTCAGCCTGAACCCAGGCCTACCAGCCCAGAAACAGCACCACCCACAAGAAATGGGCTATCCTCCATCAATCTGTAATCGAAAAAATGTCTCACAGCTGGGTCTTATGGAAGCATTTTCTCAATCGAGGCTCCCTCCTTTCAGATAACTATAGCTTGGGTCAAGTTGACCTAAGATTTGCCAGCACATGTGACTATTAACTTTTGCTTAGAAATGGAAATGAACACAAGGATAAAGATAATGTTGACCCAATTATAAAAATGAACTTCCTTTATTGCAAATCATGTCGGATGTGGTGGGTTGATAATCAAGACCTTTTCTCTGGGATGCACATCACTGCCAAAGGAACTGCAGACAGAGCCAGGCACGTGGTGCATATCTATAATCTTAGCACTTGAGAGATCACTACTCACCACTACCAAGGCAGGAAGGAAGAAAGAGAAGTGGCACCAGCCAAGGACAATATGAGCAGTAAATTTTGAACCCCTACCCAGATCTAGCCAATGGACAGGACGTTCTTCACAGTTGAGTGGAGAGTGGGGTCTGACTTTCACACGAACTCTGGTGCCCCATATTTGACCATGTCCCCTGGATGAGGAGGCCTGGTAGCACTCAGAGGAAGGATAGCAGGCTACCAAGAGGAGACTTGATACCCTATGAGCATATACAGGGGGAAGACGTCCCCCTCAGTCATAGTCATAGGGAAGGGGAGTAAGGGAAAAAGCAGGAGGGAGGGAGGAATGGGAAGATACAAGGGATGGGATAACAATTGAGATGTAATATAAATAAATTAATGAAATATATTTAAAAAAAGAAGACTGAAGGGAGGGAGGGAGGGAGGGAAGGAAGAGAAAAAAATGTGAAAATAAAAGAGAAATTATGCCAAAGAAATGAAGCTTTAATAGTGGGACTTGAGGTGTTTCTCAGAATGAAGAGCAGAACTTGTGGCAGGCCCAGCTCTAAAAGCTTACCAAAACGCCTTCTAACAACTGCCTAAGCCTGCTTTTGCACAGTCTACTGCAAGAAGCAATGGATTCTATTGTTGCCGTTGTTTTGTTTCACATCCTTTTGGAGACACAGCCTTGCGGTGTAGCTCAGGCTGGTCTTGAACTATCTTCTTGCCTTGGCCTTTGAGCGCTGGGCTAGCAGGCTGCATTATCATGCCCATCTCAGTTGTCGATTTTGCAAGGGAGTGTCTCCTATCAGCCTGACACTGTGGGAAGTTGTGGTGTTAACAGGGCAGGATTGAATTTATTGTCCTTTTTATCTGCAGAGAAAGAACCTGTCAAATTGTCCGACTTACACAGCTTAAAAATAGAGTTTCTGGGGCTGGAGAGGTGGCTCAGTGGTTAAGAGCACTGGCTGATCTTCCAGAGGACATGGGTTTGATTCCCAGCACCCACATAGCCACCACCATCTGTAACTCCAATTCCAAGGGATCTGATGCTCTCTTCTGGCCTCTTCGGTCACTGTATGCCCATGGTGCACAGATATACAGGCATACAAAGCACCCATACACATAAAATACAAATAAATCTCAAAAAATATTGTTAAAAGTAGTGTTTCTGAATTTCAGCCTCAAGTGACACTACATCATTTAAAATAACACTATCCATGACAAAATATACATGAATTCATATGACTGGAAAAACAAAATCCATCTTGTAACTTTAACATGTGCTTTCATTTGGACTGTTTATAATTATTCCACTTGCTGACATTCTTGAGTATGTTACTCTGCTAACTATTGGAAATCAAATGATTTTTAAACTAAATGTTTATTTTTATTTTGGTATAAAATATGACTCTTGGGTTGGGGAGATGGCTCAGTTGGTAAAATGCTTGCCACTTAAGCAGGAAGACCTGAGTTCAGACCCTCAGCACTCATTTAAAAAAAAAATGGGGGTGGCAGTGTACACCTATAATCCCAGTGTTGGGGAGGTGAAAATAGGTGGACTCCTGGAGCTCACAGGTTGGTTTAGTGAGAGATTCTTCCCCCAAAAAATAAGAGGGGGAGTTAGTTAAATCCTTTTGTTTTAAAGAGTTGCATGATCCTTGGTTGGTGTAACACTTTGTGCAGGGCCCCCTGGGTACAGATCAATGCATACAGTAAACCTAGACCTCCCCTATTCAGATCTAGCCAATGGACAGCTCACTCTCCATGGTTGTGGGAGGAGCAGGGACTGCCTCTGACATGAACTCTGGTACCCCCAATTTTATCACTTCCCCTTGGTGGGGAGGCCTGGTGGGCACACAGAGGAAGAGGAAGCAGACTATGCAGATGAGAACTGATAGGCTATGATCATATAGTCAGGGAGGAGGTCTCCTTCTGTCAGAGGTCTAGGGGAGGGGAATAAGAAGGAAGAGGGAGTGAGGGTGGGAATAGGAAGATACAATCGAGAGGATAGCAATAAGGATGCAATCTGAATAAATTATAATAAATTAAAATTTAAAAAAGAAAATAAAAGAAGAAGAAGAAGAAGAAGAAGAAGAAGAAGAAGAAGAAGAAGAAGAAGAAGAAGAAGAAGAAAGAGAGAGAGAGTTGCATGGTCATGGTGTCTTAGCAATAGAAACCCTAACTAAGACAAGCAGTGATTGAAGAAGAGACCGAACTTTGACCTCTGGTCTCCACACACACATGCACACAGGTACATGTGTATCAGCCCATATGAATACATACCCATAACACATATACACACATAAAAATGTGACTACTATTCCCTTATTGCATGATACACATGATAATTTTCCTTTTATGTGTTCATTTGCCCCCATATAGTGCTGTGCCTATGAAGTCCAAAGACTGTCTCCCTAGTCTTATAAATCAATAATGAAGGGCTATGTTCACTGCCTCCATAGTGGCCTCAACCCTTCATTTCCATGGTGGACTTGTCTGAAGTTGCAATACAGCACTGTGATTCCATGTTAAATTTCATGAGTACGCTCTAACTTCAGGACCAACATGACCGACAGTTTCTGTCCAGCCATAGTTCAGGATTTGGGTTCTCTGGACTTTCAGCTTCTGCTCTGCTAGGACTCTCACACTTAGGAACATAATCTGGGCTGAACATTTCACATCATCACCATGTCTGACATCACACACCGAACTTCTTTCTCTTGTGAAAGTGGCTTCATGCCCAGTGTTGCCTGTCAAGGATGTGGCTAATAGCTGTCTGGGCCTTCAGAGTCCTGATGCACCTGTGTTACAAAGTGATGATTTTGTCTCTGTTATCTTCATATGCATAGTGAGTTCATGCAGAACTTTATATAGCAAAGGAAAAGGTAGCACATCCAGGGGTGAGGGTGCTGACTTAAAGCTGAGTGGGGCACAGCAACCCATCAAGTGAGAACTTTAAAGAAGTTTTAGTACATATCTAGGAGACAGATGGCATCTTCTTGCGGTGTGGTGATCCTTGTTTCCTTCTCAAATAATAATAATGCACTAAATCTTCCTCTTAAGGTAATATAACGAGGATTTTGATTTCTTAAAAAACCACAGCAGCTGACTATAATGTGTCTCATGGCTCTAGCAGGGGTGTGATTTGTGCCAGCTGCAGATAGTTTAATTCTGGAAACTCTTGAGAAGATATAAAAAGAAGATTTCTGAAAGGGCCTGTGGCTACTGCTGCTCCCCGTGTTGCTGCTGGTCCCTGCTGTTGCTATTGCTGGATTACTGGGTTGCTTTTTTTCTGGTTGGCTGGATTGCTGGATGTTGTGATGAAGACTTGGCCCCAGGAACCCAACAACCCTAATCAGCAGGAAGTAGTCTAAAGGTCTATGTCCCCTTTCCCCTCTAACTTTCTTTCTTGCCTACCTAGTGTTGGGTTGGAAGGGACTGGGGTGGAGAAGGGTGGTACATTTAAGAACCTAATAAAATAGATTTTTAAAAAAGCACACTTACAAGGCAATTCCTTCCAGGATCCTCTTGAAAATTCTACAAGGAAGGGGAAGTGTTAGAAACTACAATTCAGGGCCAGGTGGTGGTACACCTGGGAGGCAGAGGCAGACAGAGCTCTGTGAGTTCAAGGCCAGCCTGGTCTACAGAACAAGTTCCAGGTAAGCCAGGGCTCTCTTACACAGAGAAGCCCTGCAAGAGAGTGAGATTGAGAATGACAGCAAGAGAGCGAGAGAGCAGGAAGAGCGAGAGAGCAAGAGTGAGAGGGGGTGGTGGTGAAGAGAAAAAAACCACAGCTCAACTAGCAGGTGAGCTGGCTCAGTGGGTAAAGATGCTTGCCCTAGAGAACTGAGTCTTATCCCCAGAATCCACACAAAGAGAACCAACTCCATAAGGTCACCCTCCAACCTCACCTGTGTGCCATAGCACATGAAACCATGGTTTGTTAGTGAACACGTATGGTAATTTGGAAAATGCACTGTAACATTATGTTCTAATATAGTGAAGAAAACCTGCATGCTTCAGGGATGATTAGCCACAAGAGGCATTCTGACCATCAGGAGACAGCTACTGAGGCACAGCTGTGCTTTTCCTTGATTTCCTCATATCTAACTGCTTGCCTACTCTGCGTCTCTGTTGTCAAGGTATTAAGAAAAGGTCAAGGGAAATCATAGCCTGAACATTTGAGTATTGGGCATAAATTTCTTCCTTTTGGCTTTTTTGTTTTTGTTTTTGGCAAAGTTCATCTGAGCTTCTGATTCAACTCTTTTCTTTAAAGCTAACTGTAACAAAACCACTGGATTTTTTTCCCAAGGAACTATTGTTCTTTCTTTCTTTGACTGTCTCAGGCAATTCTCAGCCTATGAAATATTAACAAAAATAAAAGCAGAGATGACTCCTCCCCCAGTCTGGTGCCACAGGGCTCCAGTGGGAAGCAAGCCTGAGAGGAACCCACGTCTGGTGCCCCACAGAGCACCCCTGAGATCACCACCACCCCAGGCCATGCCCAAGACAATCCTTGCCTGGTGCCACATGGCATGGGTGGGGCATAACACTCCTGAGATGACCTCAGACACCCAAAGACCCCTAGCACCACTAAGATAAACAAGTAAGTGGTAGTGAGATGGAAGAGAAAGAGAAACAGGAGCTGGGCGGTGGTGGCGGCACACGGCTTTAATCCCAGCACTTGAGAGGCAGGCGGATCGCTGTGAGTTTGAGGCCAGCCTGGTCTACAAAGTGAGTCCAGGACAGCCAAGGCTACACAGAGAGACCCTGTCTTAAAAACTAAAACAAAACAAAACAAAACAAACAAATAAACCAGAAGGATGTGTGTACCACTAAGAGAGGCAGAACTGGAGACTTGAGAATAGTGAGGAACAGCCTGATGAGAGTAGGTAGTGATGCCAACTAAGGCACGGTGAAGTCCTGGCACATGCTGTGCCCAACAGCCATTTCTGGGTCTGTAGCCATGCAGCGCGGATCTGTTACCACCGAAGGCCACATGGACATCCCAGGTCTGGGCTGTGGCCTGGGACCATGTTGATGTTTGAGGGCTGTGCAGAGCTGCCCCTCTCCTCACCAGCTACAGTATTCAGGAGAGCGGGCCCTGTGCCTCAAACCATGACCAAGAAGCACAGTAGAGCTGGACCTGGCAGTGGGAGTACGAGAAAGCCAGCCCCTTGGCGTGAGTGTGGGAGAGCTGGCCCCACTCCTTGCATGCCATAATAGTGTAGCAGGCATCAGAGGTCTTCAACCAAATGAGTCATCGTAATGAACATTTGCAAGTAAAGAAGTGTGGACAAAAGGATTCACTGTATGACACACTATAGCTTCCACAATGGGATTCTTTTTCTTTTGGGGGGACATTTCAAGTGCTGAGGGAAGGTAGGAAGAGACATGGAGATGAGTAGAATTGGGGTACATGCTGTGAAATTCAGAAGAAATCAATAAAAAGTTAAGCTAAAGAGAGAGAATGAATAAATAAAACTAAGTTATCAGTTTACTGGGCTTATTGGAAAAGGACATATTGAGGACATGGATATTGGCTGATAAAAATGTCTACAGGTTATATGGTTCTATCATCTAAAAGGGCTGCCATCCTGGAGTGGTGAGCTCTCACAAGTCCCCAGATTCCCTTATTGCTGTGCCTGCATCAAGGTTTCTGTATAACAACCTTATATCTAGTAGTTAAAGGACCAAGACACAATATATTCCTGGTCCCCCACTTCCTACTGCTTGAAATGGAGGCCTACTTACTGCTTCTGCCTGGATGCTCTCTGGCTGCCCCATCCAGCAGGAATTTTGTCAATTAGAAACCAACCATTGCCATTAGGATCTGCCCCATTCAGCCTCACAGTCATTAACGTTTCCTCCTCCCCAGTGTGCATCCAGCTGATGGCGTCTGTCCCACACAGCTCCCATCTGCTTGAGAGCCAAGAGTTCCACTGTTTCAATTTACATACATAACAGTCATTTTCATGAGGGAGGATTTGAGCAACAGTAACAAATATCGGGTTTAATTGGACTGCAGAAAACATCAATCTTTTAAAACTTCCAACTTTGGAATGACAAGGTTGGAAATTGTGTATCTAATATCACTTGTCAGAATGGGTTTGTAGCAATAATTGATTAATGGATTGTCCATTTATGCTTTTCCCCCTGATGGTTCAATAACGTATGTGTTAATCAATGATGGCTTTGCCCTGAGACAGAAATGCCAATATGAGACTAAGTGTGTTTCCTGAGGACAGAGTCTGGCTGAGCATCTCAGTAACAGAAAATAGTAGTCACAGAAGACTCATGGACCACTCACATCTCAGTGCTGGGGGAAAAGAACAGTGAAGAGACATTTGTATCATGAATAGTTTTCTGATCGCCTATGATGGGCATGCTGAATTTGAGACCAATCAAGCTAACAAGACAACTGGTGTCTATTGGCATTTGCACTAGCTAGTTTTGTTTGTTTTTATTTTTGTTTTCTTCAACCAAGCACCAACTAGAGTCATCTGGGAAGTGAGATTGCCAATTAAGAGATTACCTCTATCAGATTGGCTTGTAAGCATGTCTATGGGCATTTTCTTGATTAAAGATTGATGTGGTCAGTAACACACCTGGGAAGGGGGTTCTGAGTTGTACAAGAAAGGTAGCCAATGGATCTGGAGAGATGGCTCAGCAGTTAAGGGCGATGGATATGGAGAGATGGCTCAGCAGTTAAGAGCCCTGGATGTTCTTCCAGAGTATCTAGGTTCAATTCCCAGCAGCAACATAGCAGCTCACAACTCTCTGTGACTCCATTCCAGGTGATCCAACACGCTCATATAGGCATACATGCAGACAAAACACCAATATACATTAAGTAAAAATAAAGGAAGGAAGGAAAGAAGGAAGGGAGAGAAAGAGAGAGAGACAGAGAGAGAGAAAAGAAGAAGAAGAAGAAGAAGAAGAAGAAGAAGAAGAAGAAGAAGAAGAAGAAGAAGAAGAAGTAGTAGAAGAAGAAGAAGGTAGCTGAGTAAGCTGTAGGGAGCAAACTCGCAGGCAGCCTTCCTTCGTGGTCTCTGATTCAATTCCTGCCTTTAGGTGCCTGCCTTGACTTAGCGCCCTGACTTCCCACAGTGATGGAGCAAAAATGGAACATAAACTGAGAGATGTGAAATAAGATAAACCCTCCCTGCCTCCAAGTTGCTTTGGGTCGAGACGATACCCCAGCAATGGAAACCTAATTAGGAGACCGTTCTCATACTCTGTGCTAGCTCTGCTCTCTCACGTACAGTGTGTAGGAATCACACGTGTCTGTGTGTGAAACTGTAAACCACTTGGCTGAGCCTCAGTTTCTTCATCCATAAAATGGATATTCAATCAGGCAAAGCACTAAAAAACAAATAAACGTTGTTCTCCTGTCCTTAGGCACCTAGACCAGACAGGCTGCGGTTGTTTGTATAAAAATAGCACCCATGGGCTTGGGCCACAGTTGGTGAAAAGGTTTAGAAAGCATTGGGAGGCGTGGCCTTTCTAGAGGAGGTGTGTCACTAGGAGAGGGCTTTGAGGTCTCAAAAACCCACATTACTCCCAGTGCACGCACTCTCTCTCTCCCCATCCCTCCCCCTCCCTCCCGCACACACACACACATGTGTGCTTTATGCTTGTGGATCAAGATGTAAAGCTCTCAGCTACTGCTCCAGTGCCTGCCGTCATGCTCCCTACCATGGGGTTAATGGACTCACCCTCTGAAACTGTAAGCCAGTCTCCAATTAAAAGCTTTCTTTGCTAAGTTGCCTGGATCATGGTGTCTCTTCACAGTGACAGAACAGTAGCTATAGTAATTGGGTGTAAAGTAAATAGAAACTTACCCTTGTTTGTTTCTTTGAAAGAAATGTGACATATACTGTCTAGCCTTTCTATAATGGTTTGTTTTTAAATAAAGTGTGCATTATTACTCTTTTCCACGTGGTGGGTTCTGAGGAAAAGGTCTTTCTTTACCAGTCTCCAATCTCCACACATGTACTTTTATACCTCATTTCTAATAGATGAAAATGTTGGTCTGGAAGAAAAATTCAGAACTTATAATAATAATTCGTATAATACATATACAAGACCATTTAAAAGTTTCTTTTATGATTTGGAGAATGACTCAGTGGGAGAGCTTGTACTTGGCATGTGGTGGACCTAGGATCAAATAAATAAAAAATAAATACATGGCAAAAATAAAACAATGAGAACAATCATGAAACAAGAGAGGCCTCTTGAAATTCAGAACATTTTGGTAATACACATTTTAAACTTAATATAATTATTGGAAAATGACATCAAGGAAAAATTTGAAAGAACAATAGAGCAGTAACAAAACCTTAAGAAACTAGAAAATAAGAGAAACAAAGAAGTGTAGATGACCAATATTTTCAATTAATAAAATTAGCAAACAGGCCTCTAAGAAACAAGAAGAATGTTTGTTTGTTTGTTTGTTTTTTTAAGTCCCATGTTGGACCCTGCTGTTAAGGTCAAAGTCTAGCACTACTGGATAGTCCCTGAGCATGGTGCTTTCTGGTGATGCTAGGCCGGGCTCCCTACTCCCTGCCTGATCTGGGGAACCCCAGGTCCTCTATAGAATATCGCTTAGCCCTCAGGGAAGTTATAAGCCCAACCCTTTCCTGATAAGAAACTTGTTCAGTACACACCTGGGGATTCCTGGAAATACTCTCCCTCATGCTAATGAAATGTAATTAGAGGCTTGAGTTTGGATTGTTAGACTTGCTCCCATGGGGGACTTAGCCACTGCCTGCAGGAACCTGACCCAAACAGTCAGTGAGCTTCTGTACAGTGAAGAGCTCCTGTCCTGGTTTCTTCATGGGCACCACTGTCAGAAGCAACACTGCAGGTCTTCAGGACCAAAGTGGCCAAGCAGGTTGAGAACCCAGCCAAGGCAAAGCGAGTCCTCTCTCAGTTAGAAGTGGCTCCAGAGGTCATGGAAACTATCATCTCCTTGTAAGTCACTGCTGACAGTAATCACAACTTTCCTTGTGGTGACTACCACCCTTTCTCAGGCCAAGTTCATCAAGTCAGAGCCATCTCAGTGCTCCTGGTGGGGGAGGGTGTGTCACAGAGAACTACCCAATCTGGATGTTATGAATGGGTATGAATAAATAGCTCTCCACCTCACCTCTTCCATCAGAAATTTGGTAAAGGCTACTTTCTCTTCATGAGAAGTATTTGGTGGCCAGCTATTCATCCTGATCCACAAGTAGGAGGGAGGGAGGGAGGGAGAGAGAGAGAGAGAGAGAGAGAGAGAGAGAGAGAGAGAGAGAGAGAGAGAGATGGGGATAACATAGGCTTTGAAACCTCAATGCTCATACCAAGTGAGATACTTCCTCCAACAAGGCCACACCTCCTAACCCTTCCCAAACAGTTCTACACACTGGGACTCAAACATCCAAATACATGAACTTATAGGAGCCTTTCTCATTCAAACCACCACGTTCTACTCCCTGGCCCTCATAGGTTTATGGCCATATAATAATGCAAACTACACTTACCTGACTTCAAAAGTCACCATAGACTTTTACAGTCTCAACACTGTTTTAAAGTTCAAAAATCTCTTCTGAGAGTCAATGCACTCTTTTAATTGTAGCCCCAATGTAAAAGCAAATATTAAATCACATACTTCTAATATACAAGGGTACAGAATTTCAGAAGGCAAATATTGGACCAAAACAAAACTGAAACTGAGCAGGACAAACTCCCAATCTTGTAGCTCTATATCCAATGTCAGTGGGCAGAGATGGTTCCCTGCTTCTACCTTAGCTGACTGCAACACACTTCTCTCTCTTCTGCTGGCTTTGCTCTCCTTGGCAGATATCCCATGTCTCTAGCATCTCCAACATCTTGGGATCTCCAACAGCATAGTCCAGGCTTGACCTTCACAGCTTCGTGCCATGACCTCTTAGAACCATCATGCAAGGACTCCCAGGCCATACACATGGCCTTAGTGGCTTTTATTAACAACAGCGAGAGATTCTACAATCCCTTTACTGCTGTAACCTTCATGTCTCTAAATTCAGAATCACTATGTCTTTGGAGCAGTATCTGAGAGCTTACATCCTTACCTGTAAGTAGGAAGCACAAAGACAGGATGCCAAGTTATTGTAAGCACTAATTCAACCCTGCTTGATGGACACTATAGTCCCATGAGTCAGTAAGCTGCCTTTTGTTACATATACATTTTTATTATATGTGTATGTGGTGTGTGTGTGTGTGTGTGTGTGTGTGTGTGTGTGTGTGTGTGTGTGTGTGTGTGTAGGTTTACAAGACACAGTGTACATGTGAAGGTCAAAGGACACTTACACTTACAAGAGTTGGTACTCTTCTTTGACCACTGTGATGCTTTTAATAGATTATGGGCCCCAAAGACTCCTGTATTTCAATGCTTGGCCCATAGAGAGTGGCACCATTAGAAGGTGTGGCCTTGTTGGGGTAGGTGTGGCTTTGAGATCATATATGTTCAAGCTATGCCTACAGATCCAGATGTAGAACTTTCAGCTTTTTTCCTAGCACCATGTCTTCCTACACGCTGCTACGATGCTTCCCACCGTGATGATAATGAACTAAACCTCTGACCTGGAACCCAGCCCCAAATTAAATGCTTTCCTTTATAAGAATTGCCATGCTCATGTTGTCTCTTCACAGCAATAGAACCCTAAGATCAAGCACAGACCATTTGGCTTGGCCGTAGGTGCCTTTACACAGTGATCTATCCCACCAGGCCCTAAAATAGCTTTTTCTATTCATGAGGGTGGGATGGGGTAAAAAAGATGGAGATAATCTCAATATGTCTTCCAGTCCACTAGACTTGTCTTAACTGAATGGGAAGCTCCTTGCTTCTCCTTCCTCCAAGTCAGATTTTCCTCGCTAGGTTCACTCTTTGTTCTACCCCGTGGAACCATGGACCATCGGCATAGATTCAAATAGTCTCTCTCCATCAGTGATTCCAGACTTGGCAGCACTGAAGAGTCAAGTATACCACACAGGATCTCAGGCCTACAGAATCAGGACTTCTGAACTTCCAGCCAAGGAATGTATATTTTTTTAAAGTTACATTGACTTACTTAATCCACAGCCAGATTTAAGAGTCACTGATCCACAAAATGCCAGGTAATTGTTTTATTAGATTTAATAACTGGCCAGCTGGAATAGACATGCTCATATCTCCCAGGCCTTTGCAGTGCATTTTCCTACAGATCTAATCCTTAAGTTCAAAAATGTGAGCGTGACCCTTCCAAAATCAGCAAAACTATATAGAGAGGAAGAAATTTGAGTTTGAACTGAAAGTGAATTTATCCTGAAAGTGATGGCACTTAGAGGCCCCTTGCTTGAACTTGTACATGTCCCCATAGCCACACATCCTTTAATTATGGGAGCATGATACTGTAACTGCAAATCCGGGGAAGCACTACCTCTTTCCACATCAATTGCTCTTTAGCCATGTTGGCCCTGTGTTGAGTGAGTGGCATGGGGACCACGGCTAAGGACACTAAGGAAGACACATATAGCTTTGGATAATTATGTAGTTCTGAGGCAATTCCTAGTTTTGTTACTGCCAGCTCTAACTTCCAGGTACAACCCAACCACCGCCTGGGCTTACATACCAAACTTGAGAAACGAAAAGTGCCGGGTTCAACTTTACCTCATATTATGCCACAGCACTGGGGATGACAAGGAAAAGCTGGGGCCAGTGAGCACCATGAATAAAGATAGAGGGTTTAAGACTATGCCCTGCAATGGTGCTGGGGAGATGGTTCTGTGGTTAAGAGTGTTTGCTGCCCTATAATGAGGACTAGAGTTTGGACCGGAGTATGTACAACCCCTGGCACTCCAGCTCCAAGGAATCCCACTTTCTCTTCTGGCCTCTGTGGGCCCATGCACTCACACCCACACAGACAAGCATAAAATAATGGCTCAACAGTGAAGAGCTCTTACAGAAGACCCAACTGCCAACAACTTCCATGCTATGGGATCTGATGCCTTCTTCTAGCTTTCTTGGGTTCCTGCCTACTCCTGGTACGTATACACTCATGCAGGCACACACATAGACACACAAATAATAAATGAGTCATTTGTAAAAAGAGAAAGGGTGGCTGTGGTGGCACATGCTTTAAATCCACCTCCTTGGGAGGCAGGGGCAGGTGGATATAGTGAGTTCCATGATAGCCAAAACTACAGAGTGAGACTCTGTCTAAAACTAAGCAAAACTGAAACAAGACCTGAAAAGCAATGACACTAATAAGCCTGCTAACATGAAATGGTTTTCTGGAAAAGCCCACAAGGCCTCAACTATGAACAAAGAACCACAGGTAACTAAAGGATACTGAGTGGGAGAAATAGTCTTCCCCAGGGAATAACCTCTGAGTTGGTTATCCAACATTAAGCAGTCAGCTATGAAAACATACATACATACATACATACATACATACATACATACATACATACATACATGTTCATATATATGTATATATACACACAAGTAATATTAAACAGTGAGTAGGTTATATTTTTCAGAATATCTCTCTCTCTCTCTCTCTCTCTCTCTCTCTCTCTCTCTCTCTCTCTGTGTGTGTGTGTGTGTGTGTGTGTGTGTGTGTGTGTGTGTGTGTGTAACAATTAAAGAAAAGGAGGACATGAATTTGATATGGAAAGGGAAAGGAACGATGTAATTTTATTATAACTTTAAAAACTAAAAAAATATTATGTGTTATTAAAAATAGCTCCCTGAAAACAACAAAACCCTGAAAGGCCTTGAAATCTCCTAGTTCATCTGTGAAAGATTGTTGAGAGAAGTTTCCACAGACACAGGAGTGCCACAAGACCAACAGTGAGTGGTAGGTCTGGAAGGAAGTCTTCTGCAGTAGAACTCTAAGAAACATCTTGGATGCACCAAATGAGAGAGAACACTGTTTTCTCCTTTCAGTCTTGATGTATAAGGGATAAGAGAAAAAAAATCATCCTCTTATGCCTGCATTATTAAGTAGTTGGCAGACAAATTTTTACTAGGGAAGATAAGATAACTGGACAGTAAACTCGTTCTTTTTTTTTTTTTTTTTTTTTTTTTCTTCTTCTTTCTTTAGAATTTTGAGGACCTTTTATAATTTGTCAGCTTCTAGAATTTCTTGTGGTGGTGCTTTATTTTATGATTATAAGTGAATATTTACTATTTCTTCTTACTTAGTAATTACATTTTTTTCTGAAGAAGGATCTCTGGAATTGTATAAGTTCCAGGGCCATGAGCTCTGGAGTGAAGTCAGCACCTCACCCCCACACTCTGATAATGGATGTGAAAGACCCTAATGGGTTTGCCCTTTGCAGCTGCCTCAGTCTCCTGAAAACCAAATCTGCTTATTATTAAGTCAGCAAATGCACTGTTGATGGATTGTAATGACTCTAAAGGAATCTGTGTGGCCAGAAAGATAAATAATACATTGTTTAAACGGTTTTGAACTCTTCACAATGTTTTGGAAGATGCCATTTGTTAGAAATGAAAGAGAAATTAGGAGGAAGGCTACATCATGCTCAAAGACAAAACTACATAAACAACTAATTGTGACTAAGCACGCTGGGTCAAAGGTGGTTTGTTTCTGACTTCTCCTCCAGGGAAATGATATGAAATCATCTTCGTGTCCAAAAAGGCAGTTAAGAAGATCCCAGTCTCCTTTCTTGCAAGGTGGTAGTAACCTTTAGGATGGTGTGGGGTGTCCCAGGAAAGAGGAAAAGGGTATAGGAAAAAAATTGTCCAGTCTCTCTTGCTGTCAGTCCATCCAGGTCTCCATGCCTGCAGAATCTCACTTCCAGTATATAACAGAATGTGAAAGTGGATTCTAATTCTCCCCCAGTCCTGTCCTACTTTAACCAGCCATGATAGTTACCATCCAGGCTCTAAAAGCTATTTATTTGAAATTCTCTGCTCTTAGTGTCTTTAGTCATAAGGTTTACTAAAAATAATCACCTTTGTCTGTAAGAGTTTGGTATACACTGTTTTATACAACATTGAACTAATTTTCTACATCTGTGCCACATTGCTTCTCAGAGCCTTTAATAATCAGTCTTTAAGTGCAGGCTATGGACTGGGGTTTGGAATGCTTCCCAGCTTGTTAAATCAAAAGCCCCCTTTTTGAGGAGTTAATATTCCAGGGACTGTAACTTTGGGAAACGCTGTTTTGGACCACAGCAACATGAAGTATGGGGCTACAAATGCTTTCTAGTACATAAAAAACAAGCAAATGTCATGATATTACCATAATAACGGTCATTGTTATTAACAAGGCCATGATCATCAAAGCAATCAACTGTTGTCTAATCTTTCTACTGGGTCCACTGAAGCTATCAGTGTAAATTTCCACTATGACAATTTTATTTTACAACAAAAATGAGAGGAAAAAATTATACAGACTTCTGCTGTAAGCTCTTGTCTGCTGCCTCAGGAGATTTCAGTACTTTTTTTTTTTTTTTTTTTTTTTGAGACTCCACTGCATTTATTAGAGGATGTAGACTATTAAAGCAATCACCATCAGCCCCCTACAGATGGATATATATATTTCACAGAAACAGAAAATATAATTATGAAATCCTAAGAGGCAACAGTGAGCCTAACAAATCTGTGGAAAGTGCAAATGGAAAGGACCAGCATTCAGGGATTACTTCTGAACCCAAAACATATTCCAGAACTACAGAGATCAAAAGGGTGTGGTACTAGGGTAGAGGTATAGCTCAATGGTAGAGTGTTTGTCTGTCAGTTCAATCCCCTAAATGTGGTGTTGCCATAAAGACAAACAAATAAACCAAGAGAGTGCTGTGCAGTGTCCATAGATAAACTCCCACCTGAGTAAATGTAAATAAGTTGCTTTTGACAAGGGTCCCGAAACCCTTAATGGAGAAATGTAACTTCTTCAACAAATGCTCTTTGGGAAAAAGTAGATATCCATGTGTAAAAGAGTGAAGTTGTGGGCGCTGGAGAGATGCCTCTAAAGTTAAGAGCACTGCTTGTTCTAGCCAGGCACCCAAGTTCAGGTCCCAGTACCTACATGGTGCCTTGCAACCATCCACAACTCCAGTTCCAGGGGATCTAATGTCCTCTTGTGACCTCAGATGGCACTAGACATGCATACATGCTACACAGACATCCATGCCTGCAAAATAATCAGACACAGAAAATAAATACAGCGAAAATGTTTTAAACAATGAAGCTGTACTCATACAACGTTGATCTTGGCAATGACTTCTTGCGCATGGCAACAAAAACAGTGGCAAAAGTTAATTTAAATTTTATGTGACTCACGGGAAATCAAAGAAAGGTTAGCCTTCCATAGCTTAAACTAGTCTGAATTTGAAATTCCCCTTTCTTTCATGTTTTGTAGTTGGTGGTTATATGCACATGTGAAAGACTTGTGTCCTTTGACCTCTACTCACCCCAGACACCCAGACTATCCCTAGTTTCAAGTTGGGGACTCCACTGTCCTTAATAGTCCTTAGAATTTAGGCGGCCTTCATAGCTTCTTTATTTATCTTTATTTTTTTTTTCAAATGTATCTTATTTTATATGCACAATGTTTCTGTGCATCACATACACTCTTGGTCACTATGGCCGTCAGAAAAGGTCTGTAGATCTGTTGGAACTGGCATCACAGATGGTTGTGAGCCACCATCTGGAGGCTGGGAACCAAACCCAGATCCTCTGCAAGAGCAGCAGATGCTCTTAACCACTGAACTATCTCTCCAGGGCCTTGGTTTGTTTGTTTCAATACAGGGTTTCTCTCTGTAGCCCTGGCTATCCTGGTACTTACTCTACAGGCCAGGCTGGCTTTAAACTCAGAGATTCACCTGCCTCTGCTTCCTGAGTGCTGGGACTAAGGCCCAGATCTACTTATCTATCTTTGAAACAAGTTCTGGTATGTAGGCCAGGCTGGCTTTAAATTGCAATCTTCCTGTCTCAACTTCCAAAGAGCCAGGATTGCAGGCAGACCACCATGTCCGATTCTTAGAGAGCCTATGTCACCATGCCAGGTACTTAGATAGCCTATGCCACCATGCCAGGCTCTTAGATAGACCTTAGATCTGATGATCCATCATCACACTAGAAACATCAGAACAAATATCAGCAAGAAAACCAATGCCATTGCATCCAAGAGGCTGCTTTTTTCCTTTTACTAAAAGTTTATACCTCACTTAAGTTGTTCAAAGAAAAGCTCCATCATAGTCCAAATCATAAAGTAACTTTGTGATTATAGCCTAGTTATTTTCTAGGGTCTAATGAGGGGTGGGTGGGTCTGAAAACAACGTAGATTTGATGAAGGGATCCCAGGAGACAAAAAGATTTTTGCAAGAAAGGTACAATCCTTGTCCAGCTGAGTTTGCCTTTGTCATATAAAGTGTACTATTTCACACTAGAGGAACAAGTGAATACAGAATTAGAAACTAGTGTTTAAGCCCTGAAGTCTTGAATAACTCCTAGAGGAGATGGTAGGACAATCGCCATCCATCAATTTTTCCAGGAAAGGAAATGGCCAAGTCCCACGTTTGCATCTCTCTAGTTTTTGAGAAAGATCTGGGTAGCAAAAAGCTTCACAGACCACGTAGAGAAAGGAAGCAGATATTTAAACCCTCTGCACAGTGAGCACCTGTTTTCCCCTTCTTCTTGTATGGCACTGATATTCTCCTGTGTTCCCTCTTCATTTCCTTTGATGCCCTCCTTCCTGGAGCGAGGGCAATGACGTCACCAGCTGGAGCATTAAGGGCAGAGCTCTGACTCAGGCTGGGCAGCGCCTGGAGAGAAAGGACAAGAGGGAAGAATTCCTCACAGGGTTTTGAAAACCCTAATTATTTCTCCATGTTTACATGGGGATATATGAGCTCCCTATGAACTAACAGGTTTCTGGCTTCTTAAAGGGGGAAGAGGAGGTAAATAAACCAAACCAGAAAAGCTAGAAGGCCTGGACCGGGCATGATGGGGCATGCTTTTATGGACAAGCACTCCAGAGGCTTTCAGTTTGAGGCTAGCCTGGGCTACATAGTGATACCCTAGTCTTAAAACCAACCAACCAACCAAACAAACAAACAAAAAACAGGAAAGCTGGTTCAGCATCATTCTCTTCCATTCTTGTAAAATTCTTAGTTTTTTGTAGGAATGATGCCAATTTCGAGTTTTGTTCCAGGATGGATGAATTGATATGAATCTTTTCAAGAATTATTAAAAAAAAAAAAAAAAAAACAACAACAGAGTAATAAACACCTCCTTTCTGGTCACCCAGAGTGGATCATTTTCCTACACTGTGACAACCTGATTTCTTTTATTCCCTTCCTACTCTTTAAATATATATATAAATATATCTCTCTATTTTTGCCATTGTATTTGGAAGCAAATTCAAGATACGCCACATTCTTTTCCCGAAACACGTCAGTATGTATTTATAGAACTTAAGTTTTTTTTTTCTTAATTGCACTGCCATATTGCTAGAACAGCAGAGCTGGGGCCATTAGAACCAACTATTATTCTTTCACATTGTACGATCAGATCTGAGGCTCTAACTCATCTGTCTGGGTCCACAGGCTCAAGGGAGGAAGATGGGATGTATTTCTCTGATATGTTTCCGCCTCCCTCATCATTTCTTCTCTCACCTAGCCTCCCCAGAACATGGGAGCTTTGTAGGGAGTCTTCGTTTCCAACATGGCTTTCACAAGCTCCCAACTATGATGTTCATTATGTGTGCGTACATGTGTATGTAGACTGAGCATACCACTTGGGTTTGGTTTAACATGCTTGTCCATTACATATTATCTATTAGCCTTATTCCCTGGTGTTCCTTCCATGGTCCTAACATGAACGGACTACAGATCAGACAAACAGTGAGAAACAAAACACAGCTGACAGGTGTGAGATTTTATGTTCAGTCATTTTTTTTTTTAATCAAGCCACTCCCCCCCCCCCCATCTCTCTTCAGATAGCAAAAGTACGAATGTAATTCTGCTGATGGCTCACTCATTTCTCTTTCAGCTTAGGAGCCACCTTCTTGAGGTAACTGCCTAGACAGTTCAGGACATGCCTTTCTCCCTCACTTAATTTCCCTCTGTATGGCATCTGGGATTCAGGAAGGTAAGGAGGAGTGGGTGGCTCCTGCTGGTCTCTACTCAGGTGATCCTTGCTCATTTTTTCCCCATACTATCACTGATGCTGTTCTAGCATGGCTTCCGGCTCTCGTGTCCATCTGGTTCCTCTCTCAAATATGATCTTCAAGATGTCCCCTGACGCTTCTGCTCAGAGCCCAGAATGGTTGGCACAGCCTGCTAGCGTGGTTTATAAAAACCAGGAGCCTGGACGCTCAGTTGTGGCATGTGCTGGCATCTCATCATTTTACCTGGACCTGCCTGGCCTCCATTGGTACTTCTGGCTCTTGGAATTTCTGAAATGCAGTGTCTCTGAAGAGCTTGCAATATTCCCAGGACACATTTAGTAAGATGGCAGTCTCTTGCTAGCCCTGGAGTACACCAATAATATGTTACTAGTAGACCCATCTCTGCCCTGATTTTCACACCGGGTTCAACCATGAAAACCTAGGCACAGACAAACCTCGAATTCAGAGACTCTCCTGCCTCTGCCTCCTGGGTGCAGGGATCAGAAGGATGCACCACTATGCCTGATACAGAGCACGGTCTCAAACACAAGAGTTTGTGATGCTTCTTGATCACTTCTCATCTTGTTTCTGCATGGTTCCATTTAACTTACACATGGCACTTGATAGCCCTTGGTGACCGACACCTGACACAGAACCAACCAATCTGTTTGGTGGCGTACACTTGAGGCTCTAAGCACCTCATAGGTTTGCATAAGAAATGACAAGAGGGGCTAGAGAGATGGCTCAGTATTTAAGAGCACTGCCTGCTCTTCCAAAGGGCCTAAGTTCAATTCCCAGAAACCACATGGTGGCTCACAACCAACTATAATGAGATCTGGTGCTTTCTTCAGGTGTACATGTAGGCAAAACACTGTGTATATATGACAAATAAACAAATTTTAAAAATGACAAGAGGCAGGATTACAAGTCACTGGGGCTCTTCTTTTTAGGGGGTCCTGTGGCATTTAATTTAGAAGTAGGATCTAATGAATGTTTACTATTAGCTCTATGATTATTATTAAGGTAGTATTTTCTAACCTGTTATCAATCAATAAAACACAGACATTTATTATATTTTAAAATAGCCTTGGCTCATCTGGGGCAGGACAGATATTAATCCCCCAAGCTACCTTCGTTATTGGGACAGGGTTGGGGCAGGTATCCCATATCCTACCCCAATCCCATGCCATCTGCTTCTAATAATTTCTATCGAGCTACCTCCCATCCACAATCCCAAATACTTGCTAATGTTCACCATCTGGGCCAAATCCTCCATTCACACAGCCATGTGCTTCTCCTCCACCTATCCCATGGCTCAGCCTTCCTTCTCCTCTGCTTGTCTCCTCTTAGCTCCTTTTTTCTTTCTCTTTCTCTCTGGCCCAAAAGCCCAGGAACCGTAGCCATGCCTATCCCATTTGCCCTGGCCAGGTGTGTTGGCTTTTTATTGGTTAAACAGGAGCAAGGTTTTAGGCAAAGTTATAGACATTTTGGGATATGTGAGTCTACTCATCTGGGCAGCAACCAGGCCAACCCCCAACAAGTACCTTTAATAAATACCCTGACAAGTAACTGAAAATGTGAAAGTACACCTTCTTATCATCCCCCAGGAGTGCCATAATCATCTTTTTTTTCTTTACCAAACATTGATCAAAGCTCCAGCCAGCTTCATGAACTGGGAGTCACATCCCCACATGGGGTCAGAAAATTGAGTTTAAAATTGTGGAAAAAGTTGGCAACACTAAGAAGGTTCAAGACAGGCAGTGAAAAAAATTCAAATCAAGTATGTAACGAGGCTGAGATGTTAGTGCGTGGAAGCACTCATGTTAGGTCAGTACCCTTGGTTTAGAACATTCAACACAAAGCACTTTGAACAGCACAAGCTAGTACATGATGCAACGCCAACAAATACTGCTCGAAATACTTCATCCGGTGCACAGCTATTGAATATTGATGAGTTTCATTTTTTACTGTGCATACTGAGTTTTCTGTGCCAGAGAAACATAATGATTTAATTATGGAAAGCAAAAACGTAATATTTTCCTACCATCCTTCCTTAACACGTAAGTATTAAATTAGTATATTTTTAGATCGTATTCTGTTGAAATTTTTATTTTAAAACTTGCCATTGGGGTTTCTGGTGAGTTTCTTGGGCTTGATGGGTGTGGTGACACATTCCTTTAATCCCAGCCCTGGAGAGGCAGAGGCAGGAGAAGCTCTGAGCTCGAGGCTAACCTAGTCTACAGAATGCATTCTAGGACAGCCATGGCTACACAGAGAAATCTTGTCTTGAAACTCCTTCTCCTCTGAAAAATCTATTAAATGGGGACTGAAAAGATGGGTCAGTGGTTGAGAGCACTGGCTGCTCTTGGAGAGGACCCAGCACCCACATGACAGCCATCTGTAACTCCAGTTCCCAGGGATTCAGTGCTCTTTTGGGCCTCCATAGGAATCAGGCAGAAGGCATACATGTAGTACATAGACATGCATGTGGACAAAACACCCATATGCATAAAATATAATAGTTTTTTATATTTGTTTTTATTTAAAAATTTTTAATGTATAAGTATATTTCTGGCATATGTGTGTATATATACATAAACACATATGCACATATACATATATATATATATACATATGTACAGAGAGAGGGAGAGAGAGAGAGAGAGAGAGAGAGAGAGAGAGAGAGAGAGAGAGAGAGAGAGAGAGAGAGAGAGAGAGAGAGAGAGAGAGAGAGAGAGAGTTGCCCTTGGAAACTGGAAGATGGTATCAGGACCCCCTGGAACTGGAGTTACAGATGGATGTGAGCTACCATATCGGTGCTGGGACTTGAACATGGGTCTTCAGCAAGAGCAGCCAGTGCTCTAAGCTGCTGAGCCATCTCCTCAGCCCCAAAAACAAAACTTTAAAATTTTTGAGTTTTCACTTTAGATGAAGGCAGAATTTCCACTAATTTTTGAAATGGTCCTAAACATGCCTTTTTAATTTTGTATTGCATATTTGTGAAAAATGGCTTTCTCAGCATTAAGTATGCTGCAGTCAAAGGTCAACTGGTTCTGGGGAAAGAAGTGGAAGATGCTCTGTGTCCTGCAAAATCTAATATTTAACTAAACTTTAATTTTTTTAAATCTAAAATTAGACAGACATTAATATCATTAATATAAAGATTTGTTTTTGACTTTAACAAATGGCAAACCAATATCTATTCCAGATAATTGTTCTAAAATATAGTTCTTTATGATTCATGATTAGTTGAGTGGTTTCTATTCTTAGTTTGTACACCTATATACCCAGGGTTGTGTAAAATTTGGGGGCAAAAAAAAGGGGGCAGTTGTAAGTGGAATAGCATAAGAGGCTGTAGTCTAAGCAGAGGGATGCAAGCAGTGCATCGAAACAGCAAACATGAGGAAAAAGAATGGACTTAGTGAATATGCGATAAAATTGAGCTGTCCTGTCATTACTAAGAACTAGCTGAAACAAAGTGAAAAATAATCAATAGGAAAAGAAATGGTCTGAACACTCACATGAACTTGAAGAAAAGGAAAAGTATTTGCTTTACATAAAAGTATTTCTTCACAAACGTGAATGTTAACGGATTGAAAGTTGTTTTTTTTTTTTTTTTAAATAAAAACTCAAGTTCTCACCACAGGAGGTGGTGCTCACCTTTATTTTATTTTTAATTTTATTTTTTTCTTTTTCTTTTTTCTTTAATTAATTTATTCAGATTACAACTCTATTGTTATCCCATCACTTGTATCCTCCCATTCCTCTCTCCCTCCTGCTTTCACCCTATTCCCCTTCCCTAGGTCTATGACTGAGGGGGATCTCCTCTCCCACTATATGGTCATAGGCTATCAAGTCTCATCTTGGTAGGCTGCTTATTCTTTCTTTGAGTGCCACCAGGCTTCCCTACCAAGGGGAGGTGGTCAAATATGGGGCACCAGAGTTCATGTCAGAGTTAGTCCCCACTCTCCACATAACTGTGGAGAATGTCCTGTCCATTGGCTAGATCAGCATAGGGGTCAATGTTTACTACTTGTATTGTCCTTGGTTAGTGCAATAGTTTGAGCAGACCCCTCTGGGCCCCGATCCACCTGTTATGATGTTCTTCTTGTAGGTTTCTAAGACTCTCTGGGTCCTTCTATTTCCTCATCTCCTATATTTCTCTTACCTAGAGTCCCAGTAGGATGTCCTCACATCTATTCCAATCTCCTGGTAAGTGAAGACTTTCATGGGACATGCCTTTAATCCCATCCAAGTCTCCCTAGAGCCTGGGACTCCAACTCTAATCCCCTTTCTAGAGACCCACTTCCTCAGATGACGTGGCCCTACCCACACAGCTTTCTAAAACAGCACTATGAACTGGGGACCGAGTGTTGGAGCACATGAGCACTCAAACCACAGCAGAGATTCTGGCCTTTGCAGCATCTTTCGCAATTGTCCTGACCACATAAGTGAGTCTTGTCGGCTTCACCTCAAGTGGCTTGCAGAACCCAAGAAGCTTCAATACTCCTCGGTTCCTTCAGTCCTAGGCACCAACCTCGTGTCTTCATCAACAGCAGTGGGGACAGACAACAGTCCTTCTCCTTTCTTGGTGTAGGAGGGTATTGGAGTATGGCCTCCCACGTGCTAGGCTGTTGCTGAGTGGTATCTGTATCCTTCTTTCTATGTTTTATTTTGAAAAGAGTCTGAGTCAGTTTCAAGCTGACCCAGAACTTCTCATCCTTCTGCCTCAGTGTCCCAAGTAGCTGGGTGTTCTAGTTTGGTTTTCTGTTGCTGTGATTAAACCACTTTGACCAAAAAGGAACTTGGAGGATGAAAGGGTTTACTTGGCTTATACTTCCAGGTCACAATCCATCATGCAGGGAAGTCGGAGCAGGAGGAATGCTCCTTACTAGCTCACTCTCTAGCTCACACAGCTAGTTTTTTAAAAAGGCCCTGACCCACCTGCCTAAGGATGGAGCCACCCACCATGGTCTGGGCTCTCCATCGAAAAGGGAAGTGACTGAAGTGGCTGGAAGAAATGGGAGGGGAAAGTTGGGAGTGCTCACAGGATGTGAGAGAGACAGTTATTCAAATGAGGTGACTCATTGTTCCCAGGTGACTCCAAGGTTGTGTCAAATTGACAACAAAAATAACCAATACACTGAGATTACAGGCTTGCAACATCAGAACCAGGGGCTTTTAGCTTGTGGAGACAGCATCTCACTTTGTAGCCAAGGCTTATTTCAAACTCATGGAAATCCTCCTGATGTGGTTTCCTGGGAGTTGGATCCACAGGTGTGAGCCACCACACATAGAACAGTGGTCCTTTGAAACACTAAGTCAGATTCCCTACTTTGCAAAACCCTTCAGCGGTTCTGTTTCATCTTAATTTATACTGAAAATCACTAAAAGGGGCCGATTTCCCCCTATATAACTGTTCCTGTCCTTGTGTGGCTCTCCCCTTACTTCACTGTTCCTACTGTTGGAACGTTTGCTCTGTCTGAAGCAAAGAGAGAACACTCCACCTCAGGATCTTTGTATGTGCTGTGCCCCTGTTCTGAGGACCATCTTCCCTCAGAGTCACACGGACAGGTTTCTTACTTCCTTAAGGACTCACTTCATCAGATGGGATTTCTGGACTATCTAAATGCATAGACCAACTCCTAAGACAGCTCTGTCATACCTTGTTGTGCTTTAAAAAATATTTTACTTACTCTTTGACAATGTCATATATATATGTTTATGCATATATATATATACATACACATGTGTGTTTGTGTGTGTGTGTGTGTGTGTGTGTGTGTGTGTGTGTGTGTGTGTGTGTGTGTGTGAATTAGGGTTTTTATTGCTGGGACAAAACCATCATGAACAAAAAGCAAGTTGGGGAGAAAGGGATTTATTTGACTTATGCTTCCATATTTCTGTCAGGGCAGGAATTCAAATGGGGCAGAATCCTAGAGGTGGGGGAGGTTGATGCAGAAGCCATGGAGGGGGTGCTGCTTACTGGCTTGATTCCCATGGCTTGCCCAGCCTGCTTTCTCTCTCCCCTTTTTTGATGTTTCTGCTAATGACCATTATCTATCTATCTATCTATCTATCTATCTATCTATCTATCTATCTATCTATCCATCATATATATAAGACAATACAGCAAAAAGAACCATGAAACAATCAACAATTATATAAATGTTATATTCATAGTGTTTTGGCTATTTGTATTTGGCAACCTTGAAGAAAACATCTTTCTTATCTTGTTGAGTTTAAAATTCTGAATGTAAATTAGTATATATCATATTTCATCTCTATCAACTTAAGACATCTAGCTAGACCTAAAAACATCATAACCCCTAAACAACTAAGCATAATTGTGAAACTAAACTATCTGGTCTTCAACTCCATCAGAGATTTGAGAAGAAATAAAATTTATTACCTGAGTAAACAGCAAGTGCAGCTTAGCAGCTTCAGAAGTGAAAAAATATTATGGAGACAGTTTTCAGCCTCCTTTCTTATAGAAGCCAGGACCACCAGCCCAGGGATGGCACCACCCACAATAGACTGGATCCTCTCCCATCAATCTCTAAATAAGAAAGTGCTTTACAGCTGGATCTCATGGAGGCTTTTCCTCAACTGAGGCTGCTTTCTCTCTGATGACACTAGCTTATGTCAACTTGACACACAAAAGCAGATGATACTGTGTGTGTGTGTGTGTGTGTGTGTGTGTACACACACACACACACACACACACACACATATACATACAAATATTGAGTCTGACTAGTGACACCCATTGGAATGTTGACTAGTTTTATTGTCTTGATCTAACCATAGCTGCAGGGAGTTCATGAGTGCAATGGCCAAGCCATTTCAAGAGAACAGCACTGCTCCCCATCCTTTGGCTCTTACATTCTTTCTGCCCCTTCTTCTGTCATGTTTCCTGAGCTGGGCAGGCGACGCTGTTGATACTGATGCCCTATTCAAGAGTGAGCACTTTAACAGTCTCTTATTCTCAGCACTTGGACCAGTTATGGGTCTCAGCATTAGCTGAGGACAACACACTTTACTTTTCCTCACAGCACTTCCCACTCACAGTTATATTACAGTCATCCATTTGTTTATTAGCTGTCTCTTATATGTGCTAGATGTTCTAATAGGACAAACTTAGAGTCATTTTGGCTCACTATATTTGTGTGTCCCCCAATGCTAGCACATTGTCTGACAGACCATAACCATAAATAGTATTTTTTATAAATAAACCTAATTAGACTGAAGGAAAGTATGTATGTTATTATTATAACCACGTAAAAACATACACCTGTGAAAACACATTTCATTATGGAAATGGCTGTGCTAACTGTGGTATGTGGGAGATGTAAATGTTTTCCTTCCTGAAGACTCCAACCCTCAGTCCTGCAAAAAGAAGACAGCATTCTTGCCTGAGAATTCTTTAAGGTAGTTGTGTGGCTTCCATACATATTTGGAAGTTACTATTTTCCCATCTTATAACAAACCATGTGATGTTCAAATGTAATAAATTATAAACAAATCTGTCGGGAAGTTTTCAAGCTTGCCTGCTGGGTTTTCTTTGAAGTGATGGTACAAACACAAGTGAGAAGCTATTCTCTTTCTCTGTGTGTCTCTGTCTCTGTCTGCCCCTGGGTCTCTGTGTCTCTGTGTCTTTCTCTCTCTCTCTGTCTCTCTCTATCTCCCCCTCCCTCCCCCTCCCTTCCTCCCTCCCTCCCTCCCTCCCTCCCTCCCTCCCTCTCTCTCTCTCTCTCTCACACACACACACACACACACACACACACACACACACACACACACACGTATGGATGATTTGCCTGCATGTATGTCTGGGCACACCATGCATGCTTAGTACCTTTGGAACACAGAAGGGGACATCAGATCCCCTGGAACTGGATTTAAAACAGTTGCCTGCGGCCTGATGTGGGTGCTGGGAGCCAAACCTAGGTAACAGCAAATGACCTTAACCAATCAGCTATCTCTCCAGCTTCCGTCTGACATTCTTAAGAAATTCAGAGGCAACAGGGCACAGTAACACATTCCTGTAATCTCAGCACTCAGGAAGGCAGAGGCAGGTAGATCTCTGTGAGTTCAAGGCTAGCCTGGTCTACAAGGCAAGTCCAGGACAGCTAAGGCTACACAAAGAAACACTGTCTCAAAACACAAAAACAAACAAATAAGCAAAACAAACAAAAAAAAAAGGGAAAGAAATTCAGTGGCTTGTGCTTGCATAATTCTCCATATTTTAAAAAATGAGTTTGTCAAACACTGCCTTTTACCCCTCTTATGTCTGGGTAAATGTTCCCTCAAGGCCATTTTAGAAGGTGCTGCAACATTTAGGAAGTAGGATCTAGCACTCTAGTTAGGTCATGGAAGTAGGTCTCTGAGGATGAACACTGAGGCTCCAGCCCACCCTCATCTTCCAGTTTGCTTGCTGGCTAACATAAGGTCAAGAATTAATGAGTCACAATATACTGTTCAACATGGGCTCAAAAGCAGTGGGGCCAACGGACCCAGACTTTCTTATACTGAAACCAAGACAAACCTTTCTCCTTCATCATTTAATTATCTCAGGAATTTCATTACACTAACACAAAGCTAAGAAACACAATTCTGGAAATACATACAATGAAAATCAAACTTATATTTTTAGAATAGTTTTAGGGTTACAGAAACTTGCAAAGGTTCCCAGTGTCCTCAAAATAACCCCACCTAGTTTCTTGTGTTAATTTATATCTTACATTAATATTACATTAATATTCGACATCTATTATAACTGAGGACCAGGTATTCATAATGCTATTGTTCACTAAAAATTGACACTTTATTCAAATTTCCTTAGTTTGTCCCTAGTGTCCTTTTTCTGTCTCAGTATCTCCTCTATAATATTCACAGCACAGCTGGCTGTCCTGTTTCCTTGGACTCTTCCACTGAACTCTCGGCTCCTGGAGGCCAAGCGTCCTCACCAGTTTCAACATCTTCTGAAACAGGACCTCTGCACATGTTGACTGTAATCGACCCAGTTTCTATTTTAGAACGTCAACTATTTGATGGAATGGTTTATTACTTGCTTCTGAGTAGCATTGTCTGCCTCAACATCTATCCCTCCCATATGAACAGAGAGATTTCCCTCGGCCCTGAGGTTTTGTGAAGGGCTGGCAGATCTGTAGTGCCAGGCTAACTTCATAGGAAAAGCTGGTCCTGCAGCTGGGATACCACCTGTGTCTCATCTTGGGTTGTCAGAAGAACTGGAAGAAAAACATCCCATTGCTCTCTGCTGCTCCGCCTTGGGCTGTGCCCCAAGGACACTCTGAGGCCTCTCTCACAGGCATCTGTGGGGATTCCTAGATGAACTACAGGAACCCTCACCACACATAATAATGAATACCACCAGATGGCTGGGGCCTATTGTTTTATATTACATATATAACATATCCAGTTCTTACAAGGTGCAATATTATGCAGCAAATAAGCTTATCCCAATTTTATTTTGGGGAACCAAGGCACAGAAAAGGTAGCCTGCAAATACACAAAGAGTGAGGAACAGAGTTAGAATATGGACTCAGAACTGCCAAGGCATGCGTTCTTTGAATGCACATCCTCCAAAACATTGGTTCTCAACCTTCCTAGTACTGCGACCCTTTAATACAGTTCATCATGTTGTGGTTACTCCCAACTATAAAATCAGTTCGTTGCTCTAATTTTGGCACTGTTGTGAAGTTGTAATGTAAATAACTGATATGCAGGATTTCTGATACATGACCTCTTGAAGGGGTTTCAACTCACAGGCTGAGAACCACAGCCCTGAATCGTTTGTCAAGACTGAGGCTTATAAAACTACAACATTCATTAGGTGGTCAAGGGAGGGACCATAAACTGGAGATTTTTTGAGAGCATGGATATTTTCCATTTACTCAGTTTCTTAAATTAAATAATCCAGCAAATAATAATATCTGATATATGCAAGGTATAGGCAGGATTCTGGTAAAACCAATTTACATCCTAGCATGCAAACGGAGCTATTTGTTGCCAACTGAAGGTGCAATTCAACACATTTTTCTTCCCAGGGAAACTCCAGTTCCTTAGCATGACCACACATCTATGTTTACTCTTGGAGGCAATGTGGCTGGCACTGGGCCTTATGATCCCTTAGGTCAGGTGCCTGTGGCCTACCCAACACTCTCCAGATGTCACAGACCTTCCCCCTCATTGCTCCAAGGAAGTCCTTACACAATATATTTATGAGTCCTCAGAATGAACATCTGTCCCCAAGATGTGAAACAATTGAGATGCTGGGTTCCCCTCAAACTGGGGGTGGGTGGGGGAGTTTGTGTCTGTGATTCTAATACTTTGGAGGCTGAAACGGGAGGCTTGCTGTGTGTTTGGAACTAGCGAGTTCCAGGCCAGCCCCGAGTTATAGGGTGGGATACAAAAACCAAGAACCTATCCAAACACAGTAAATTCCATCATTGCTCAAAGACCTGTAATTGTTTACAGAAAGTATGAGTCAAAAAATTACACCAGTGTCTTTCAAAGATTGTTTCATACTTGGGACCTAAATTACTATGACATACAAAAGAAACATGGTCACAAAGTGATAACTGCCTTGGGGGGATGCTGTTTGCTCACAGTGGATAGGAGCTGGGAGCTCTGGTTCAGATTGTACTTAAAGCAAATCTGTGGTCTTTGTATAAGTCCCGAAAGCCCACAGCCAGGGATGATTTTGTCCAGGTGTGTGGGGGGCGTCCAGGTATGGATGGTGGTGGTGAGGAGAGATAGTTTTGGTTGTCACAACTGGGACATTTCACCATTGACTTCAAATGGGTAGAGGCCAAGGACACTGCTTAACATTGGCCGTGCACAGAACAGCACCTACAATAAAAGGTTATGGAGCTCAGAATGTCAGTAGTGCTGGTGTGCGAAACCCTGGTGTGAGGTGAAAATGCACACTAAGCTATAACTAGAAAAGCTTATGTTTTTTGCCTGAATATACACTATGTTCAAATACACAGGTCTTCAGAGCTCTTAAATGACCATTGGGTCACCTTTGACGTGGAGCTGGGTGGGTGAAAAGAGCTGTAGAAATGCACAACAGCCCTCTTGCTTCTATGTACCTCTCTTTCTGAGACACTGTTTCTAACCAGCATTGGAAGCATAGCACAAACATAATAGAGTTTAAAGGACCCAGTTAGAAACTGTGTGAGACACACATGCTGGAAGTGGGCAGGAGAGAAGCAGAAAGAGTTAAAGCTCCAGTTAGCTTTGAGTCAGTCTGCAACCTTTCAAGGCCAGATAGATGATAGCCTTTTTGCTGTCTCACCAACCTGCCTTCTTATTACTGTACCCATCACAGAACAAGGTATTTAAAAATACACACACACACACACACACACACACACACACACACACACACACCATTTTAAAATAAGTTTAACTTAAGGCCTTAAATTTAAGGATTAGTACACTCACTATTCACATAGAGCAAAAACATACATACTTTCAAATGCTCCAGAAATGTCATTGTTATTTAGATTTCCCCCAGAAGCTCTTTTTGTTTTGTGTTTGGAGACAGGGTCTCATGTAGCCCAGGCTGGCCTCAAGCTCCCTAGGTAGTTGAGGAGCTTTGTGGGTCTAACCTCCTGCCCGCACCTCCCAAATGCTTGGATTACGCTACTGCGCCCACTTTTTGTGGCACTCTGTATGACGCTCAGGGTTATGTGCCAATTGAGCTGCACCCCCAGCCCTCTCAGGCAGCTCCTGTTGGTTCTTCACTGGTTTCCTATCTTTCCTTTGTTTTTCATATGCTTCCCAGGTGTCGCTTTTTCGCAGCTATTCCCTGTGGTACCTTGAGATCTTCAGAGACTTCAGGACTGAAAGTGCAGTGTTCCTACTGCCTGGAACAATAATATAAAAATCTTGCAAAGCTATCTTTCTGGGGGGGAAAGATAATTGATGGAGAGGCTAAGAATATCTGACTCTCAGCGTGCAGCCGGTACCCAAACACTCCTGTACCTTACTGTAAAAGCTACATCTTGCTGATTTGGATCTTTGGAGTTCTGTTCCATAAACTTTGGAGTTTTCATAAACTCGGGCGTCTCTGTATCTGAATGATTAAAGTTAAAGTGGGCGCCGGGAGGAGCAAAGTGGGCGAGCCTAGCCGCAGGCAGGGTTTAACCTGAGCTTTTTCATTGTGTGAACTTTCTTGCCAACTTCTT
The DNA here is from genome assembly GCF_903995435.1 of Acomys russatus. Taxonomy (NCBI): domain Eukaryota; kingdom Metazoa; phylum Chordata; class Mammalia; order Rodentia; family Muridae; genus Acomys; species Acomys russatus. Next base: position 23,766,920 of record NC_067148.1, read on the forward strand.
TGTCTCCTCTCTCCTTCTGCAACCACCTGGTACTAGAAACAGCTGCATCTACAGCGGTCATCGCCAGGCAAACAGCAGGACCATGCTCCCAATCTGTCTCCTCTCCTTAAACTCAGGAAGCAACATTTCCTAGGAAGAAAAGGGTATTATTTGGCTCCCACATTTCCTCCAAATGTCGAAGGGAAAAATGCCCTTCTCCGCTTCCACTTTGAGATGAGCACTGCACCGCCGCTGGGCCCTGCTAATAAAAGCTCAAAGCGTAAATGGCTTGGGGATTATTGGCTTTCGCCCTTGGACTGAGACATGAGATCACGATTTTTCAGCTTGCGAAGGAACCGCCTCTGCCAGGCTGCCGAGGCCGCCGCTTCCCCTCCCTGCGCGGGTCCTGCATTCTACATTACATCACGGTGAGCTCTTGCTGGTAGGGGGGAGAGGAGACTTCTCCTGGGACATAGCCCTAAACAGGGAAGGATAAAACGGATAATAAGGAGGGGTGGGAGAAGTAATGTCGAGGGAGTGGAAAGAGGAAAAAGCGGGTCCTAGTAGCACACCATCTTTAGAGGCTGTGTGTACAGGCAAACAGAACAGCCTTAAGTAACTACAACCCCCCCCCCAAATGCGTTCCTGCAACACCTCCCAGCCCACCTGAACCCCAATTTTAAGTCCAACATACAAATAGCTGTCAGGAGACCTGGGTCTAGAGGATTAGGGGTATATCTAAGTCAGGGGCCCCTGGACCTGGAAGGATTAGAGCATCCGCACTGGGTGGGGTGAGGTGGGGTGGGTGGACCGGAGGGCCGGGCGGGGGCGCAGCAGCCAGCGGTTACTTCCCCCTCCAGGAGACAGCAGTCAGAGGGGGGAGGCAGAAGCGCCTCCTCCCCGCCCTGAGCCGGGGAGGCAACACAGGGGGAGGAAGGTGCCTCACCTAGCCCCCCATGAGGGGCGTATCATGCCATGGCAGCTCCTGCAAACGACAGCGGCCGCAACACCCAGAGCAGGAGCAGCAGCCCCCTAGGCCGAGAGGGAGTTGGAGGTATTGCGGCGGGAGGTCGCGACGACGGGGACAAGGGGGTCCGAGACACCGCGGCGACCGCCCCCAGCCTACCTCCGCTTGAAGACTACGAGTGCAAAATCTGCTACAACTACTTCGACGCGGACCGGCGCGCCCCCAAGCTGCTGGCATGCCTGCACACCTTCTGCCAGGAGTGCTTGAGCCAGCTGCAGCTCCGCGCCGCCGCCTCCTCCGGCGCGGCCCCTGAGCGCGCGCCGCGCCCGCCACCCTGGCATGGTCCTCCCGGAGCCATCGCGTGCCCCGTGTGCCGTCACCGCACGCCGCTGCCGGACAGCCGCGTGCACGGCCTGCCCAACAACACCAAGCTCTCCGAGGCCTTCCCGCTGGCCCTAAGAGCCGCACAGGATCCGCTGCCCCAGGACCACCTCCCGCCACTGGACCACCGCCGGCCCGCGCCCACCACCGCCTCGCTGCCAGCCCTCGCCCCGCAGCCACCTCAACCGGCGCCACCGCCCCCCGAGGACGCCGCCCCCGGACCTCGGGGCCGCCTAGGTCTCCGCGCCCCGGGAGCCTACGAGAGCTGTCAGAACTGCAAGCGCGCGGCGCTCACCGCCGGCTGTGTATGCGTAGTCTTTTCGTTCCTCTCCATGGTAGTGCTGCTGTTCACCGGTCTTATCTTCGTTAACCACTACGGTGGCGGCGGCGGCAGCGGCGGGGGTGGGGGGACGCCGGGCACCGGTTCGTCCCCCGGCCCCGCCCCAGCTACCGGATCGCCCTCTCCCTCGCCAGTGGGACCAATCTGCTTGTCGGTGGCCAGCATCCTAGCGCTCTTTTCGGTGGTTGTCACCTGGATTATCTGCTGGCTCAAGTACCGGCCCGAGGGGGCGGCAGCGGGCTCCGCAGGCAGCGGCGGGAGTGGCTCGAGGGCGCGAGTCCCTGCCGCTCCAAGTAGTTCCAGGAGGAGCGACACGTAACGGGACCGCACACCCCGCTCCCGGTGCATCTCCTACCCTGCGCGCCCTTAGGGCCTTGGACTCAGAGCGCTGGGGTTTCTCCCCGCTTTGTCAGTGACCACGGACCCCTGAGTCAATGCGGAGCCTCAGTTTCCCGCCTCTTGGTCTTTCTGTTCCCTACTTCCTTTACCTTGGGCGAGAGAGGAAAACAGAAGAGAAAGGGATGTTAGGGTGTGGGGGGAGGAACCCCTTTTGTCCAGACCTCTGCTTTATGCGCTGCATCCACCCTGACCAGAGTATGTGACTGTCCTTTCCCCAAAAGTCTGAGGTTGTGCTGAAAGTGGATTCCTGGCGCCTGGGACTTGGACGTTCATTTAGGGATGCGGCATGCGCATGCTCGTCCGCAACACTGTGCATGGACTCTAATTGTTTAAAGGAAAAATTAGCAAGATGTAACGCAAATGATCTTCCTGATTCTCAGAGATCCCGGAAGGGCAGAGACTAGTTAACAGAAAGGATCCGCGAGCCGAGAGATAGAAAGATAAGCGTCTAGCTGTACTTAGCGGGAGCCAGCATCTTCTAGGAGCTGGGCAAGTGCTCAGCGCGCGTGCGCGTCCTGGACAGTCTTTGCTCTTTCACAAGCTGGCAAGCACTGGTTGGTGATCGCTGCTTTCTGCTTGGTGGCTGGAGCCGAGCCCAGAAGTCCCATCTCCTGGAGGCTTGCGGTTGTTTTATTCACAGTGTTATTGCCAGGAAGTCATTTTCATCTTCTGTAACCGGACTCGACTCAGGGAGCTTAAAGAGCCTGACCTCCCTTCTCTCAAAACTGACTGACTGTTGCCCCCACCTGGAAAACACTGAAAGCTATTTATTCAGAGTATAAACTATAAGCTTCCCCTCTTCTTGTGATCCCTCTCCCCATTTCACTTAAAAATAACTTATTTTTTTGAATATATAAATCTGGAAGTTTTGCACATTAAGATCTCCAGAAGTTGTTTTGAACGGTGTCATTTCTCTCTCTTACCTCTGATCCAAATACATTTCAAAACAATAAGCAGAAAATCAAGGTGTGTTAGTAATTCATTCAAGATTTTAAACCGTGAAACAATAACTTTCAACTATCAAAACATGTATATTAATGCCCAAAGATAAACTGAAAAGTGTCTCTGCCTCTGGTTAACACGATAATGTGCACTTACCATTTGAGTTTAACTTTCCTCTGTCATAGAAATCATTGAAATGTCCAAACCCAAAGGAGGGGGAAATAGGTATTCACCTGATTTTGAGACTAAAGGAATGATTTATCAGTGTATACTGCACATGGTGTAGTTGAAAAAAAAAATCAGAGATGCACTGGGTGTGTGCTGTTTTTTCCTCATGTGTAATGTCACCTGCATGATGCCCTCTCTATTAACTGAACTCGAATGAAGCCTTTATATCTATGATATGAGTGAAACAATTTATTGGCCATCCATAAGTAGCGTGGCTGCACTTTAGGAACCACAATATGGTGTGTTACATGTCTACGGTGTCTTAATAAAAACAGGAAGTGTTTATAGAAAATAAGACACACTGCTTTGGGTACATTTTTATTTCACGGTGAAATCACGCCAAACTTTTCTTTTCCCTGGATGCACATTCCTATCCAAATCCCGATTGCACATTTTGGATGAGACTGAAAGAGAAGTAAGTAACGTGTGAGAGAGTGTAGCTGCTAGTTAAGATGAGCATTTTGTGTATTTCTGAGCTCTTTTTTTTTTTCCCCAAAGAATTTTTTGTTTTGTTTTCTAAATGTGTATGGGTGCGTGTATGTCTGTAAACTGTGTGTGTTCCTGGTACCCATGGAGGACAGAAGGCGGCCTTGGATTCTGTGGGACTGGATTTACAGACCCAGTGTGAGAAGGCATGAGGTCCTGAAGACCCCCTGAAGTCCCTCGGAAGACACCCCCCCCCTTGAGAACTGTTGTAATATTTTGGAGAGAGGACAATTTAGTCCCCTGCAGCTCTAACATGCACACAAACTAGATTCTGATGTCACCGTTCTTGGTGTCTGTGAGCTGTGTCTCCTCCCAAATAAGAGTCACATTTCAGAGATGAGTTGTGGCTTATTTATATGCCGAACATCTTGTGTTGCTTTCATATATATTTATATGTTTTTATTCACTCTCTCCTTGCCTCCAGTGCATATGTTCTGTTTGTAATCACTGTGGCCATAATCCATCCACACAGGTATATTTGTGTATGCGGATATATATGCATGACATACACACATAGTAACAGACGTTGGCTCTGCGGATGTGGCCATGCATACACAAACATGTGTTAGCTATTTCATTCCCTTCAACAGGCAGCCTAGGAGTCTGCATAGAGTTACTTGGGGACCAGCTTGCTTTTTTACTTATAGTTTATTTATGCTCCATAGAAGTGAACCAGCAATAGAGACTCGGACAGGAGAAATGCATCTTTGCGTTGTCTCCATCACAATGAGAGCCACATTTTGTTTCTTTCATGGACTGCACATGTAATTTCTTGTAAAAAAAAAAAAAAGTAAAGTTAGAATTGTTGAAAATCAAATAGATACCATTAGTATTTCAGGAGTTAGAAATATTTTTGTCCTTGGATGACCTTGCTTTGGTTGCTAGTTTCTAACTTTGTTACCAGAAATGGACCATGGGCAAAATGTAATGAAAATGTTTGTCTGCCCCTCCAGCACTCAGGTATGTGAACCCTTTTCCATTTTGCAGATTTGATTAACCACACACTCAGCATCTTTTGTTATTTTTACATCTATACATACTTTTTACCCACCCTTTCTTTATCTTCAGTGCAGAGATTGTTTGTAATTATTATAGTGAAAATCCATCTCCACATCTCCACTTGTGTATATGGATATGTATGTCTTTGTGGTTGTTTTGTTTTGTTTTTGAGGCAGGGCTTCACTGTATAGCAGTCCCAACTGTCCTGGAACTCGCCTTGTAGACCAGGCTGACCTCAGACTCACAGAGATCCTCTTACCTCTGCTTCCTGAGTGCCTGGATTAAAGGCCACCACAGTCAGATGTGTCTTACATAAGCATACTATTAACAGAACTTGGCTTTTATATATGGAAAGTCCTGACATAACAGCGCCTTAGACAAAGCAGGGGATTGGAAAGTCATTCTTGAAATAATAACTGCGTTGCCTAGGGAGCTTCTGGGATAACGGGACGTAAATTTCCATACCAACTCTCCCCTCCGCATTTTAGAGGAAACTGACTCAATCCTGAATATAGCTCCCTCTTAAGAGTAGAACTGTCCAGTAAAATCAGACCTAGTCTGTCCTGAACAGCCTCTTGAAAACTTGGAGATCTCACGACTCCAGAGTTCGGGGGGGGGGGGGCATAGTCTAAACTTCAAGTGTTTATCCTGAGAGTGAGGGGTTGGCCATGTGTTTGGTCAACCCTGAATGCCACCTGATATGATGAACAGGATCTATACCTCCAGAAAGCACTTAGCACCTGCGGCCAGGAGATATTTTCTGAAGACTGAATTCTTCATATTTGGAAAGACCTTGGGAAATCATTGGACCTCTTTGGACATCAGACTCTTCACCCATTTTTGAAGGGAAGTTCTTCAGCGGCCCACCCCTCCCTCAATAGTTAGCTGGAAGATTTGTACTCAAAGGAAGAACAGCCCAAGTGTCCTGGAAACTGAAGTTCCTTGCACCTGTGCCACCCACTGCTTCTTTCAAGGTTTTAATTTCACTTTTGCAGGGAGGTCTGCCATCTCTTACCTGTCCCCAGATACTGGACCACAATCTATCCTTCCTGACATTTAAAATTGACTACAGAAGTCTTCTTTATTTGAGGCATTGAGGGGGCAAAGTCCCAGTTTTTGTAACCATAATGTAAAATCAAGGACAGAAACCTTGATGGGTTTTGGTTTTTGTTTTTGTTTTGTCCTCCCACAAAAGCATTGATGAGTTATCAGCACAAGGTAAGTAGCCGATAGACATAATGTTAAGTTGGCAGAAGGAAAACTCTGGAATAAATGTTGAACAACTTGGCTCTCCTGACTCATTCCTGACAGTCAGAATTCTGGAGATCTGAGGGCCATGGCAGAGGCATGTGTGTGTGTCTGCATCCAAAGTTTTTTTTTAAAGGGTGGAAAAACTAAAGGCCAAGGATTAGCACAGTTGGTGCAAGGAAGGTATAGGTCTGATCCTCAGCATACCTAAAATTGAGCATGGTGGTGCACGGTACACTCCTGGAATGCCAGCCCTGGGGAGGTGGAGGCAGGAGGACCCAGAGTTCCCATCCTTCTCTGCATATGTACCCTGGGCTACTAGAAACCCTGTTTAAAAACAAAACAAATGGATGAGAAATACATTTACACACATCAGACCCTGCAGGGAAACTCACACTGCATAGTCATCAACAGAACCGCAATAGAAGCCTTTGGCTTCCATGTCTAAGCGTTTCTGCATTGTGACATTTAGGATATGTTTATGAGCATGCTTGTACTATGCTTTCTACAGCGAATGGTGGCTAGAGACTTGGCAGAAGGCTTCCCTCACCACACCACAACACCAAGAGTCAGTTCTGTTACATTTTCCATTACTTGGTACTTGCTGGTACTTCCTGTTTTATTAACTCATCAAGCCTGGTCACTAACCTGGTAACTGTATTGATCTCAGTAGCTCCACCATCTGATTAATTCTGAAACCCAACTGTTTCTCTGTCTCTCTGTCTCTCTCTCCCCCCTCACACACACACAACTTAATTCCTAATTGTTAATATCTGTACTTTACATTTCTGCTTTTACACAAAGATGAGTAAATTCATATCATGTAGAGTATGTGTCTCTCTTTCTTCCTTTGAAGTCCTGTTTTATTGTGGATGTTAGAGTGTGGCTTGAAAGACTAGCTATTATTTGAGCAGTCACTTTCTCTAAGATGAGCGTTAGAAGCAACTGCAGTTAATCTTAGTTTGAAGTTTTGTGGATGAATCAAATGCAGGGGAGACTTTATCTGTCATTCGCTAGGTCTCTTGATTGTCTGTGTAAGATAAGCTGTTTAAGGATTACCCCCACCGCTATTACCTTCCATCAGTTTTGATTCCGAGGTCTCTGTTCTCTTAAACAGACATAAACTATGCCAAAGAGAAGCAATTTTGTTTCCGTGATAAATTTGCAACCATTGCTGATCATACGACATTGGGGAAGTGAGTGTTTATAATCCAATCACCAAGAATATTCCTAGGAGTCTCGGAAAAATGTGCACATTTCCTTTACAAAAACAGTTGTCTTTGCATGTAAAATTGGATTATCTTTGGTTTAGAAATGCCAATTTCCAGGGGGTCTAGTGTGTGTGGGAGGGGCTGGAATGAGAGGAGAAAGGGTGGAAAGTCTTCCTAACCTATACTATTTCAAAACAAACCCCCATATAATCATGCAAAAGTATCTAGTCTTTGCAGAAAGACACTTATCTCAACAGCTACTTCAGAAAACATGGACCACGTGGCCCGCTCCGGCACTTAGTAGACTCCATCACATATAAGTTAATGTTTATATTATGTGTTCGTTGACCAAATCATCAATTGAAGTTGAGAGACAGAGATGGTGTCGCATCTGCCCTTACGGTTTGGGGGAGGAGTTATATAACTCCTAGTGAGAATTAGAAAGTTTTGTCTGTTTAGGGGGCTGTGAGGAGCAACCTCAGTAAGGAAAGTGATTTGTCTGCAGAGGCCTATTTCTTATTAGATACACAAAGCAAATTTATTTCTTGGTGAGAGCCTCCGCGCAGCTTCTGTAGGCAGGTCCAGAGTCACCTGGCGGGTTTGAAGAAGCACGCGGAAGCTCTGGCGCTCAGAGGCCACAGTTGATTGGCTAGGGCTGGGAGGAGGCGGTGAAGTGGTTTTTCTAAAAGGCGCCCCAGGTGATTTTCTAAGCTGCTAAAACTGAGAGCCCTATATTTCACACCTTAATGAAACGCCATTGTCTCCCTAATCTCACTTTAATGAACTCGATCCTGCCAGTTTTTCTTTCTCTCTTTCTTTCATTCGTTCATTCATTCTTTCTCTCTTTCTTTAATAGAAATTTCTTGAAGGAGTGGGGCAGTCCTTGGATTTCGGAAGTGGTTATATTTTGGAACTAAAGGTGAACTATTTAATAGCTTAACCATTGTTTTAGCTCCCTCCTCTCCGTGTGTGTGTGTGTGTGTGTGTGTGTGTCTCGGTGTGTATCGGTGTGCTGAGATTATTGTAGGTGCAGTGCCTTATAAATTGAGCCTTTTCTGTGAACTTCCCACCCCCTGCTAAGGTGTCTGAGATCTTAGCTACTCGGGAAACTGCCAGGGCAGAAGGATCACTTGAGCCCAAGAGTTGGCGACCAGCCCCAGCAACATAGTGCGATCTCAATCTATAAACGAACAAACATAGATTTGGGGCGATTTCTGAATAACTAGGAAAGTCTTGCAGTTAAGTGAACCATCTCCAGGAACACGTGTAGTCGTGGCCAAGGGCTGTATCTAGCTCCTTTGGTGATGGGGATAGGTGTGGACATCGGCTCCAGTTTTTGATGTCAGAACTAGGTAGCTTGTTTTGAAATACTCACTAGGAGGGATGTTAGGTTCCTTTATAAAGTTAAGCGAGTCCAAGACAGGTGCCAAGGCTAAAAGAGAAAAAAAAAATCCCTCATGCACTTTAACTCCATGCCCTTGCAACCAGGTGTAAATAGATTTGCCCTGGCACAGATCAGCCCTCAGTCCTGTGAAACCGGGCTAGCTTTGATTTTTCTGTGTTCAAGGGCAGTTGCGCAAGGCGACTCCCCCTGGGCCTGTAGACTAGGGAGAGCTTGTAGAGGCTAGCTCCAGGATCCACTTGCTGCTTCTGCTTCCATTGCAGCCTTTGCAATGAAGGTGCGGGCAGGGTGGAGACGGGGGGGGGGCGGGGGGCGCTGGGAGAGGAGGGCCACTGACGTCTTAGAGACCGATGGGAAGAATCCGTCACATCATCGTGGGGCTGAGGTTCTCTATCACCCTACCAGCCTTCTAAACAGGACAGAATCCCTGACTTGGTAGGAGCGCAGCCTTGCCTCTGCTATGTCCCCATTCCCAGCACAGGTACAAACTCGAAAAGGAGATCTGGAAAGGAGATGACCAGAACAACTCCAAGCCTCAAAGGTATGGTCCAGAAATGCACAAAAGGAGCCAGTTGTCTCAGTGCAGAGATAAAACGCGGGGAGGGGGTCGCTGAGAAGAAGTGGAGAATGAGGGAGGAAAGGAAGAAGGAAGGGAGGTGGAAGAGGAGGGAGGTGGAAAAGAAGGGAGGGAGGGAGGGAGGGAGCGAGAGAGAGAGAGAGAGAGAGAGAGAGAGAGAGAGAGAGAGAGAGAGAGAGAGAGATATTGATTACAGGTCATATACAGCCACCATACCAGTTTTATAGGGTATAGAGTGTCCTGAGGATCGAACCTACGCCTTCATACTTGCCAAGTAAGCAATTTACCAGTTAAGCCACACCACCAGCCCTGCTATCTCTGCGTCTTAGATCCCGGTTTAGCTAAAGCCATTGGTTTAGTCTCTACTTGCCTCCACAGCTGTAACCCAGGCCTATTGCTCGCTAAGCAAGAAGAACTCTCCCACATTCAAAACCCCTTTGTATAAACTTGGTTTACAGCCATAGATATCTTTGGTGGCATTTCCCCGACCTCAGCGTCTTTAGGATATTATTACTATGAATGACCAGATAGATTTTTCCATAACACTCCTGGATTCCCACCAGCCACTCCTACAGCTTGCCAGACATTTCACATCTATTAGACATAGCAGGGCTACCCAAAGCAGAAGTGTGGTGGCTTGCAGGGCTGTCACACTCCCTACCAGTGCCTGCTTACTCATCATAAGGGGACAAAGAGTCCGGCTTCATCTCTGTGCCTCTCAGCTGCAGAGCCAGGGCTGCCTTTCAGCAGTACCACATCGGTAGGGAGGGTCCTGCTGTGGTTGAGTGGTAACCCGCCATCTAGGAATGCCAGTACTGTCTGCACACCAAGACTTTCAACTCAGAGCTGGATGGAAATAGCACGAATCTAGCCCCACACGTGATGCTTAGTGTTGTCAGCTGGGCAGGAACTGGAGTAGCCTAGAGACAGCCACAGCCATGAGGAACACCTTGGAGGGGTGGGGTTTTTTTTTGGCGGGATGCCAGCTGGCAGGAAACTAGGACTGTGGAATCGCAGCCACCTGTGGCTGGGGAACAGCTCCTGCTGGGGGCCCAACTTCAATTTTGAGTCTGCCGCCTGACAGCTGACCTTCAAAGAAGGAAGGCATTGTGGTGCACACACTGGTAACTCAAGCGCAGGCAGGAGGACGGCTGCAGGGTGTGGAAGACAGGCTGGTTTACAAGTGCACCAGGTAGAGTGTCTTTATTGAGGTCTGGTGTCTGAGGGCATGCATTGGGGGATAGAATAGGAGTCCTCAGGTTTTCAGCTTGTAAATCCCTCTCCTGAGTGCTGGTGCCCACTAGATCTGTCATCTTAGCCCCTAAGTCCTAATGTGCCATCTTTTGAGTCAGTGATGCAGAGGTGGAGAGGTGGTTAGTGGAGAGGCAGTGGGTGCTCAGTACCAAAGAGAACCTCAGGATGCCACCAAAATGCCAACGCCTTCCAAGCCCAAGTGCTGTTTGCTGCAGGGATGCCAGAAGATGTGAAGCCTCTGAAGGCTTTCTGCAAATAGTCTTGTGCCTACTATGTGTCTTGCCTGCCTACTATGTGTTTCACTAGAATTCGAAGCTCTGTTGTCTCAGTTTGGTCTTGGCTAAAACCAGGTCCATGAGAGAAGCAGAAACAGTTCGTTTAAAATAAGTTGATTTTAGTGGCTGTACACCAGGTTAAGTGTTTTAAAAGGTCACCGAGGTGGGGCAAATTTCTGAATTCTTTTCAATGGAGATGAACTGGGTAGGTTCCTGCTTTCTCAAAGCATCAAAGGTGACCTTTGGCTGAGGGTGATGTCCTGCATTTGGGACCCTACAAGTAGAAAGGCTGAGGCAGGAGGATGGTGAGTTTTGGGCCAGCTTGGGCTACAGAGTCACTATCTCTATACAAACAAACAATAAATGTTTTGTAAATTATTTGCCGCCATAACAAGGCAAACAAGCAAACTGGAAAATTTAGGGAGCGTCCTGATCTGAGCTCGTAGGGGTTTGATTTGGTTGAAAATTGGGGATTTCTGGCTGCAGAGATCGGCAACTACCATTGTTCTGAGTTCCAAGTAGCATCAGAGCTACTTTGGACAGGCTTATTAGCTTCTTTGTGCTCTTTACCCTCGCATAAAGGATGCAATCACTGTACATATTAGTATTATAATTTAAGTAATGTCAGTACATACGGGTTTGCCCAGTTCTACTGAGATAGTTAAGGCAGCAGGGGAACTCTCAGCTGTCTGAGCTCTTAAGCTGACAATGCTAGAACTTTGGACATGCCCTTTGAGTCTTAAAGAATAAGACAGAGGCTGAGAATGGATAACAAAAGGCAGAAAGAGTGGCTTATTAGACTGTGGTATTGGAGAAAGGATGGTGACTTTTTTTTTTTTTTCTGGAGTCCCCACTCTGATACTTCCATAATGTTTTTTTTTTTTTAATTCATTTTGACTCTTGATTTTTGTTGCTATTGAGACACGGTTTTATGGAGCCCCACATTAGCCTAAAATTTAATATGAAGCTAAAGTTAGCCCTGAGCTCCTGATCCTTGTGGCTCTGTTATTCATGTATCCTTCACATGAATATTCACATACATTCATTATCCCCAAGAGCCTGTAGCTCATGATTTGAAATGACAACATCCAAATCTTTATCTTTTTGTTGTGGTTGTTGCTTTTGTTGGAAACTGAGTTTCTCTGTGTAGCCCTGGCTGTCCTAGAAATCAGAGCTCAGTCTATCTCTGCCTCTTGAGTGCTGGGATTAAAGGTGTGCCACCACAGCCTGGCCTCTCTTTTTTTTTTTTTTTTTTAAACAAAGGAATTTCTCAATCTTGAGCATGAAGCAAATTTAATTATTAAGTCAATGATGAGTGAACGATTTGAGGACACAGCAATGTGGCTGTGTTTTCCTTCTAGAAGGTCCTTTCACTTCAGAGTTTTTGTTGTTTCCTTGGTCATGCAGGAGTGATGGGGGCATGGGGGTGGGGGCTCAGTTCATATCACAGTTACTGGACTGCTCTTCCAGCCGTGAATAAACAATCATCCTGCCCTGCTGAGTGTGCACCCACTGGGCTCTCCTCTCTCAGTTGAGAATAATCATCTTTTCAGTTGTATAATAATAATAATAATAATAACAATATATAATATTTATAATATAAATAATATTTAACAATAACAACAATATCATCATCATCATCATCATCATCATCATCATCATCATCATCATCATCATTTTTAAGCTGAAAAGGATCTTGGTTTCTCCCTCTCAGCCGGATCTGACATTCTGCTCCTGGGAGTTCCTGGGTCTGGCTCCTGTTTTCCTGGGTCCCTTAATGAAACTGCACAGTTTGCTCTGTTCTTCTGATGTTTGGATCTTTAAACTATACCCTCTAATGTGACATTGTTGGGTGTCACAGAGTGAGCCCTTTCCACAACAATGTGACACTTCTGTGCTTGTTGTGGTCCCTCTGAGAACATTTCCAGCTCTGGCCATGATTCCCTTTCCACATGGAACTGCTTCGGTTTTCTCTTCTTCCTGTTGACGTAGAGCCAAGATATTGTGACGTTGTTTTGTGTTATCAGTTGTTTGAAGTGGAGAGTGGTCCTCTTTAGGTAAGCAGTTAGAGTCCTGAGAATTTTCAAGCTCCCAGTGCGATCACCTCTACTCCCTCTCTGTTCATCCCAAACTCCCAAGGCTTTTAAAAAGATGCTCCAATCCCAAAGCCACACATAACTTGTAGAGCCCCAGCTGCTGTGTCCTTCCTCTCACCACTCTCCATCTGTCTCCTCTGCTTATCTCAGAAACCCTCGAACCAGGGAACGAGGGGTGGGTTGTTGTTGCTGTTTGTTTGTTTGTTTTTAAAAAGTCCGTCTCCTCTGGATTCTCTGCAGAGACTTTTCTGCAGTCTAGTCAATGAGAGGATGCTCCAGGGGAGTGAGGAGCTGAACACTGTATTTTATTTTCTGTCAAGCAAAGACTCCATTTACAGTCAGTGGTGGCTGAAGATATCCACATTTTTGACTGCCTGTCTTTCAGGAGGTGACCAGTGAACAAACAAACAAACAACAAACAGGATCCTTCCTTAAGAAGGAGGTAAAGGAAGGAACTGCAGCCTAAGTGTGATCCAACCATGGAATTGGTAGGGCAATGGAAGGTTTTCCTGGGATGACCAAACCAAGGGATGTGGTGCTAGCTCTGGTTACTGCTCCCACCTTGCTCAGCCTTCTCCACTCTTAGCCTTCCCAGCATGCCACAGGGTATATTTCTTCACAAGATTCAGACATCCAGGGCCAGGGTGCAGCAGCTCCCTATAGCCCCTCAGAAGAGGTTCCTAAAAGGAGTAGAGGGAGGCTGGCTAAGCAATCCTTTAGGGGCAGAGATACTGTGAGGGCTTGGTGTCCAAAGCTGAGCTTCATATAGTGTTTATACCTGGGTTGCAAAGCCAGGACAGTCAACTAGGAACAGACAAAGTGTCCTTTGGGGTTCAAGAAGATGGGTTTGCTTGTCACACATCACCCATCCCGGCCTTGGAGGTCATTATTGTGGGTTTAGACCCAGACACACACACCACGCCCCCCCTTTTTATTTTTACAGAAGTGGGGAAATTTCAGATTCTACAGTCTAGATTCAAGACTGCAGGAAGACATAACTTTCTAGGGTGGTGTTAGACAGATGGGGTTCAAGTGGGAGTGGACAAAGACAGGTTGGGAGGTGTGGTCACATTAACTACTCTTTACCAGAGCACTCAGAGTCTGCCTTCCCAAGAGCAGGGTACTATTGGACTGCAGAACCAGAAATTATACCCCCACCTGCCCCCCACTGGCTGCCTGGAGGCTGAGACCTTCCCTTTTTTTGCCAAGAACTGGAGTGCCTCTGACTCAACACAGGCACCTGGCCCAGCTGGCTGTGCCCCTAGGGGACCAGAAGTTGTTGAATTCTTTAACCTCACCACCCCTCAATTTAGGGGCAGATCTCCTAGGTGTCACAGAAAGGCCAATGGGACTGGGTCTTCATTTCCTCTTCCTACCGCAGGGGCCTAGAGATAATCTGTATCTAGCAGAATCCCAGCTCTGGCAGGATTTGGGCCTTGGAAGAATCAACTTTCATCAGGCTCTTCTTTTGCACACCAGAAGTTGGGAGACAATAGGGGGCTGCAGGAGCCCAGAGAAGACATGGGTGGAGGATGTGAGCCGCGAATGTTCCCGAACACATCATATGTGCAAACAAGCACAAATCCAAATAGGGATGTTCTTGAGTGGAGGCTTTTTCTGAGTGCGGGGCGGGGGCGGGGGGGGGGGGCGGGGGTGTTCCAAGGCGGCAGGAGCCAAGGGACTAAGAGGACCTGGGTGTGTAAGAAAGGCCTTCTTTCCTGGCCTTCCGAGCTGAGCTGCATCCTCTTACCAACGCTGCTGGAGTGGAGACAGCCCAGAAAGATGAAAGCAGTGGTGACAGTTCTCCTCCAAATGTGCTCTGGGAAAGGATCTGGCGTGCACGGTACTTTCGCTTTGGGCGTGATTGATGCGGAGCCCAGCTCTGAGGGTTGAGTAATTAATAAAGATTACACTCGTTTTGTCGAAACGTCTCTCTTAATTAATGGAGAAGGGAGGGGGAGCTGGGGTGATTTATTTGCATTGGGAATATTCTCTAGGCAGTGCGAGCTCCGTGGAGGAGGAAGCCAGCAGCACTCAAGGCTAATTGGCTATCAGTGGGTGGAGGGTTCCTGTCGGAATAGGTATAACCCATCTACATTCCGTTGCTCCCCTACCCCCCTCCACCCCAGCGCCCCCCGTCCTACCCCCCCCCCCCCCCCCCGTCTAGGAGCCCACAACCAACTCTCCTCCAGGCACTCAGCTCCAGATGGGCTTTCTTTTCCTCAAAAGTCTAGGCTTGGCAAGGGAGAGCACTTACCAGGACCAAGCAACGCTGCGTCCTTTGAGCTGGCCCCCGACGCGCTTAGGGGACTCAAGAGCTGGGTCCCTACCACTACTCTGGATCATCCACTCCAGGCTTTTCCCAGATCTTTAGTGGCTGTTTTGGGAGCCAGGACCGGGGAGGCCAAGCCAAGTGCTGGGTCCTGTTCTGAAGGCTAAGATTTACAGGGAAATACACCCCTGAGTGTTAGGCAGTGTTTCTAGGTACCCCGGTGTTGTAAGTTCCGGTAAAATCCCACCCTCTGTCATTACAGTCCCTCTTCGCCAGCCCAGGAGAAAATAGTGCTCTCCTCCCCCCTAAAGCCGGGCTACATAAAAATCCTCTCTCTCTCTCTCTCTCTCTCTCTCTCTCTCTCTCTCTCTCTCTCTCTCTCTCTCTCTCTCGATCTAACCTTGACTCCCCTTGACTTCCCCCACTCCCTCCACAGTGAAGTAAGCCCATACTTCGAGCTCAGCAGAAGGTGGGGGTGACAGCGTGGCCCCTAGAAGGGCGGCAGAGCCAGGAAGCAGCTTCAAAGGATTCGGTAACGACTCTTCGGCCTTTATTTATGTCCCTATTAATACAATATCCATCATATGCCGATATCGATCTTTATCCTTTAAACTGATACGCTGAGAATCAATTAGCCATGCAGATTACATTTCCTACGTATCCGAATGTTAATCTTTCAGACTCAGGGCCGGTGATATATATTTTTGCAGCCAGATAGTATTAGATTTCGTTTGGAAAAGGGAGGGAAAAAGAATAAGAAGAAAGAAAGGTTTTCTGAAGCGCATTCCTCTCGGGGCTACTTGTCTTGACTCTTGGATCTATGCTGGCAGTTGGTACACTCTTCATGGACCTCCCCCCCCCCCCCCCGCCCTAATCCCAACCAGGAGAAAGGGCAAGCCTTTGACAGTGACACACTGAGTTGCCACCACTCAGACCCAAGTCAGCTATCTGCAAGATGACTCTAGGAAGGCCTTGCCGGTAGCATCTGCACCGCAGTTGCCCGCTCTAAATTCTGGCGTCTCTCTGGCTGCTTCTTCATTTCACTGTCAAGATGGTCAGTTTTCATCTGTTCAGAGTTACCCTCGTGATTCTCCTGTTCCCAAGCTTGCGATTCAAAATAATCCTGCTCCCATTCTCGCCTAGAGAAAAAGAAATTATATTTTTAAAGGGAGCGGCCATTTTCTTAGGACCGGGAGGAGGGTGAGTGAGGGTGTGGAGAAAAAGCTAGGGATGGAGAAATGATTTAGAGTCTAGGATGAAACTCAACAGTTCATTTACGTCTAGTGATTCCATCACGGCAGGGTGATTCTTGTTTGGTTTTCTCAGTGCGGGAGATTTTCCCCCACCTTGTTCCACCTTTCCGGTCCTCCATTCTTTCTTCCTTCTTTCTCGGTACCCCCTTCCTCTTGATTTTTTCTTTTCTCCCGTATCCTCTTCTAGCCTCCCTCCCCACTTGAAAAAAGTCGTGGGATCATGAAAACAGCAGTCCGACTTCACCTAGCCTAGTTGCCTAGTCCTTGAGCCTCCGGTGCAGTTTCCAACTGTGAATCTCCATCAGACAGGTGTACAGGGCAGCTTCCGGTGGTCCTTTCTTCGCTCCAGGCCTGCTCCGCACACGTCTCCGGCCAGACTGAATCCAACCTGAAGTCTGGGAACCCTGCCTCCTCCACCTGTTGTGATTCGTTGCCTCAGTTGGCAGCAGCGTCTCCTGCTTCAGTCTTGCCTTTAAAGCTGGAGGGTCCAGGAAGCCGGGCACATTCATGGCCCTGCGGCCTCCAGCTACAGTGACCCCTCCCCCACTTGGGCCCCATCAGGAGCGCCCAGGCTTGGAGGGGACACCTTATGCTTGAACTTTTTTTTTTTTCTTTCTTTCTTTCTTTTTTTTTTTTTTTCAGTTTTCTCTCTTCCCGATCTTATTAATCACTTGACCCTCATCCCTCTTTTTGAAGTCCTCTGGCCCAAAATCTCATGTGAGTTGGAATGGTCGGAGGCAGAGGAGTGGTGTCAACCAGAATGAGTCAGAGACAGGTCTGAACTCACTTCAGCAATAGGCCTCGTCCACCACATCACTGCTCTCTTGCTCTCGCACTCCGGTGGCCTCTGGAGTAGGACCCACAGTCCAGGCTCTTATGTCCAGTTGTCCTGGGACAGGAGTTCCTGGAAGGGTCATTTGCCTACCTTTTGTTCCTGTCAGCAGTCTTCCTTAGAAAGTCTGTAGCCCCTGCTTCTCTGTCTCATTCCTCCTAGCTCCGCCCTTGCCCTAGTCACAGGCCCACTGCCTGCCTCGCACAAAGGCAGTCCAGACTGCCGCTGGTACCAGTCAGTAAGTCCTCAAGCTAAGGAAAGCTTTTTCCCTCACTCCCCACCCCCCAACAACATACACACCAGAGCCAAACCTATGTGTATAGAGCAGTTCCAAATTGGCTCTTTAGGAGATCAAATCCTCCACCTCCTCCTTCCCAGTTTACACCCACCAACAGTTCAGAGAGGTACCTGTTAGTACTATTGCTACTGTTATCGCCACTGCTACCATCATCATTACCATCATTATTATAATTTTGCAAGACGCCTCTGGCTGTGGCAGATCGCCATCCGTGCTCATATAAAGATAAACTTTGTAAATAAACTTCTGTAACACTAGAAAGATACAGTTTCTGCCTTGCTCCGTTTGGTTTTCAGTTTCAAAAAATCTTCCTCTTCTCCTTTCCTTTCCCTTTCTCTTTTCCTTTACTCTTTTCTCCCCCACGCAAACCATATGTTCTTTATTGCAAATCCGCTCACAGTTCCCCAAGGCCCGCTCCGCTACAGGGGCATGGCAGGGATAAACCCGCTGTCCTGGTCCACACATTTCAATGCGGCAGCGCAGTGCAGATCAGCGCAACTCGTTACTCAACCCCAGCTCACCCTGCCCGCTTTTTGATTGGGAGAAGAGTAAGAGCGGCGCTAAGGCTTTTGACAAATAACTGAGGAGGCGGCTGGCTATCAGAGTGACCGTCGTTGGTGCTGTGGTAGTAGCGGGGCTCCACGAGTTTAACCCTCGCATTCACCAGCCAGCAGGTAACACTGCATCTGGCCGGGAAGCTCAGGACCTGGAATCTGGAGTTTTAATTTACTTCTTGTGAGTGATCAACAGCCTTTTTGTAGGACTGATGGTTCATCGGGAGTTGTCCCAGTGTGTTGTGGCGCCCAGCGCCCAGCAGTGCAGTCAAGCAACCTCTAAAGCACCCCCCCCCCCCCCCCAAAAAAAACCCCTGTTCCCATCCCTGTCTCAGCGAATCTCCCACCAGAGAAGCATAAAGGACCCGGGAAGCCTTAGCCATCACCTTACTCTCAACGTTCTTGCTCAGTTTAACATTATTTTGTACAGATTATAACTTCAGGTCAAGACTTGCATCCTCCTGGAAGAAAGGTCATCTATGGGAAGTCTGGAGAGGCTCACGAATGGGTCCCCAAGTGAGGAGGATGCATAAAGAAAAGTGTTGTCATGCCCAGGCAGAAGCCACCCCAGGCCTCCGGGATGTAAACCTCCAGATTCAAACCCACTTGGGAACTAAGAATTAAGCAAAGTCTAATCGTGGCTACGGGTACAGGGTACAGGAGTGAACCCCAATGCTCCGTTCTTCATCCCCACTTGTTGCAGGGGTTAAATTATTCTATTTTTGATCCTCAAGACTCAAATTTTACAAATGTATTGGTGTCAGGGATGGATGCAAGGATTATTCACAAGACTGTGGCAGGGACTTCCCTGTACACATTTGAGGTGTGCTGTGAGTCTGAGTGTTGATGACCAAACCTAGGCTCACCCTACCTGCTAGATCTACTGGTGGCATGAATTTGTTCAATTAGTGACTGTACTGTGGCCAGGTTGAGCACCTAGACTTGGTACCCCAGGGGCTCCCAGCAGGGGCAAGTGATAGGAGAGAGCTTCCTGCAGTAGGCAGTTTGGGGTGGCATGGTTTCAGCTTCTAGACAGATCTGGGGGAGGGGCTGGGAGTAAGGAGAGGGCCCAAAGCAAGTGTCTAAACCCTTGGGAACCAGGAATTGCTAGCTTTGCAATTTGTAGGCTGCTTCAAATTATGGTTTGCTTGGTTTGGTCTGGCAGTGTGGGTACGGTGTACCACTGTTAGGGGAACCTCCACCAATATCACTGCCTAGGTGTCCCAATATGGAGCTTTAGAAATGACCCAGAAGCTGTGTCCATTCAGTGCCCTCAGAACCCCCCCCCCCCCCCGCAGGCCTTCTAGGTGGACAGGAGTGTTGGTCTCTATTCTTTGGTTGCATGTGAAAGGGAGAGTGCTGGTTAGGTGAGAAGAAAAACTCACTTATCATCCCACCTTCCCTCCCTTCTCAACTTTTGAGTTCCATTTTCCTAGCAGGTGGTAAGTCAAATACATAACAGAGCTGGCACCCATGAACCCTTCAACAGACAATACGTCAGTGGAAGTGTCGCAGGGGACCTTCTGAGTACCGAAGGAATCTTCAGCTACCCATTATAAACAAGATGCCCTGGCTGGCTCCCCAGGGAGCTCTCTGGAGAGCTGGGGTCATGCCATTGAAGTCTTGGACTGAAAAACAAACAAACAAACAAACAAACACAGAGGAGACTCAGCTCCAGAGAGCTCAAACACTCAGGAAGGATCTCTTTTCCCTGAGTGTTTAGCCTGATTCCACCTCCTTGAAATACACCTTGGATTCCTTGTCCTCCCATGGATTAAGCTGACCAACAAAGTGCTAAATCCAGCTCCGCTCAACTTCGGGGAAGGCAAAAAGCTCGGGAGAGTCTGGCTCCTTGGATGCTATGGATGTGTAGTGCTTTAGAAAACAAGTATCAAGACTTTGAAGGACTCCAGTCCCTAAAAGGGAACTGAGAATCCCCCCCCACCCCGCCTCGCGTTGACAAACTGAATCATTTTACATAAAACTTGGTTAAGCAGCTCTCCCGGCAATTAGCTTCTAGGCTTTCCACTGGGAACTCAAAAGCTCCTCCCGAAGTGTGGGTGAGGGAGGGTGTCCAGACATTTCTGGAGTACCCCCCCCCCCCAGAGGCCTGTCTCCGCTGCTCCCAGGGTCAACCAAGCCTTTTGAGTTGGGGGGGGGAGCAGAGAGCTATCCAGCATTCCCCACTGGGAGTGAACTCTTAAAGGGCCAGCGTATGGACTATGAACAGCTACATGCACGCCCACCCCTCCTTTGAGTTTGCCTTAATTAGGGGGTGGGCAAGTAGGATTGGGGGCCTGAGTTCACGTCAAAACTGTCAAAGGAGGTGGGGGGGACATAGAGAGAGGGGTGGAGGACTCAGGGGCAGGAAAATTTCAAATATTATAAAAGGAAAAAGGGGAACTTGAAGCCCAGAAGTCATTGTTTCCTTTATTTCAAAGGGAAAAAACCTGCCCGATTCTCATCCTTTTGATTGATTAAGGCCCTGAATACCTCTCAGGCCCAGAGTGACAGTCCCTGAATAGACTTGAGGGAATAAAGAGCGGTGCAGAACGCGGGGCTGGCACTCGGGGGGTGTAAAGAGGGCGAGTTCGCTGGCACTTACCAAGTTATAAATAAAAGGCTAAGCACAATGGTACCTTCTCTAAGGACAGACAGTCTTTACAACACTCCTGGCGTCATATCCTGCTGGGGACACTTCAGCTCCTAGCCAACACTTTGCTCCTTTTATTTTTCCAGCAGTTTAGTCTGAATGCCATAATAAATTCCTGAGAACAAACGCTGCACCCGGGCAAAACCTCAACATATAGATGCATGTGCATTAGGGATCAATCTTTATGTGGAGATTTAAAGTCCCAGCTTCCCAGAAGGACTTTTAAACCAAAAAAAAAAAAAAAAAAAAAAAAAAAAAAAAAAAAAAAAATCCAACGCCCCCATTCCAGCTAGCGACTTGTAGCCCAGGGGAACCTAGCCAAGTCTGTCTACGTCTGAGGCTACCCTACCTATCTTTCAGTCCCAGTGTAAGGAAGACAAAAGAACCTTCTGGGCACATCCTGTGCTCTTCCTTAGAGAAAGCCTCTCTGGGAGGCTCATGTGGCAAGCTCAGGCCCAGGGGCAGACCAGAAAAAGGAAAACTAAATACATTCGCGACTCCCTGTGCCCGGTTCCGAGTTGAGCCACCCCTAGCCCCGTGTTATTAATGCCAAAGAGGAATCCACAGGTGAAAAGCAGAGACAGACAGAAGAGTCTGATACAGCGAAGTTCCTAGGGAACAGACAGACAGGAATAGAAAACTAAAGAGATCAGAGAGACGCAGGAGTAGAGTCATAAGGACACAGCGAGCCCTTCTCCATCCTCAGGGCTCTGATCACCCAAGTTGCCTTTCCCAGTTTCAACCCGTCCACCCTCTCCTTCTTGCGGAAGGGGCACAGAGTTGGTTCCCCTCTGGTTGGCAGAGGCCTGGGCACCATCAAGGATGGGAAGAGAAAGTAGCCTCAGTCGCCCAATCAGCGTGTGTCTTCGCCACCCGGGAAGGTCTCCTCGTTGGCCAATCGCAGCTCAGGGCTCCTGACCAAGCTTTGGGTGAAAGAACTAATAAATGCTCCCTAGTCCGGATCCCTGCACTCGGTGTCACGGACGGGAGGAGACTTGGGACGCGCTCCCGCCTCCTCACCAACCTCTCACGCCCTGATCTTCCTGGCGCGCCGAGAGCACCCTTGCCAGGGGCCCCAGCTGAGGGGCCGATCTGCCATACCCGTGCAAAACTTGTCTGCCCTGGGCTTGGGATCCTGCATTCTAGGGACGCCTTTGGAGCCTGTGGACTTGGAGCTATCAGCCCTCCTCCCCGCGCCCCGCCTCCTCTTCTCTCTCCTGCCTTTTTTTGGGGGGGAGGAGCTCTCCGGGATCTGGAGAGTTCCCGAGGGTCACAAGCCACACTGCGTTCGCTTTTCCGTCCCGCCTTCACCTGGATATAATTTGCGAGCAAAACTGCCCCTAGGATGACCACGCTGGCCGGCGCTGTGCCCAGGATGATGCGGCCCGGCCCGGGGCAGAATTACCCACGCAGCGGCTTCCCGCTGGAAGGTATGTCAGGGCCTCAGCCCATCCGGATCCCCGGGCCTGGGATTGGCGGCCGCACCCCAATCCTGGTCTCCAGGGCCTTGAGCCCTGCGTTTCCCGGAGCCTCTTCCCTCGGTACTTCACACCCCAAGAAGCAAAAGTGGGGAGGGGGTCTTGTGGGTGTGGGGGAACTGCAAAAGGAGCATTAAACCCTTTACAAACCCTTGGAGCTTGCCCGGCCTGCTCCTGCCGACTCCAATTTGCCCTGTTGTTTTGGAATTGCCGCCGCGAGGAAGGTGGACAAGCTTCGCAGCACCGGAAGCAAGTTCTCTTTCTGTCCCCTCAAAGTTACTTCGAAGTTGTTCTGGCGGCGCCCACTTTTGAAGAACTCCTAATATTAGTGCGGCAAGACTTTTCTTGCCGTGAAAATTTGAGGTGGTTCTTCCTAAATGAAAGTTTTAGTATTCATTAACTAAATTCCATTCAATTGAAGTGGCATATCGAAGTTTCTAAACTGTTTTGGCAATGCCTTTCGGGTTGCTTGAAATTTCGGGGAGTTAGAAATTCCTGCAGAACTCTACCAAATAATTTGAGAAGTAAAGACAGGAGAGCGGGCTTCTGGCGGAGTCCTTCGACCTCGGTCCAGAGTAGAATGCAGCGTAAAAAACAAACAAACAAACAAACAAAAAAACCAACCAACCAACCAATCAAAAAAACAGTCCCTTCGGCTGCTGGCTGTGGTGTCCACAACCAGGCTCGCTGCCATTTCTGTTTCTGAAGTGTAACAGGTGATGCGCTCTGTCACCTGTGTCTCCTTTGGGAGACCCTCCTGGACCCTTATCTACTACACCCTAATCTGGAAACACTAAAGGCAGGATTTTGTGGCACTTATTGCAAGAAGGTCTCCTTCCAACTTGCAGCACCCCCCTCCCCCACCCCACCCCCGCACCCACCGCCAAAGGGAAAATACAGTTTCTTTGCAGCCAGTTATCTCGCACCAATCGCTCAATTTCCAAAAGATTATATGCCCCTGCATTGGATAATTATTTAAATTAATATAAATATAAGAGTCCGGGACTGGGAGTCCAAAACCTGGTAGTTTATGTTTACTGTCACAGGCGAATTGGCCAAAAAGATGCAGAATTAGCTTCTTTCAAAATGAATTTTGCCTTCTCTTCCCAGTGTCCACCCCCCTCGGCCAGGGCCGAGTCAACCAGCTCGGTGGAGTATTTATCAACGGCAGGCCTCTGCCCAACCACATCCGTCACAAGATCGTAGAGATGGCCCACCACGGCATTCGGCCTTGCGTCATCTCTCGCCAGCTGCGTGTGTCCCACGGTTGCGTCTCTAAGATCCTGTGCAGGTACCAGGAGACAGGTTCTATCCGTCCTGGTGCCATTGGCGGCAGCAAGCCCAAGGTGAGCCTGGGGCCTGGATTTAGGGGCCTGTGGTCTAGCAGGTGGGGACTGGGTATGGTCTGATAGGGAGCAAGAAACTTTCCAAGGGAAAGGAAAGGAAAGGAAAGGGTGTGTGTTTGTGTGTGTGTGTGTGTGTGTGTGTGTGTGTGTGTGTGTGTGTAGAACTCAGTTGCTATGGTTGAACAATGGAAAAAGGCTAGCATTTTTGGCAAAGGAAGGTTAACATTAGTTTTTAATCCCTGGGGATCTTGAGACCCTCATCAACTTATTTTAATAAACACCTGGAGCGAGCCAACCGATTTCCCAACTCCCATTCATTGCACTGCCTTCCTAGAATGAAGTTAAAAAAAATTCCAGGTTTGGTTCTTGAAGTAGTTTCTTTCCCAGCTTTGAATCTCCCCTATGTCCACCCCCAGCGCAAATTGATTTCAGGAAGTCAAAAGTCAGGGCTATTAGTTTGTGTGTGTGTGTGTGTGTGTGTGTGTGTGTGTGTGTTTTGTTGGTTTTTTGTTTGTTTTTTGTTTTTGTGAGCCTCTTGACTCCATTTTAAAAAGAAATTTAGTGAAATCCTCAATTTACTTCAGTTTTCTATTAAAAAGAAAGAAAGTACTGATGGCTAGGAAGTGGAAGGAGTTTATGCAGGGTCTGCCTCCTCTTTGGGTGATGAAGAGAAGCGAGTATGCTTTTCTAGTTGCAAGTGTGTGTGTGTGTGTGTGTGTGTGTGTGTGTGTGTGTGTGTGTGTGCACGCGCCAAATGGGCTATGTTTCACTAAAGACTCCCAAACACGGTCCCTCTTATTTCCCATTTCCTCTCCTAACCTGAGAATCATAGGAGACAGTTTTATTTAAGTGAGTGAAAGACTCAATTCTTTCAAATTATCCATGTTTGTCTAATTAAAAACAGCAACAACAATGATGACAGCAACAACACAAGAACCCAGACACAGAGCATTTTAGATCGCATCCAAATCCATCCTTAGCTCAGATCTGATCTCTTTGTAGCCCGCCTAATCTGATTTTTTTCTGCTGCTCCTTCAGGCACTCTCCTTTAGTTTCGTTTTTGCATGGGTTCAGTGAGGTTTTCTAGGGATCAGAAAATACACCCCTCACCCCCAAGCTGTTTGAATTTTTGTTAATTTAATCTGGTTCCCGGGAGCATCTCTGGGCAGGTGGAGGGTCTCCAGGCTGCACTGAGTGTGATGATTTCCTGTCAGTTCCTTTCTAACCTGAATTAAAGTCCTTTGACTAAGCAGAGGGACATTCCCAGGAAATACAGGACAGAACATCGGATAAGCCATGAAGTAGAGGCACCATGCCTGGCCCAGAATACCGGGTACCAACACACCACCTGCCTGTTCTCTTAAAGCAGGTGACAACGCCTGACGTGGAGAAGAAAATCGAGGAATACAAAAGAGAGAACCCAGGAATGTTCAGCTGGGAAATCCGAGACAAATTACTCAAGGACGCTGTCTGTGATCGGAACACTGTACCCTCAGGTACTGGGTCCATTAACTTCTCCGGGAGGTGCGACCGTCAGTAACTTACTCCAACGGGTCACACCAGCCATAAAATCGCCCCAATTATCCATCGTGGCTATTGGGAGGCTGCCCTGAAATATTTACAAGCCAGACATCCTTGGTGTTTTATAGAGCACTTGGGTGAACTACTCGTTCTTGGGGTGGTGGCTTAGGAGACAGACCGCTGAGATTCCCCCCCCCCCCCGCAATAGGATTTCTACTAAGTCGGCAGGGAAGGAAATGCGGCGCAGGCCAAGCGATTATTAATATTGATGTTCCCTTCTAAGGAGAAACAAATGTTTTGGTAACTTCCACGGAAGGGAGATCCAAGCGGTACCGGTGGAGAGTTGGCTGGGGGGTGCTTAAGGGGTGAAAATTCGGTCGGACGCGATTTCCCCAAGAGTTTCAGCTTCCATCCAGCATCCTGGCAGCTTGGGAGAGGTCCGAGGAGAAAGAAGGGCTAGCGCTGGGCCTGCGCGCGCGGGAAGAGTTTGTTTTTAATTAAAAGGAAACTCCCTTTTTTCCTCTGTAAGAACGATATATTTCAGAGCATGGATTTGTTTACCAGACCGGAATCTGGAAAAAATAAATCGGGGAGAGTGCGTTTTCTTTTGATTTTTACAATAGGGAATGATTCTGCAGTTGAAACTCAAACCCTCTCTATCCTCAAAACAAGTTGAATTGCAGGCAACAGACCCTCTGTGGTTCTTCTTCCCAGGCCTTTGGGGACCAATATCTTGGGGCGGGGGTAGGGGGCAGCAGTTGAAGGGTGAGCTAGTGGAAGAAGCCTCTTTAGAGTGTTCAGAGTCAAGTAGCCAGCCATTTCTTGGAGAGGGACAGAATTAGTATTTCTTGGTTCTGAATTGGAAGTGCGAGATTTATAGGTTCCATCTCCAAGCTAATAAATTAAAACTCCATGAAAGTATGAACGATTTTAAGACAGAGACTGAGAGAGGGGGTTTAAAACGGAGAGAAGGCACAAGCACCCTGAGGCTTCCAGATGCAGGGCACAGCACAGAGCCTTGCTCTGGGGCAGGGAGAAGGTTGAGAGCCTTGCCTGGACCTTTGAGGTCTGTTTTGGGGTCATTCCCTCCGCGCATCTCAGTCATGTGCACTTCCTTCTTTCTCTTATCCCAGTGAGTTCCATCAGCCGCATTCTCAGGAGTAAATTTGGAAAAGGAGAAGAGGAAGAGGTGGATCTAGAAAGGAAGGAAGCAGAGGAAAGCGAGAAAAAGGCTAAACACAGCATAGATGGCATCCTGAGCGAGAGAGGTAAGGGTCCCGGTGGGCTGCGCGCCTGCGTGCTCTGAGGAGCGCTACTGGATCTTAGACTTGTGGATCTGCGCAACCGCATACTAGCAGTGGCTCAGCTTGGCGCTCTCCTTAGGCCTCAGTCGTGGGTACTGCTCTCGGGAAGGACGTTCAAGTGAAAGACCAGAAAGGTACCTGATATTTATCAAAAAATGACGTATTCTAATTTTTAATTTATTTTCCTGGTGATCAAATCCGGTGCCTCATACATGGTCCACAAAGTGCTGTACCTTTGAGCCACATTTCAACAATACTAAGTCTAAAATATTGTGAGTTTTATTCTCCATCATTTCTAGTTCTTTAGAGTTGAGAAATCTGAACCGCATTACAGGTGGACACTCATAATTCTCTGGAGAATTATGTGGGCTGAGAAGATGGGG
This sequence comes from Acomys russatus, assembly GCF_903995435.1. Classification (NCBI taxonomy): domain Eukaryota; kingdom Metazoa; phylum Chordata; class Mammalia; order Rodentia; family Muridae; genus Acomys; species Acomys russatus. Next base: position 23,793,598 of record NC_067148.1, read on the forward strand.
GCAGCTAATTAAATCTAGGGATTCGAAGTAGCTTTTACACTCTGGGAAAAACTGCATGTGGGAGAGAATTAATGAGAATATGATTCTGTTGGCCAGTAGGAGGGTAAAGATGCCCCACCTCTGCTGCCTTATAAATACGTGTGTGAGCACGTGTGTATGTAAGCTGCCTACTTTTCGTTTGCTTTCAAGTGGGATGAAGTTTAACCTGTACTCATCAGGAAACCGACTCTGACGAAGTGGTGGCTTACACCTTAAAAGGATCTGTGCCCCTGAGGCTCTAGTGCTGTTCCCCTCTGTCCCCCAGGGGTACAGACCACCCGTCTTTGTTGGCTAAGGCCTGTCAGCACCAAGAGAAAAATCTCCCTCCAGGGGGTTGAGAATTATAGACTATTTCCATATTACCTGTTTGGAATAATCTTCGAATGAAAAAAAGTTTACAGAAAGAAAGAACCAGTTTCTACCAGGGCTTCCCGGAAACAGCAGCAGAAGAAGACATTGTCTCCGTGGATCTAGCACCACAGGCCCATCACTGTATCTGTTCTTTTACCGTTATTGTGTAGGCCAGGGACAACTCTGGCCCTTTCAGGAAAAGCTACTTTACAAACCGACGCAAAGGCAGTACCCTTCAACATTTAGAGTTGGCTGTTGCTAACCAAATGCCTCATTTCTCATAAACCCAGAGGCTCCAGGGCACACATATAATCAAGAAAAGTCACCCTAACCGAAACGAGATCTAGCAGGGTGATGACACATGCTTGCTGCTTCTCTGTGTTTACTGCAGGGGCTTCTGTGAACCCCGTGTTAGCCTGGAGAAACGCTCTCCTGGCCATCTTTTTTTTTTTTTTTTTTTTTTAGTCCAGCCCTAGCTGCACTCTAGAGGTGCTAAAGTGAAGGAAGGCAGGGGCCTGAGGACCCAGACTTCTCCCCGGCTCAAACGGGCTCCCAAAGCACAGGCTAGGAGAGCCTTTAGTTATGGGAAGAGGCCTTGCTGGGACCCATGGCTCTGCTACTTGTTGCTGGAAGTGGCAGCCGGGCCTACCAGCCGCTCACTGGATTGCTCACAGCAGCAGCAACCGAGGCCCAGGAGACAAAACGGCCCAAATGAGCTGGTCAAACATTTGTACAACTTTTCCAGCGTTTACAAAGAAGGCCTTCTCTACACTTGGAGATGAACTTGGGAGACAAAGCCCGGAGAGTCCATTGAAACTCACACTTTAGCTTGGCCCAGACAAAGCTCCAGCTCGCAGCAGCTTGATGTGAACAAAGGAAGGCAACCTTTTTATAATTCAAGGAGAAAAGAAGAGAAAACAGCCCCACAAAGGGCCCAGAATAGACATTATGGGCTTGCAATGAGGGATGAATTATTCAATGAGCCCCAGTAGCTGCCGAGCCAGGAAGTTTTATGGACTCTCCAGCGTGGAAAAAGTGGCTATTTCACCTACAAAATGTTTCTGGTCTTTTGGGTCGTCTAGCTGGGCCGGCTGCCATTCAAAGGCAATTGCTACCATTTTTTTTTTAAATCAGAGTGTTTCCCTCAGTGGGGGCTCTATCTTTGAAAACACACCACACACACACACACACACACACACACACACACACACACACACACACACACACACGCCCCTCCCTCAGAGGCTGAAGTCTAATTTAATTTGGGGTTGTCAAGGAAGAAGCAGCCTGGATCCCTTCGGTGCCTCCAGCTTCCTTTCCGGATGAACCCTGGAGGGCAAGAGAGGCCCAGAGAAAGGAAAGAGTGAGATGCAGTTTGAAGTCTAGAAACCTCAAATATTCCCCTGTCTTATTTGGGCATCAAAAGTCTCCGGCGGTCCCACTTGTAAAATAGAATGGATGTTGAGAAAGGGCTCTTAGAATCTTGGCAAAAGGGGAGGGAAAAGCTGCCGGAGGAGGGACTTCGGGTGCTCCTACCACTGCTGTGTGCTCTTGCCAAGATGGGCCTGGTACCTGCTGCTGAGACTGGCTTTCCTGGACACAAATTTGGCCTGGGGTCTGCTGGGCAGATGCTTGGATGCAGGGAGACAGGCACCCAGAAAGAGGTCAGAGCCACCCTCCTCTTGTCAAGATCCTCTTCCTTTTCCTAAACGACCCCCTTTGCCTTTCCCAATTTTCCCTTTCCCTCATCCAATCCGAGAGCTGCACAGCACACACGGCCAGTGCTCCACCAAGACCCGAGGCTCTCTAATGCACCCCTGCTGTGCCCATAGTTCCTGCTCCAGCTCACTGGTCAGAAGAGGGTTGGGCGGCTGGGGGACCTTCCTCCCAGGCCCCCTACCAGCAGTGCCTACAGAGCCCTCGCGCAGCTAGACCACCGAAGTCCTCGCCTAGGCACTAGGGGCTGTGGCAGCTCAATGGGCGCCTCTGTTCCTCCCCCGGCGCGGCTGAGCGGGCCCGCGGGCGCCGCCACAATAGCCCAAGCCCCCGCTGCTGCGCCCTGCGCCAAAGCGCCGCGTCGCCCCTCCCCGCGCTCCGACCAGCCCGCAGCTTAGCTCGCCGGGCTGCAGCCGACTCAATTGCCTCCTTTATGTCCCTCTCACTTTCATCTAGACACAGCCCGCCTCCCCCTTCTTCTCCTCTCCTCTCTCTTTTTTTCTTCCCTCCCTAGCCCGAGGCTCACATTAGTGAAATTTCTGCAACCCCCCCCTCTTTTTTCTTATTTTAAAGAAAGCCCTTAACACAAAAGCGGTGACTAATCGATAGAAAGTGCTCCTTCATCATCCTCTCCTCCTCTTCTTTGCCCCCTCCCTCCGCCTTTTCCTCTTCTTCTTCTTCCTCCTCCTCCCAACCCCCTCCGTTTCTCTCAGCAGGGTGACGCTTTTCCTGTTTGTGAGTTTTGGGCAACATTTTTGCTTTGTGCCGTAATGGAATTACCGGACAGACGGGGACTGTAGATGGACACGCGACGGCAAGACTCTCGCTTAAATATTTAGATGCCACGTTACAATTACGGACTTGTTGCTGTGGCTTTGAAGTGGCCGTGAGAGAGCTCAAGGGGAAAGAGGCCAGATTGCCAAATTGATGTTTTGATTGGGACTGGAGACACACTTTCACGGGGCTCCCCCCCCCTTTAAAAAAAAACACGCAAATCAATGTGAGAGGTTTGCAGCAGTCTCAGGGATGAAACATAGAATTCGGGCACAGGATCCCTGGGAGCCGATATTCCCTTCACATTTCTTCAAATTGTGGGGGGAAAAAAGGGCACCTTTTAATTTTCAGAAAATGAAAGTGACAAAAGTTTTTCTGGAGCCCGTTTTGTGTACAAGCTCATGCTCTTTTCTAAAGTTAATGACAAATGACGTCAGATTTAAAATGCATATCTATTAAAGAAAAATAAAGGTACGGTTCTTAGAATATTTCGTTTCCAGTAGACCATGGAAAGCACTTACTGGTGAAGGGGGGTCTTGTTGTGTGAAGCAAAGCCATTTGCTTGTCAGGTTGGTTGGTGTGGCATAGAGGCACAGGATGAACTTTCTCACAGATTAAAATAACAGGGGGAAAGATCACAGATTTCTGGACCCAGATCTTTTATTACTGGGCACATCCTGACCATACTCCAGTCAGGACCAGGAGTCTACATCATATCTAGACTTGGAGCTAAATTTAAAAAATTTGAATCCTTAGCAGTTACACTCAAGGAAAGCTTGCTGTTAAGAGAAGAGTATTGGCGAGACAGTGCTTGAATTACGTTGGGTCACCAAACTGCAGTAACATTCCCCAGCTAGAGCAATGCAGGGGTACGGAGGAGTGGGGATTCTGTCCTTAGCATTTCTTTTTTTAGCATTTTTTTTTCTTCTTGGTTGACTGCGTGAGTATTGAATGCTTACTTTTTAGCCTTATTGAAAACATGCAGATTTTCTAATTAATGCTTGAAATCATATGTTTATTCTGGGGTTTGATGTGACTGTCGATAGGACCAGAACAGGAGGTAGGGACTTCCACTGTGTAATAATTACTGAAGGATCATTTAAGAGTCCCCAGGGCTGAGTCATAAAACCCACCCAGGCGGTGAGGTGGAACCAGAAAATGTGCGTGGGCTCAGGCAAGTGGAATCTACAGAAATCAATCAAGTCTGTAGGAGTGGTGCACTAAACCCTTGCAGTTTTAACATCCAAGAATATTCAGAGGACAAAACAAAAGTTAAACGTTCAAGTTATACACCAAGAAATGGTCAGTAAAGGGAAGGCTCAGTGGCAAGTTTGGCCTGTCCTGTGACCCAGGTAGTGTCAGTCCAGTGAGACCTTGTGACAGGTAACTTATTTATTCACTCCAGCAAATGGAGATTATGGGACTATTAAGAACAAGAACGCACCATGTAACCCATCAGCCACTAAATGGCAATTAAGCAGTCAGCTTCATGTCTTATCTCTCTGGCTGCTCTATGGTTGTTTTACAACTAGGAATTAAAATCTGAAAGGGAGTTTTTCTGCAGCCCTGGCCAAATATTGATTAAGTAGCCTTTGGTGATATCACTGTCATCCATTAAAAGGCAGGCAGCTCGGCCCCTCGGTGGCCACCTTCTTTTGTCAGGACTTCTTAACCACACAGATCAAAGCAGAATCATTTCAATTTATCTGTTCTGGAAAATCCTCCTTTTCCTCTGAAATCTCTAAGGAGGAAGTGACCACACTCTCCCTGAAGAAACAGGGACCGGAACCAGTTCCATGTTGCCGTCTTATAGAGAAGGCTCATGGGGCGTTTTTTCAATTATCCTGTGGCCATTTCATGTTCCTAACTGAGGCTGGTGGCTTAATTTTTTTAATCATCAAGTAGATTCTCCTTTGAGGAAAGGGAAGGGGAGCTACTATCTGGTATGGCAAATTTTCTAACTATGAATTTGTCACTAAAATTGCCTTCCAGGCTGGAATGTTATGTAGAAAAGGTATCAAATTTTTAAATGTAAAATTAGATGGAGAATAAATTTTTTTAGTTGTTTTTATTTATTTATTTATTTTAGATTTTTTTATTAATTTATTCATATTACATCTAGATTGTTAGCCCTTCCCCTGTTTCCTCCCATTCTTCCCTCCCACCCATTTCTCCCCTTCTCCCCTCCCCTATGTCCGTGACCTAGGGAGACCTCCTCCCCCTATATATGCTCTCAGAATATCAAGTCTCTTCTTGGTAACTAGCTATCCTTCCTCTGAGTGCCGCCAGGCCTCCCCATCCGGGGGACATGGTCAGAAAAGGGGCACCAGAGTTCGTGTGAGAGTCAGATCTCACTCTCCACTCAATGGTGGAGAGTATCATGTTCGTCCGCTAGGTCTTGGTAGGGGTTGGAAGCTTACTGCCTATATTCTCCTTGGCTGGTGCCTTAGATGGAGAATAAATTACTCAGAAGATTGTGAGGTATTGTGAGGCATAGTGGCCACAGCTCAATATGTGGGGCATTTTTATAATTTTGTGTTTACAGATGGTTAGACAATTCTCTTTTATATTTTAACATCCTTGTAAGTAAATATGTGTTTGTGTATACAATGTGCATTGTCAGGGTTTATTTACCAACTGGTCACTAAGAACTAAGCTGGTCCTGGACTATATAAAGGTGTATTTATCCTGCAAACTGCTCTTCTCAAGGCATCAGAGCTTGAGGTCACAGCACAGAGCTTACTGCGTTCCCAGATGTTGACTGCTAGGAAAAACACCTGAAATCCCATCGTAACTTCTGCACTTGTTGGTTTTTAAATCAACTATTGCGTTTTTGTTTGTTTAAGAATGTAATATATTTGCGTTGGTTTTATCTTTTTTTTATGATGGCAAAAAAATTCTTTTAAGGGCTCCTTTGGAAATATACAATTTCTGTGCTTAATTTGCAAATTCCAACAAATTACTCTGAGGTTCTACAATTTATGTCAGAGTCAAGCTTTGGAGATTTCGCTGTAAATCATGTATGTGCCACTGTGTGAGATTTTGTGGACTCCCTGGCAGTGTGTATTTTGATTCTAAATAATGTTTTTATAAGGGTTGAAATATTTTATTATTTACTCTTTCACTCTTAAGTAAGGTGCATCTTGACATGCAGTCAATACTGGCTATATTTATATTATAAACATTTTATGTCAGAATCTCTTATGTTAACTCATTATTTATTTATTTATATATTTATTAACAATCCATCATTGTTTAAATACTAGCATAGCATAGCACTAACCAATCATTACAACATAGTAGAACTTCCTGGAATAGACTGAGCTTCCAGTTACAGTTAATTTGAATATGTGATAATTTGCCTTTCTTGGGTCAGATAGAGCATTATTGAATTTGTTGTTGCATATTTCACATGTACATGTGTGGTTTTTTTCCCCACATACAGAGTTAAAGCAACTCTCTCTTCTTGAATGTTAGGCTGTGTGCTCAAACATTGCCAGGGAGACAATAGATCCCAGATCCAAGTTGGGCTTGATCTTAGTACCAAGACGAGTTTTGTTGGTCTAAGAAGAGATTGCCTCTTCCATTTTGTCTCATTTAAAATCTTGCAGCAAAGCTTAAGATGCTGTACACTTTGCTACATGTCACACGCAGAGAGAGAAAGTGAAAGGGAACTTTGACTTTGCCATTCTCTCTTCAAATGGACGTCAAGGTGGAGGCAGAATTGTCTTTCTGGGTGCTACCTCAGTGGTTCTCAACCTTCCTAATGCTGTGGCCCTTTATTACAGCTCCTCATGTTGTGGTGACCCCCAACCATAAAACTATTTTTATCGTTACTTCATAACTGTGATTTTGCTACTATCATTAGTCCCTGTAATATAAATATTAGATCTCCGATCCACAGTTTGAGAGCTTCTGTTCTTCCTGGGAAAGACAAATCCCCCTTGTTTATACCAGTGTGAATACAAGATCAGGCCTTGTATTTCTATCCCTCTGCAGTGGGTAGTTTTTGCTGTCAACAGAATATTTCCACTCTAGAAAGTTCCCTACCAGTGACGTCTTCTGGGATTAAAAAACGAAACAAACACAGAGAAAAGAGTTAATTGAGGTACATACATCACAGTAGGTCTCAGCCTTCCTAATGCTGGGACCCTTCAACACAGTTCCTTGTGTTTCAGTGATCCCAACCATAATTATTTTTGTTGCTACTCTATAGCTATAATTTTGCTACCATTATGAATTATAATGTAATGTAATGTAAACATATGTGCTTTCTTAGCGCTGTCCTAGGGCACTCCTGTGAAAAGGTCCTTTGATCCCCAAGGGTCACGACCCACAAGTTGAGAAGCACTACTTTAGAACATTGTCCTTGTCAAGGGGAGACATGAAAATGTAGCTGGGGACAGTCACACAACTTTTATGGAGTCTCACCTTCGATTTCCTGCTTTTTTTTTTTTTCTTTCTGATAAAAAAGGAACAGATAATTTCTGCTGTGCAAATGGTCACTTATCTTTTTTTAAAAAGAAGAAATTGCATTTTAATAAGGAGCATCTGTGTAAAATTTAGAATTTGATTTGATACACTTTTCTCCCAAAAGGGAAAATGTTGAGAAGGCAAATTAGTTTACATGGCAAATAACAAAAATGTTTACAGCATTTAAAACCCCACTGATGGACTTTAAGTAAAACAAAAGAGAAGAACACATGTCCCCTTTGGGCCAAAGCAACTCGATTTATGTCATCTGAATTTCTATGTCTTCCTTCTACTGTGGTGACAAATGATCTTTTCTATGGAGGGTAGAATTCAGACAGAAAACAAAACAAAACAAAAAACCCACTGTGTGTCTATGTCCTTAGACCCACTCAGTAACTTACTGGCTAAACTTTCTTATGGACTTTTAGCTGCTTAGTTTTATTGTGCCTACAATAGCATATTAATACCAGGGCTCAATTCTAGGGGCCAATTCGGCTTGCTCTGGATCCAACTCAACAGATTCCATTCAGAAACAGCTGAATAAAATGCTCTGCGACGAGCCTCTTCAGCACTGAGTAAGAAGGTCGAAGAAAGGGGTTACAACTTTATCTTCAGCTTCATCATAAGATCATAGTAAAAAATCCAAAAAGCGTAGATGTATGGAAACTTAAATGTAGACCTTCAAAAAATTAAAACCAGGAAGTACGGCTCTAGAAAGAACTGCAGCATTAAATATGCTTAGTCTTATACCGTTGGATGGACACCACAAGTAAATGAGGATAGAATAGCCAAGAAAAGACAGTTTATTTGCAGCTTTACAGCATGGAACTGGTCCCATCTATTTTTGTTCTTATAGTGAATGCTGATATGGCCACATGTTTGCATTTTAGAAGAGAGTCAGCATTTTTACTTTGTGATATTTTTTATGAGTAACACAGATACATTAAAAAATTCAGTAGTCATATATCCCCTTTATTTCTTAGCACAAAGTGTTAGAGTAAACATGAGTTTGCTTGTTTGTTTAATGACTCTGCTACTAGGGATTGTATCCAGGGATCAACAGTGCCAGGATGCATTCTTCCACTCAATGACCACCCCATGTCAAATGTATATCCTAAAGTTTAATATTCAAATGTATCATCATCATTAAGAAAATTGTACCTAAAGGGTAAGCGTGCTTGTCTCTCTCAATTATCATAGCTGAACTTAATTTGAGCTAAAGGAAAGTAATTAGTGTAATTTATTTTATTGTAAAGAAAGTGGTAGCCTTTATTTTTCTGAAGCTGGACCGGACAGTTTTCCGTTTGAAGGTTGTTGGAGCATTGAGTGGTTTTTGTCCTGTCTGATTTAGTACTTTTCTCCCCGTTTTGGGCTCTAAAAGAACACAATGGCCAAAGGTGTGACTTCCTGACTGAACTTCATGTTTGATACTTAGAAGACGAAGTGGGTCATGCTGATTTCCAGGGCTTCTGCCAGAATAAGAAGAGAAGGTGGTTGTGTACAAATAACATCTATTCTGGGAACACTCAAAGTCCTGGTAGGGTAGGGGACGCAAAACCCAACATGCGGAGAAAGTGGCTGGCCTACAGATTAGCAGATGGGCTCTGCCCAAGGGCAGATAAAAGCTTAATTCAAGGCTTAGCAGCAACAATGAAGACGAAGCACACACACTTACCCTTCACACACAGCACACACATACACTCTCCACTCTCCTCATGGCAGGAACTTGAGTGCTCAAGACAGCTATTTAGAAGGAAAACTTCATTGATTTCATAGATCTGAAAAATGATAAAATTCTACAATTTCACTCAATGTCAAGGGATATTTTTTTTTTCAAATTCCTTACCCCTTCCAGGCTATCTCTATCCTCTTTTAGAGGAGCGTATGGTTTGCAAAACTTTTATTTGTTTTCTTGTTTGTTTTTCTGGGTCAAACTGCACTGTGAAAATTGGTCTCGATGCACTTTTTCTGCTCCTAAAACTCAGAAACTTGTTTATTTCAGGAACTTCTCCGTCATTTCTCATTTTCCCCATATTATTCTCATATTCTTAAGCTTGCCCATTCTTAAATGTCCCCACAGTTCTGCATATGAGATTGTGCACATATTTTCAGTTCTTTGTGTGTGATCCTTTTTAAAACTGGAGCTTAGTTGTGTTGAGGAAACTTTCTACAGTAGCCATCTTAAGCTGGAGGATAAATTACAATGACCATTTAGTTTGAGTTTCCTCTATGTAGTCTCCACACCCCAAAAGTGGTGGTGGTGGTGGTAGTGTGTGTGTGTGTGTGTGTGTGTGTGTGTGTGTGTGTGTGTGTGTGCGCGCGCGCGCCCTGTATTACTGGCATGCACTGTGCACTGTGAGTGAAATGGAAGTAGCTTGCTCATGAGTCTTTGGGGACCCAGACCTCCTGCCCCTGTCTCTGGCTGAAGCCATGTGACAGTGCAGGCCTTGGCTGCATGGAAGGTTGTTTTCTTATCCCCGCATGCACCTGACCTGTGTCAGAAATAGGTCAAGCTGGGGCAAGGCCGGTTTACGCAGCTGTTGCGGCTTAGGCGTCACAGCAGGCAGTCTCTGCTCCTTGCCTGGCCTGGGCCCCAGTAAACTGATAAAACTTATTGGAGAGCATGCCACCTTCTCTCCGGATGTCCTCTATCCCCTTGAAGGCTTTCAGATGCAAGGGGACTTCTATGCTCTGCCAGCCAACTCTCAGCTCCATGGACGGTCTTTCACTCTGAGGGTCATATCTTCAACAAGTTCACGCTCAGATGACGTAGACTCTGAGTCAATTTTAGTTTTCAAACCACCATATTTATTCTTGGGTGGATAAAACACTTGCTTTGTACAAAATTCAAAAACTATGAGTCGAAGCAGGACAGCATGTTTTCTTTCCCTGTCTACTATATATCAATCAATACCTTGTTTTTCTAGAAACTATGAACAAACATGCAATTAACCTGAACCTAAGGTCTCCCTCTCACATACATATACATGCGTATATGCATTCTTTTCATCTTTTGTAGAAATGGCAATTTTCTGTGTCAGTTATTCTTTACCTTATTTTTTCCAGTTTAAACTCTACATTATGTCTCAACAAATCACTCTCCAGCGGGGCTAATCTCAGCCCTGTTTATATAGCTGCATAGTATTCCGTTATATTGGCAGAGGGTGATTTATTTTACATTCAGAGCATTTCCAATGTAACAGCACCATTTGGCACAAATGGGAGTTTATTTATAAAATAAGGGGATGGCATTTTGATTTTGAGGGCTTTGCTGGAATTTGGGTTCTGCGTGGAGAGCAAATGGTGGAGGGGCTGAACATGTGAGAGGTGGGAGAGTGTTTGGCTTGTTGGGCGGGTGGTTTATGAGGCAGACACATTTCTCTCTGTCACAGTCTGTGGGTGGGAGTTTTGAAATTGCTACTAAGCCTTGTTCCAACAACAGTGACTGCGTTCTAAAAAACGTGTCCAGTATTCCATTGTTTCTTCAACTAGAACATCTTCCAACTCGAAGCAAATGTTTTTTCTTCTACTTACTGGGTCCTTTTAACATTCTTTTTTGTTTACTATTTATTTAATTTCACTCCTATCTAAAGCAGTATCCCAGTGTTAAGCTTTTTTGCTTACATTTGTTTTGTACTGGAGCCATTAGGGGCAGTTTATGTAACTTAGGAGCAACCTATTCTAACTGTTAAGCTATAAAAGAGAAATTGTCTTCCAATGATCCACAAGCTGGGTTTGAACTAGGAAGTCACAGAACATCACGTGTTCTATTCTAACTTTGAAAAGTGCTGGCTTGGGGTTTCTTCAGTTAGAAATAGCTGACTTTTAGCATTGCACATTTCAATGCAGTATGTATCCGTTCCCTTATGTGCACAAAAGACTTCTTATATTTTTCCACATACCTTACTTCTCTCAAATCATTTTGGCCTATTTCCCCTTAAACTTGATGCTTCGGAAATCAGTTGCCAAGGCCTGGCTTACCTAAATCGGAGGTAGAGTATGAACCAAGCCAGAAAGAATTGTGCTCCAACTATACAAGAAAGACAAGCCACCCCAAATCACCAGAGATCAGGAGAGGTGATAGCAGTAGACATTATTGAAGCAAATATTTCAACTACCCCTCCTTAGAAACAGCTCCCCCTCAACCCCCCTGGCCTACAGCAAGAGAAATAAAGAGCTAGGGAAATAAAAGACTTCTGAAATTAACGTCTTAATGGGCTAAAACAAAACCAGGAAAAACAAAACAACAACAACAAAAAGAAAACAACAAAAAAGACTTCTCTCTTGACTGTTCTTGTGGCCGTCCCAAGCAGCTCAGCACACAGTCTGTCAGTACAAGGCTGAAAGGCTCTGCAAGCTGAGAAAGATACTGTTAGCATCCTGGATCTCCTTCTACTATTTCCCTGCCTTGCCTGTGAGATCTAAAGTGGTCAGTTGGACAGTGTAAACAGGCTTGGTGTGAAAGACAGCTGGCTAGAGCCAAGAAGAATCAAAAGCAGCCCTTTTCCCTCTCCCAGCCACGTGCATAATTTGGATTGAATTGGGCCTGTAATTTGTGGCATCTCATTCATACCTGTAAGAGTATCCAGCTCCCTACACATCAGGGAAAGTCTAGGGGTGGCCATGTCGCTGCAATGTTGTTCTCAGCAAAGCTTAGACCATATAGAGTAAATTGTCTCAGGGCCACCATGTGCAGAGTGATGGAATTCTGGATATATGATCCAAGCTCACAATGCTTGTGTTTGTTGGTAAAGAGAGATAGCAGATAGAGTGACTCTTGAGGGGACTAGCTTCATAGCCCTGAACAGATGCCTTTTGGGGGAGTTACTTTTTTTTTTTTAATTTTTTTATTGTTAAGATTTTATTATCAGCCAGGTGCGGTGGAGCATGCCTATGACCCCCAGTACTCAGGAAGGCAGAAGCAGGTGGATCTCTGTGAGTTCAAAGCCAGCCTGCTTTATAAAGTGAGTCCAGGACAGCTAATGCTACACAGAGAAGGCCTGTCTCAAAACAAAATAACACAAAACAAAACAAAAATTCTATGATTATTTGTGTATATGAGTATTTTACCTGTGTGTACGTATGTGCATTGCATATATGCCTGATGCCTGCAGAGGCCAGAAAAAGGCTCCTGATTATCTGAGACTGGAGTTGAAGATAGTTGTGAGCCTTCATGTGGGTGTTGGGAACCGAACCATTGTCCTTTGCAAGAGCAACTAGTGCTTTTAACCACTGAGCCATCTCTCCAGCCCTGAGAGAGGCACTCTTTCACTGTCAATTTGTAAACTTCCAGTGTGTGTGTGTGTATGTATGTGTGTGTGTGTGTGTGTGTGTGTGTGTGTGTGTGTGTGTGGTGTTGTACATGCTGCACACATGTGTTTAGGTGAATGCGCCAACACACGTGCATGTGGAAGCCAGAGCAGGACATATATGTGTCTTCTAGCACGCTCTACCTATTTCCTTAAGACAAGTTCTCTCACTCAACTAGAAGCTCAACCATTTCGGCTCATCACAAGCTTCTGTGGTTCATCTATTTCTCCCCCAGTGCTGGGGTTGTAGGCATGCGCAGCCATGCCTGGCTTGTTAAAAATATGTAGGAACTGGGGATTCAAACTCATGTCCTCAGGTCTACAAAGCAAGCACTCGAATTTCCTGAGCCATCATCCCATCCCTATTCCCAGAAATTCTTGAAAATAGGAAGGGGCTCATGAATCCATCAGGGAGGGGCTTCACCTCCATCTTCCATTTCATTATTTCTAAGTAGGTGAGATTTTGGTGTCTGGAACTCTTGGCTCTGTTTTCGAATGTTTAGGGCCATCTGACATCCTCTCAGACAGTTTCTAAAAGGCTTGGGAATCCATTCCAGGAAGAACAGATGAAATGGCGGAATCCCCACAATGCCTGGGGTGGACTAGTAATCTGCTAAGGCAAAATAGCACTTGGGAGTTTGTCCAGCCGTGTATGCCCTCCAGGTGGAGGACTACTTGGTTTTATGCAGACAAGACACAGCCATGGCACGTGTCTGTGTGCAACACACATTTATTACAAAGCACTAGAAAGGCAACTTCTATAGTTTCTTAATTGAAACCAATGTCTGTTTGTGGTCACTGGTCCTGCCAAACTATGAATACTTGCTGAATCTTTGTCTGGAAGAAGAGGGCAAATGGATGACTTGGGATAACGTGTCAGGTCAGAAATCCCAAAGAACCAGACTTCAGTGTGCCTGTGGTAAGAGGGATGTCCCAATATTCAGAGAAATGCAGTTAGGTGGGAGACATTTCTCCTGTAGAAGGCCAGGATGGTAACACAAACACTCACCTATTTGGGATCAGTTTTGAGGCTTTTTTCTGCTTACTTAGTAAAGGTTGGCTTCTCTGTGTCTTGCCCTTGCCTGTGCTGATCTTATTTTGGGCATCCTTGCAGACAAAGCCAGTGGCTACTTGGAATGTAGGAAGTACCATAAGTGGTCAGTAGAGTAGGGAAACAGTTCTTGCATGGGTCAGAAGCCAGGCTTAGTTTGTAGTGAGGAACAAGTATATACCTTGGTCAGATAAAAGAAGAATCATTCTATTACAAATAATATGCAGAACTGAATTTTGTCTGTGTCTTTGTTGGATAACTTTCATTGTTTTATTCAATTACTATAATGTAATGTTACTGGTTTAATGGTTTTCCCCCCTGCCCTGAAATGAATCTTCTCTATTTACTAAATGTAAAGACCCACATTAAAACCATGAGGAAAGACAGTACCTATCTTACACACTGACATTTCTGTACATGGGAACTCCCTTTGGAAAAACTTTGGGAAAAATAAAATCAACTGCCATGCAGAGAGTTCTTTATAAGAAATAATGTCCCACAAACAAGCTTAGCTTTTTCACAGGCATGTTTGGGAATCCACCTGTCCTGTAACCTCCTCCATTCCACTGGCTTGTGGAGTGACCTTGGGTAGTGGGAGTGGTCAGTTTCTAGGCTGGTCCCTTCTCCTTTCTCTCTCTTACTTGCTTCCACCTGCCTTCTCCTAGAAAGCCCCACCACACACATATCCACTCCCACTCAGCCTGCCCTTGTCCATAGAGAAACTCAACAGCTTCTTCTGTAAGAAGCCTTATCACTTTGCAAAGAGATCTTAGGACTGGCCAATTTAGTGTAGAGGAAAGACGAGATTAGAGAAGTCCACGGAGGCAAGCCTCTGGAGGAGGCTAGGAATAGGTTTCTTATGTCACTCCCATCAGCCCCCAGCAAATCCCATCTTGAATGTGCGGTGACAGGATCAGTTCAGCCAGGAGAGCCCTTTTTGCTAGTGGGAGGACCAGCAGGCAGGGTGCCCCACTGAGCTGCCCAAGAAGAGATGAAGTCAAGTTGGCTCTCAAGAATTCTCCACTCAGGGGTTCCTTCTCCCATTTCTTCTGTGTCAGGGAAGGGCCTTGGATTTGATGGTTTGGGCTCCTCTGCCAAAACATCCTTGCTTTTCTCAGGCAGAAAAAAAAGCACCCAGGGTCTTTTAGGTTCAGAGCCATAGATCAGGAATGCATGGTATGGAGGTCATCTTGTCTCTGAGCTGAAAACTTCTCCTATGCTGTCAAACTGCTCTGAGCTCTCACCCTTTCAATGGCTCCAGACACTTGTCAGAGGTCTGAGGAAATGTATCTGCCTTCCTACGGAAGACCTAAGCTGTTAGGGATAGTCTTCCTGGATGCAGAAGGCAAGATGCCTCAAATCCCCAGAGCCTTTTGAATCTAGAGTCTAGATTCTGGCTTACGTGGTGCTGGGGTTTGAACCCAGGGCTTCATGCATGCTAGGCAGGCATTCTACCAACTGAGTCGCACCCTCAGGTTCTGGGGCCCTTGAGAATCTCAGAAGCATATCACTTTGGAGGACACAAGTCAGGAGGCTCTGAATTGAACAGCTGGGCTTTATTTGGTCTGTTTTTAGTTTATGTATTGTTACATTTATCACAGGCTCCTATTGGATCTTTAAGTCAGCACTTAGATTCTATTGGTATTCTTTGAACATGGGTTATGTCAGTAGATTTCAGACTTTGTTAGGAGGGACTTCTTTCTGCCTCTTGTTTTGGAGACATGGTTTTACATACATATTTTAGGCTAGCCTCAAGTTTGTTGTGTAGCCCAGAATGACCACAAAACCCCAATTCTCCTGCCTGTACCTTCAGAGTGCTAGGAATACAGGTATGCGCCACCTGATTTACAGGTGCTGAGGATCGAACCCAGGACCTCACACATGCTAAGCAGGTAGTCTACCAGTTGAGTCACATTCTCAGCCCCCAGACGTAGATTTTCCACAGAGCTAGTGAGCTTGTGGAGCTGCACCCATGCAAGCTTCTTTTTGGCTCTGACAGGGGTCCCAAGAATGTCTTAATTTCCTCAGATTTTTGCAAACTGTGCAAAAACTAAGACATGATGGGTTTCCTTCTCAGGATGGGTCTCTAAGTCTCAAATGCTGCAGGTCTCACAAAGCTGTGTCTGCTGCCATGCGTCTTCAGGAGCAGTGGAGTGAGATGGCAAGCATCTGTGTGTGGAGTGGGAACATGGCTCCAGTGTCACGTGAGAAGAGATTAATCTCAGTGCGGATGCTCTGGTCCCCTCCATGTGTGCTTGGGACTCATGAGCTTTCACTACGGCTCTTTCTATCCTGTGCCTTGTGTTGTTAATGCTGGAGGCCAAAGTGTGAATCAGGCCATTTAACCACACATCTCTCTACCACATAGCATCCTTGGTGCTCATAGAGAACCCCTCAAAACTATCTGAGACTGCCTGGGCTGTGGTAGTGCATGCCTTTAATTCCAGCGCTTGGGAGGCAGAGGTAGGCGGATTGCTGTGAGTTTGAGGCCAGCCTGGTCAAGGATATCCAAGGTTACACACAGAAACTTTGTCTCAGAGAGAGAGAGAGAGAGAGAGAGAGAGAGAGAGAGAGAGAGAGAGAGAGAGAGAGAGAGAGAGAGAGAAGAAAAACAAAAACAGAAACAAAAATATCTGAGACTGACATCTTGCAAGTTGATGCAGAGTCTTCACTCACGGGAGAAGAGCAGTCAGGCAGAACCCTACTTTGTCAGACCCTTAGTTCCCTCCATTGTCAAAGTGGCATGCAGTGCTATGTAGATGCTTCTAGTAAGTCTCTGGAAATATTTCTGTGGCCAGCTTCCTGTGACTCTCCGGCCTTAGTCTTTGGTCCTTTGGAACATGCACATACAAGGTAAGCTGAAAGCTAAAGCCTTCAACCCTGGCTGGCAGTGCTTGTGACTCACCATCAGCAATTCAAGCAGCCCTAGGCAGCCTAGGAGCCACAGGCGTCTCAACATTTGGGACAATGGTGGAGAGACCATGATTTAATGTTCTTGGCAAGTGACTGTCCTGCCTTGTTTCATCTTTGAGGTGGGGGCCAGGATGGCTTAGATACCAGAGGGTGGCTGGTAGGATCAGAAGCCTAGACGGTACAGTTCTGTATGCTCCTACAGGTCACACAACTCTGCCTTCTCCACACAAGGGATGCATGCTTTCTTGTCCTTGCTGACAAAGCTTGCCTTACAAAAGGCGCTAGGAAAGTGTGAAGTGTTGTTTGGAGGCTGTATAAAAGTCTGTATTTATATAAAAATGTTACTGCCATCTGCAGAGTGGTAGTAATTTCTTTCTGTTTCTAGGGATGCGGAGATTTCTGATCACTGACCAAATCAGTATTTGCAATGATCTTAAAAGAGAGGAGAGGGCAGGAAGGAGGAAGGGAGGGAAAAGAGAGAGAGAGAGAGAGAGAGAGAGAGAGAGAGAGAGAGAGAGAGAGAGAGAGAGAGAGAGAGAGAATATGACTATCAGACATGGGTGGGTGTACATCACTTACTCTGACTGAGCCCACTGTGTGTTTTAGTATCTTGAGTGTAGGTTAAGCAATTGAACTGCCTCACATCTGGCCCTAAGCAGTTGTCAGAAACAGAATTGGGCAAAGAAACCTTTTATTCTTTTTTCCTCTGTTTTTCTTTTCTTATTTTGCCTTGAGTTGGCACATAAATACACATCCAAAAATTCTTTGAAAGTCTTATTTGAGTCAATGAACATTTTCTATACAAAACAATTTGGGAAAATTTTTGTAAAGATTTAATAAGAAACCACTTAAACTCTAAAAAGTTTTTCTTTTCTCTTTCTTTCTTTTTCTTTCTTTCCTTTTTAGACTTGCTGTGAGCATTTTAGAAACTTGGAAAGAATGTAAGACCTTTTCTTTTTGGAATGAAAACAACACAAGAAACAATGTCATGGTCTATCAAGAGGAGATTTTATTAAGTTTTCCCCCTCCTCTACCTTTTTGCTGTTTTGTTTTTATGGAAATTTATTTCAACAGTTGACATTTAACATATGGACTTTTAAGCTGTATATTTTGAAAATGGACAGAAATTCATTCATGTATTTTAATCCTCCAGTGAAAAGAGTGAATGATAAAATTAACAACACACGATGCATTCTGAAATTTTAATATTTACATGTATAACTTTTTAATGTATCAAATATTTCTGTTTCAAGTTTCATTGTAGATTTCTTTATCTCATGTAGGGTTGTGGAAACACATGTAAGCAAATGTTGCTGTATTTACTAATCTTTTGATATCGAGGCTGAATGCTATAAAATGAGACTATTAGGAGAAAATATACCCCTTGTACAACCAGAATAATAGGTACTACCGTTTACCATATGAAAGAGTTTATTTCTAGTTTTCTTACTGATTACCCTGTACTGAGATCAAATATATTGCAATTTTGAGCTCTCAATTGCAAATTAAATTTTTTTTTATTTGATAAGAGTGAAAGGCAGCACTCGACCTTTAGATTAAAGAAGAAATCTGATCTTAGCCACTTCTAGCCAACGCTTGACTTGTTTTTTTTTTTTTTAAGTAACTCCATACAAATCAAAACAATCAAATGTATTGAACTCCCCTTTTTGATCCACAAGCAAGTTCCTGCCTTACACTGATATGAGGACTGGCTTCCAACAGGTTGTTAGAAGTCATATTTGTGAGAGGACATAAATTTGTCTAATATAGTTTGAATAGCAAGATAACCATATAACTTTTTAAATGACGGCATTCATAATTCTGTGCCAAATCTCGGGTGGCGCACGGTACTTGATCTGAGGATTTGATTTCCTCGACTTATTTTTTTTCTCATGTTTTCTTAGGGAAGTGCTAGTTGAGATTCGAAAAGAGTTGTTATTCTGTTTAACTATATAAAAACATTAAAACATTTTAGGGAATGCAAAAATACATATGTTTCAAGTTAAAATATTGAGACATCTTGGATATTTTAATAACATTTCCACTCTAAAGTAGCAAAAGCAGATCTTTTATTTCTTTTCTTTTTCTTCTCCCTTCCCCTCTTCCCTTAGACAGGAGTTACATTCTGATTAAAGTAATCTGAGTTCTTGGGGAGATCACTTTAATGGTAAAGCTTGTGCTACTTTCTCTGCTGTTAAAGGAGTCTCTCTCTCTCTCTCTCTCTCTCTCTCTCTCTCTCTCTCCTTTATAGGGAGTGTACATTATGAGAGTTATTTTTGCAATCAATTATAAATGCAAATATAAATTTTTACTCACTAAAGAAGTCAGAAAATGCTCAATGAGACTGTTGGATGAAACACTCTGGGATAAGTAAATAAATTGCATATCATATATATTTCATCAAAGTCAATCATATTCCTTTTTAATATAAGAAAGACCTGAAGAAAATGAACCAGCAGAATAGAACCCATAGTGGCCATCACTTATTCTAAATGTTCTCCAAACACCCGGGGTTCTGTACAGTTTATCTCACAAGCCTTTTTGTGAAATAGATTTCTCACATCAGATTTAAAGGGCCCTCTCCACAGGAACCAAATAAATACCAGACTCTGAATTCACTAGCAGGGCATAAAACAGTTTAGATCGGCTTCTGTTAGAATGCTGGGAACCGCTTAGTGAGGGAGATGAATCAAGGAGCACGTTTTTAAAAGCTCCTGGCACCTGCTTTGGTTTATTGAAGTTGCATTTTTCTTCTGCTGTAGTCTCAAGAAATATCAAGCTATCTTAAGGGGACAGGACAATATGGTTCTCAAGAGACCCCAAACAAACATATAAGGGAAAAAATCATCCAGAAATGCTGGCACTCTATACCAGCTGTCTTTGCATTCCTATAACTAAAATGGAATATTAATTTTATGAGAATGAGTGAACTTAAAAGCTAGAACGGGTCAGGGGCTGTTTTTTGGCATTCCTTCATTCACCCCTCACATTCTTTTGTTTTACTTGACACCCAGCGTTTTATGCACCAGCTTTGCAGGCACCTCTGCCGTGACCACCGGACAGTCTGTTCAAGGAGGGAAGATCCTTTCTCACCAATGGCCAGAGTTTTAATTAAATACTGTCCATCCTATGTACCTCAAGCAGCTGAAGAAATAGCTGTTGGCATCAAGCTACCGACGAACTTATGTTCTCCGGTGTTAAGGGGGCAAGGGACGCTCTTGGTGGTTAAAGAGAAGGACAGAAAAAAATACCCACCCCCCTCCCTGCCCCGCAACACTCCAAAGTCATGTGGCTATTATTATTGTTTGAAATTAAAAAGAATCATAACGGAACAGTTGTGCGCCGTTTGTCTCGTGCAGAGGACGTGCAGGTTGAAGAAATTATTTTGTTTATTAATTTCTGCTTCCATGTCCTGCTAGGCTGGCTCAAGAGAAAGGAAAGAGAGGTGTAACTTTAAGCACGCCCTGATTTGTTCTTATTACATAACAAAGGTCCATTTCTTTATCATGTTATCATTCCGTTAATAAAAATTAGCTACAATAACAGCATCAACTTTAAAACCCCTCCAAGTCCAGGGGATTTTCTTTCACAATGAACATGAATACTGTTCAGAAATACAAACAGTCAGAGGATAACTTTAGGTCTGAAAGAGAAACCTGGCGAGGGTAATTGAATAAGCCTGGGTCCCCTGACCGTGTCATGGTGAGGGCAGTCAACATGTCATAATTAGGTTTATTGAGGGCCATTCCAACAATCTGCTTCTATTCTTCTCTCCTTATTGTCCACAGCTAGGCAAATAGCCAAGGGACAAAGGAATCAAGTGCTGACAAAACATGAAAGAGGAAAAAGATTTAGCTGCTTTTATCAAAGAAACTGAGAAGGGACTTTGTGTAAATAAAATAAGTGGCTGGCCATCCTGCATTTAGGCAATGCCGTTTTCATTAGAATTAATTCTTGACATATTGGAATAGTTCCAAGGAAGGATTTCTACTTCTGACAAGTTTAATTTGTAAATTAAAAACAGTTGGTTAAACATGAGCCTCCATCAACAAAACTTAACCAAAGCCATACACGGTAGAGGCCTAAGCAGGTGAAAGAGAGAACGGCTTTGAAAACAAAGTCTTCCCCAAAATTATGCAAATTATTACTATTTCATAACAAATGTTGTCCATTGAAGCCTACAGCAGGATGCCTGCTCCTGAAGCTTCATAGAGACTCGTGTTTTCTTCCCCTTTAAGCCTCTTTAGCTGATGTAACATTTACTCTGTGATGGACAACCCGTCCAGTGTTTGGATGACGTGGAGGTTAGGTTAGAGGAGGAAGCTTTACCGTTTAAAAGGATCGGGCCAGCACAACTTCTGTTAGTGTACAAATTCCAGTGTAATTTTGTTGTTTGTGAGGGAAGTGGAGAGGCTGTTCTGCGTGTGCCTCGAGATCCTAACTGGAAGGAACCCTGGGCAAGCAAGTGTGCGGTAGTTCTTGACTCCTCAGATCCCAGTCAGGGCTGTCTCCTACGGTGCACGCATGCAAGGTGAGCATGCATCCTGAGACCCAGGAATGTGGGGAGAGCAAAGTCCAGATTATGAAAGGTCCAGCGGATGCATGGACAAGGCTTGCATTGAAGTCTCAGAGAGTCTTTTCCTCCAGCGGCTGCTTGTGGAGTCTGAACTGTTCCTGTCGCAAGTTGAGCCTCAGGGAGGGTTGTTTCCCATGGAGCTTCAGAAGTGCCCCTTCCAAGGTGCAAATTGGAAGCCAGCTGGAGGAGAAACAGCCACCAACAGGAATGATTAAAGCTTCCTTAGATAGCAAACGCCCCTCAATTTTATTGATAGCCATACCAGAAACAAGTAGATTATTCGGGTAGCTTCCCTGAGTGTGCTATTCAGATTCACAAACTTTAACTCGTACTATTTATTTGATATCAAGCCCTATTGCCCCATCCTTCGGCCCTTGACATTGAAGTGAAAAAATTATTATTCTCAACTCAGTGACTCTAAATGATGTCAGATATGGGATATGACACTTTGAAAAAAAAAATGCTAAGTTCCAGGGCTGGGGATATAGCTCAACTGGCAGAGTGCTTGCCTAACAACATGCCTGGGTTTGGTCTGCAGCACTGAATAACCTTGTTTGGTTCTTTATGGCTGTAATCCCAGGACTTGGAAGGTAGATGCAAGATGAGATGACCAGGAGTACAAGATCATCCTTACTTACATATTGAATTTGGGGCCAGCCTGGGCTACATGAGAGCCTATCTCACAAAAAGAAAAGAAGGAAAAAAAGAAAAGAAAAAAGACAAAGAAGAAGAAGAAGAAGAAGGAGAAGAAGAAAAAGAAGTCTGCACCTAGACAGACTCACAGAAGTTCTAATCAGCAGCAACCAGAATCACCATTATCAATGGCCATGTCATGTATACATGACGATAATGTTGTTCTGGGCAAGCAGTAAATATGTTGCCCAAATACTTTTTTGTTTGTCTCATTAAGTTGGATTTGCAATGTTTTTGAATTTGTGCCACTTGTGGATTTTGGTCGAGAAACCACAGAACATCAGGCTGCCAGCATTGACTTTTGCGTTGAATGGAACTCTGATACCATGAACGTCTGGGCTTGAGATTAGTTTCTGTTCTACTTCATGCTCTGACTAGCAGTGAGATCAGGGGAAAGTCACTGCCCCTTGTGAGCTGGACTCCCCAAGGGTGCAGTTATCAGTGCTCATTCCCCTGCCCTTTGACATTACTGTGATGTGTCCGTGAGCATGGGCATGTGACAAAATTTGAGTTATCACTTACTTGAAATCTGTTGTTTCATTGACCTTTATGAAACAGGATTTGGACCCTGACTGACTGACTGACATTCATATATTCTTAGAGTCCAGTTTAACAAGGGCTAAGTAGCTCTTCCCCTGGTCAGTTCAAAATACACTGAACTAATTCGGTGTCCTGCACAGATGGGACCTTGGAGCTGGGGCTGGCAGCACTCTATTTCAAAGCAGTACTCTGGTGCGTAGCCTGCAGAACACTGGGATGGGAGAAATATTTTTTGAGAGTCTAGATTTGAGCAAAATGAGCCTTTTGATTTGTACATTGTTTTGATGCCTGTTGGCTCATGTCAAAAGATTGGAAGGCCCAGCAGGGCAGGAAGGAGTTTCTTGGGATAAAGTTGGAGACTAGCAGACTGGCTGACTCTCTGACATTTATTTGCTGTCCTTTCTCCATCCATTTTGGCAACTCTGAGGCAGACGGACAAGCTCGTGGAAAATAGAGCCACTGAGGAAGAAATGGCTTTGATTTCTCCTAAGATAAGGGAGCTTTCTTTCTCTTTTTCTCTTCTCTCCTTTAGCATAACACTGGAAAGCTGGTGTGCCGGGATTTGAAGTTGGCAATGTACATTTGATCGTGGATTGAAGTATTGGAACAAGGTTCTTCCTTGTGCATCGTTGAGAGTCACATAAACTCTTTTTACAACACGTCCAGGGAAGGGACAAAGGTCTAAGCCTTGGTCAGTCTCAGTGTTATGTCTATAAGAGGCCAACTTGGGTGTAGCTGGGTTCTCAGGATACTGGTTCAAGCTGTGGCTACGCTAATTCTCTGGGACTGGATTTCTTCCTTAATCACCAATGTCTTTAGAAAGAGGATGAGGGAGGGAAAGGCTGGCTTACTATTTCACTCTGTAATCATCATGATTGGAGATGAATTTGACCTTACAGTGACCTCTGGTGCTGTGGGTTTGTTTTTTGCAGGCCTTGGACAGTTGCATCTACAAGTATCACCAGGGGTCAAGGATGACAGTGGCCACTAACTGCTGGTTTCCTTACAAGAAACAGAAAATATGGCTCAGATAGATAGATTAGACAGATAGATACATAGACAGACAGACAGACATTTTAGTATTTTAGGCTTAAATTAAATTTTCTGTATAAAAGAATCAAGTGTGAACAGTTTAAGCATAATTGCTCATATAAAAAAATCACTATGTCTTGGACCTTGGGATATTTGTTATTAAAAAAACATATTTTCTCAAGATTTTAAGGACATAACGTTTTTCTCTGTGTTACTCACAGCTCAGCATTTCAGAATGACAATACTTTCAGGCCTATTTCTTGGAATTTCAATGTTGATACATGGGATTAAAAATGGTGGATGGATTTGCTAATGAATTGTAGCCTTTTTTTCCTTTTTGAATGGATCTGTGAGAGGGGATGTGCGGTTTGGGATTCCGGCTTTTTATTTATTCTATGTTATCTCTGTTTGTAGACTTAAAAAAAAATTGTTTACTCTTGTTTGTTTGAACTAATCACTACTTAAGGAAAAGTCCTCTCGGCCTCACTTCACCAAGCCTTTAGCCATGGCGACCATTCAGGCATAAAAACGTGCTTATCTGCAAGTGAATGGCAGCTCTTTGCTTCATTAAAGCCCCTTTCTCTTTTGGCACTCGCATTGTGACCCTTTGATATTAATTCAAAGGCCAATTAAAGAATGCGGCCCATCTTTGAAGTAAGGCATTCAGGGCAAGGGTAGGGACGGACCTGGGCCTCTGATGGACTGCGCATTCAACAGCCCCCTTTTCAAGGCAGTTTGAAGAGAGTCAAAGAAAATGGGCAGGAGAAGGTCAAAGAGAAAAAAGGGGCTAAAGAAACAGTCTGTATTTGTTCGGAGTATTAGCCAAGCAAACTGCAAATAGCAACAAAATGAAACAGTTAATAGAGCAGCCAGACAGAGCCATGTCAATCACTTAACTTGAACAGCCTTAGGCTTACGAGGCTCCTTCCACTGCGTTACCTAATTATCTTGGGAAAGGCAGTAGCTGGAAGTAATGGTATTGTGCGCCTTTCTGCTTACTGCCCAGAAGAGGTGACAAATACTCACTGCTCTATAATTATGCAACATATATACATAAAGGAGTGGGAGGGGGTGGGAGGGCGCTGAGGCCGAGGAGGCATTGTAGTCCATAGTCCTAGGTCTGAGGATGGTACCCTCAAATGTTAGCAGGCCGGAGGAGAGCATAACTCAACTTCATCTGGAGCTGGCTGAAATGTGCACAGTCCACTGGAACAATCCTTAAAGACAAATGTGTTTACCTATGAAGAAAAGTGCTTTCATAAAAATAATAATAATAAAAAAACCAAATTAATTAAAAAAGAAAAGAAGAAAAAAATAAAAAATAAAAAGAGCCATGCTCCAATCATAGTATGGACTTGGTGACTATATCCTTTCTGCTATAGTGTCAGAGAGATGTGGAGTGAAGTTGGTGACTCAGTGTCCCAGCTTGCTCGCTGTGCTTGGCTTTGGGGCCAGGCAGCTGAAAAGCCCTTCTGGCAAGTGAGCAGCTTGCTTTCCTGACCTAGAGACTGGGGTGGGGAGAAAGGAGGGCTGGGACCCTGACTGAGATCTGATTGGCTTCTCTTAGAGGATATTTTTGCATTCCACTTTTATTGGTCATTATGACAAACAAAAGAACAGCCTCAACCCAGCACTGCCTTGAGAGTGTGAGGGAGCAGAGTTTCAGAAATGATTTCCAGACTTCCCCAGGGGTGTATGGGTAAGACAGGGGCAAAACTGGAGTGCCCCTACAAATGTCTGCAGATAAGTCGAGTGTGTTTCTGTAATTGCAAACCGCAGCGGCTTTTAAAGAGGCCCCTGCAGACTTCTTTCAGATGACTTGCAGACTGGCTGTTAGGGGTTGCTGTTTGATGTCACATTTGTGCGTAATAGGTTTTGTTTGGAGGGACAGTAATAGAACAGAGGGATGTGCCATGCAGCTTTTGACAGGCCAGAATGTAGCTATTAATGTGAAAGTCCTAGCCTTTGAAAAAAAATGTGTTACTGAACCCAATGGTCTGAATGTTCACCTACACACCTTATGCAAGAGTTTGCGATGTTCCTTTTTTTTTTTTTTTTAAACAAAACATTCCCAACTTTAGAGTCATTCAGTATACATTGACGACAAAATAATGAAAATAACGTTTACAATTTTGTACTTCAGCTGCTTGGTAGGATAGGCCAATACATGTTCCCAACCGCCCCCCCCCCCACAACCCCCCATTTAACACAGACAGGGAACAGGACTAGAACATGCGATTCTTGTCACTTTCCAGACCTGTAGCTGCTGAAGCAGCCAGGAATCAACTGTTTAACACAGAAAATTTCCTTCCCTGTCTTGAGGAAAAAAGTGTCACAAAACAGCTAGAATAATCAATAAGGTATAAAATAAGAGGAAATTAATCTACAAGACATAGAATAAATTAGGATAGTTTTTTCGCTAGTGAGCATAGAAAGCTCCGTGTTTAGAAAAATACATTTGTTTGTTTGTTTGTTTGTTGAGACAAGGTTTCACTATGTAGCACTGGCTGATCCCCCTGTCTCTGCCTTCAGAGTGCTAGGACTAAAAGAGTGTGCCACCACCGGCCTGCTTACTTTTTAAACAGTAATTTAGAAAATTTGTTTTATTTGTGTTAAAAAAAAACCCACAGGGCTCATTATGATGGTCTTTTGTTTTACTTCTGCTACCGTACCACCAGAAGTGTGCGGGGTGAGGGGTGGCGGTGGTGGGGTGGTGTCACATCCAGGACCGTGCTGGGCCAGGCAAGCACTCTGCCACTGAGTCATATTCCCAGCCTCCCTACCCTTACCCACCCCCCTCCCCCGGCCCTGTTTTAAAGGATGATGGAGGATCATAACATCTGGAAAGACCAGAAGCACTCACCTCCTCAGACACTGAAAGTGCGTGCACTGTGCGTGTGTCACAATCCACAATGTGGGAATCAAGGTGTGGCCTCGCCAGTTTTCCCTCTGCTCCTCTTGAGTGAATTGCAAACTGATGTCACCTTTTACTCTTCTGTCTCATTTTTTTCTTACTCATTCCCCCCACCCACAAACCAACACAGTCTGTTGTAAGGAGGTGTGTGTGTGTGTGGGGGGGGGAATCTAATAAAAATACTTGGCTCCTTTCTACACTCTGTTGCATTTTACCTACCTCCCCCAACTGACGCCTAAAAGGATGAATTCTCTTTAGGAGAGACTGAGGTCAAGTAGAGTCTCGATATTTGTCTGCTTGCTAATTGCCTACTTGCTATTTGCCACGTGCAGTTTCTACCATGTAAAGGTTCAGTGTCATGTGTTATCATGGATTTTAAACAAGACAAGCCAATTCTCCCACTCGGTAAATGGCTCACTGTGAGTGCATGAGAAAGTTCTGAATCTGTTCGCCCTTGGGGTTTTATGTTTTTAGTGGTTCTCTCAAATCAGAGTTGGGGAGGGCTTTCTCTATCTCTCATCTCCCTCAGATATAAGTTTATTGTTTGATCTGTCTGGCGGCCTGGCCGTTCTAGTGACAAGTGACAACTCTCATGATGCAGGATCCTTTTCACAGCCAAGGAAACAGAAGACAAGCCAGGCTGATGACCACACCTGGTGAAGGCAGAGTGGGATGGGATGCAGAGGACAGATGCACCTGGTTATAGAAAGTGCACCACTTACTGTCACATGAGATAATTGCCTGGTAGCTTCTGGGAAGACAGTTGGCATTCAGAAGCCTTTTGCAGGGAGTATACCTGTGTTGCTGGTCCATGAAGCGAAGCAGTTCCTGGTATTTGTCTGGAAAGTTATGCAAAAGACCCCAGGACAGCTCTCAGGGCCATGAAAAGCCGCTCAGCAATGTCAGGGAACTTTGCAGGCAAAGGCATCAGAGGTGGGTGGATTTCTCAGGAAGGAAATGAAGATTCAACCTGGGGCCTCTTGCACATGTGAGCCCTTAAGGATTCTGAGAGTTTGTTTGGTGCTGTGGAGTTTCCTAGATGGGAGGAGAAGCCAGGATGTGGCCGGGATGTGTTTCAGAGGGCACGTTCCTAATAGTTTGTCTCTGGAGATACAGAAAAATGGCTCAGACAATGTAGTGTGCTTTCTCTCACTGTAAACAAATACTCAATTTTCAATTTTCTTTCTTTCTCTTTTAGAAACATGAGAGAGAAGGGAGAGAGGGAGGGAGGGAGAGAGGGAAGAAGGAAAGGAGGGAGCAGGGGGGGGAAGAGAAACAGAAAGAGAGAGAGAGAGAGAGAGAGAGAGAGAGAGAGAGAGAGAGAGAGAGAGAGAGAGAGAGAATATGCATGTATACTTTGGAGTACATACGAAGGTCAGAGGGCAACTTATGGCAATCAGTTCTCCCTCATGTAAGCTCTTCTCACTGAACTCTGGTAATCAGGCTTGGTGGCAAATGCTTTTTCCTGCAGAACCATCTTGCAGGTCCCAAATACTCACTTTTTGAACCTAGTTTGCATTTGTGAATTATATTAATTTTAGACCCCCCCCCAAATGATAATAAGGTTCCAGCCAAATAAATAATGCTTGCCTCTCCCACGAGCTGTCCCCAGCACTTTAAGGTTGGTACTGCCTGGCTTATTGAGATGAGTTCTTTCTGATGAGTGACTGGGGGTGGTTGGTTGAGTGTGGTTTTCTTACAGGTGTTAATGGAGAGTTCTAGTTGGTGTGTTTGAATCTGTGTGTGAGTGAGTGACTCATATTTGAGGGTTATTTGAGGTTTCGCTTGCTGGGTGTTGTAACATTCAGTATTTTGAAAGAGAGGCAGAATCTTGCCGGGAGTGTTAGGGTACACGGCAGGCTAACTTAGAGCTTCAGAGAAAGTTTTAGAACCTTGCCATCCAGGGTTTAGCTTAAAGCTACGGTAATAGAAGCTGTGTGTCCAGGACAGGCTGGGTTCAGATGCCGGCACCCACTGTGTTAATAAAGGTGCAGGAGAGCCACGTACGCTGTACGTACTGAAAGCCTGCTCCATGCCAGTTGCTGGATGAATGAGCTTTGTTTCCCTCCTAGTGCCTTGGCCTGGAGGGAAAGGCGATCTCATGGGCATCTCGTGGCTCAGTACTTCTTAGAGCCCAAGGCACCATGGGAACGCAGCGCAAGCCACACCCTCTTCTCAGGTCCAGAGAAGGGAGAAGAAAGAGATCTCAGACATCACTGGGAGAAGAGGACCGTCAGGATTTAATCAGGCCAAGAAAAGCTAAAGAGGGAACGGCAGCACAGGTTGAGGGGATAGCAAGGGCATAGACTCGGATCAACAGACCCCTGGTCTATGTGGGAAACTAAACACACAGTTGTCCTCGGGTTTCTTAATCTTCACAGGCAGGATAAGCGTCAAAATAAATCCAACAGCCGCCTTTGGAGTGTGTTCTGTTCTGGGGTGCATTCTAAAGCACGCTCTTCCTTCCAAAAGCTGGGTCCCAAACTTTAAATCTTTGTAATTAAGCAAGTGCTGTTTGAAAAGAAAATTGATCTCACAAGCACACGCAGGTACAACTTAATATGTATTTTGTGGTGATGATGACTAAACACAGGACCCCTTATGTGTCAGGCAAGTGCTCTATCACTGAGCTACACTCCAGCTGGGTCTTTCTAAGTTGCCCAGGCTAGCCTTGAACTTGAGATGCTCCTGTATCCGCCTTTAAGGTAGTTTAGGTTACAGGTCCACACAATCAGACTAATTTCTTCTAATTTTTAAAAATCGGGACAAGACTGAACTAACAACCAAAGAGCACACATGGGCTGGACCTAGACCCCCTACCATGTGTAGCAGATGTGCAGGCTGCTCAACCCGTGAATGCCGTAACAGTAGGAGTAGGGGCTGTCTCTGACTCTGTTGCCAGACTTTGGATCCCTTTCCCCTGGCTGGGCTGCCATGTTAGGTCTCAACGAAAACTTGAGATACCAGGGTAGGTTGGTACCCCTTTGAAGTCTTTTCTTGTTTGAGAAGAAGGAGAAGGGATGAATGGTGGGAGGAGGCATGAGGGTGAGACCAGGAAGAAAGACGAGAAGGGGATGGGATCAGGCTGTAAAGAGACTAAATAAATAAATGAATAAATAATGGGAAAAATTGGGTCAAGAATGTCTCTCACTCTTGGGAGACTGTGAACTTTCTTTTGGGTAGGAAATTCCCTAGATTTTGACAACTCCCTCTCTTGTCTCATGCTTTGTTCAAGATGCTAATTTGATCACGGGGTCACAAACAAATTTGGTTAATTACCATTTTTCCCATGACTTTAAGTTGTTATTTTGAAATGATTACATTTCAAAAGTGAAATGAGTTTCTTGGATTATATTGTAGTATAGTGAAATTCGTAGGACATCAAGCATCTGAAAGGGGACAACCAGGGCTGCGGATGTAGCTCAGGTAGGAGAGAGCTTGTTTGGTGTTAACAGAACCCTGGGTTCAGTTTACAGCTCTGCAGAAGCTGTGAGTGGTGACAAATGCCTGCAGTCTCAGCACGAAGGAGGTGGAGGTGGGAGAATTATGCGTCAGCGTGGGCTATAAGACTGTGTTTCGAAAACCAAAGCAAAGCAAAGCAAAGCAAAACAAAACAAAACAAAACAAAAAACCCTAAACAAACCCAGGCATCTTGTATGCTCGCAGTGCTGTATACCATGAGTTCTACCTAAGTCTAAAGTAGCTCTATCTTTACAATAAAACCTCACACTATTTAATCAGTTGTTTCCCAGTTCCCTATCCGTCACAGACAACTATCTGTGTTTATTCTTAAGAACGTAAGTACCCTGATGCTCTCACAGAAATAGAACCAGGCAGCATGTGATCCCTTGTGTTCATCTCAGCGTGAAGTTTCAGGCATTCATCCATGTTGCCACCTGCATCGGTCCTTCATTGCTTTTTATGACCCAGTGCTACACCATTGGATAGTATTTACAGATTCTAAGTTGTTCATCCATTCATCTGTTGGTAGACATTTGTGCTATTAACTTTTGAGTTAATATGAATGTTGTTGCTGTGAACATATGTATACACTTAAGTTTTTAAAAATTATTTCATTTTTGTACATATACATTTATATTATTACCCATATATACAATAGATTACCAAGGGCAAGAAGAACGGTGACACAATCAGCAATTATATAAATGTTACATTCTTAGGGTTTTGGCTATTTGTATTTGACAGCCTTGAAGAAGACATCTTTCCTATCTTGGTGCATCTAAATTTCTGAATGTAAACCAGTCTCCATCACATATTGTCATTATCAACTTAGATCACTTCCCCCACCCTCCCAATGTACATGAATTCCAGGAGCCACTATCACAATCAGAAGAGAGAGAGAACAGTCCCATTCCATTGCACCCTCCTTCCATTCTTACCCCTGGGAAATAGCTTCTCTGTTCTCCAGTAGAGTTATTTGGTTGTAAGCATATAGGAGGAAGTAAGTCATAACATATATGGTTTTCTGAGACTGACTTCTGTTCCTCAGTACAGCTGCCTTGAGATCTGTCCACTTTGTTACCTGCATTAACATTGCACCCTATTAATTTCTGGCTAGTGTTCTATCCTCTAGGGATGTGCCCTGGCCTGTCTTTTCCTTGACCAGCTAAAAGAATCATATGAGTTATCTACAATTTGAGGTCATTGCCAGTATAGTCACCATGCATATCCATGTGTGGGTTCTAAGTAAATATACCTTTTGGACGTAAACATCCTTAGGACACATGTTAACTGTTAAAAAAAACCTGGTGATTGTTTTTTAACTAGCTAGGCCCTTTGCCTTTTGCTAGCAGGAGCTCACAGTGTCAGCACCAAGCCCTAATCTTCTCAATGATTTTTAACCCCAAGTAACCAGTCGGACATGCACAAGGCGGTAGTTGTGGTTGTCATTCATGGTTCCCAGCGAATCCCGATGCAAGGCATCTCCTGTGCTGTCCTTCACTGTCTTTTGTGAAAACCTTGGTCAATATGTTCGCTTTCGTTGTTGTTATGTTTTTAATTTTTGCTTCTTGAGACATGGTCTCATGGTGCCCAAGTGGCCTCAAACTCACTTATATGCCCAAGGCTGACCTTGAACTCATGGTCCTCTGGCCTCCACCTCCCAAGTTCTGGGGTTACAGCTGTGCACTAAGGTGCCCAGCTCTTTTGCTCACTCAAAAACTGCCTGTGTTGTTGAGTTCTTAGAGTCCTTGTGTTCTCACTCGGGGTCCTTCGTTAGATATGTGCTTTGCAAGTGAGTCCTCTTAGTCTGTTACCTTCTTTTTACATCCTTGGAGCAGAAAATGAATTCAAGGGCCAGCAAGATGACGCAGAGGGTAAAGATGCTTGCTACACAAGCATGCTCGCCTGTGTTTGACCCTTCCTGTGTGAAGGGAGAAGGAGAGAACGCCACAAAGTTGTCCTCTGACCACCACACAAGTTTTGTGGCACGAGCCCACCCCACATTATGTAGATACATACTAATAATAATCATGAAATTTAGAAAACAAATTCAACTTTCATTTTGATAAAGTCTAACTTGTTGACTTTTGGCTTATGGGCTGTGGTTTTATGCATCTAAGCATTTTTTTTTTCTAGCCCTGGCTCTGAGGAAATTTCCTGTACGACACAGGTTTCAAGTCTACGCAGCGTTAACTGTGGTGTGCAGTCAGCTAGGCCTCGGGCAGACTCTGTGTGTGCATTTGTGAGTGTGGTTCTCTGTTTCATCACTGTGTATAGAAAGTGCTTTTGTTACTTCATAAATTCATTCTTACGCTTCTGTCCAAACCAACCAGCCTTGCTTTCTTGAGCTTGCTTCTGGGCTCTGAGTTCTGTTCCGTCTGCTCAGTTCTTTCTCTGGAAATGTGACTCTTCTAAGTTTATTCCTGTTTGAAAGGTGTGTGTGTTTGTGTGCGTGCACATGTGCACTGTTCATGTATGTGAGTGCCTGTGGAAGCCAGAGAATCTCAACTATTGTTCCTTAAGAATGTTGTCCATTATTATTATTATTATTACTATTATTATTACTATTATTATTACTATTAATTATTATTATTATTATTATTAGTATTAGTAGTAGTAGTAGTAGTAGTAGTAGTACTGGCTTAGAACTTGCCAAATAGGCTAGGACAGTGAGCCACTGAGCCTCCGAGATCCTGCTGCCTCCAGCTCTCCATCTCAGGGATTATGAGAAAATGCCATCACACTTAACTTTTTCACATGAGTTCTGCAGATGGGGCTAAGGCCCTCTGGTTTGTGCAGCAAACATTTTCCTAACTGAGCCATCTTTCCATCCCTTGTACTCGTCTTTTTTCAAATCGCTTTTAGCTAATCTAGTGCTTTTGCTTCTCTGCTTATGTTTTCGACTTAGTTTGTTTATGTATACAAAAGGTCTTTTTGTATACAATTACTTTAAATAATTAATTTTACAGTGCTGGAGAATCAAGGCCAGGGGCTTACACATGCCAGGAAAATGCTTTACGACTGAGCCCCAGCCCACAGTACACTTATACTTCTTCTTCTTTTTTTTTTCTCCTTTTTTTTTTTTTTTACATTTAATTAATTGATCTGTGGGAGGAGGCTTGTTGTCCTACAGTGCACATATGGAGTTCAGTGGACAGCTGTTTCTCTCCTTCTACTATGTGGGGTTCTGGGGATCGAACACTGATCATCACACTTGGCAGCAGGCATCTTTACCTGCTTAGCCATCTCACTGGCTCCACCGCTTAATTTTAAAAAGGTGTGTTTATTTTACTTCCAAAGAGTTTGGAAAACTTTGAATGTGTGTGCAGATAAAATGAATATATTTTGATCATCTTCAAAATTAGTGAAATTATTTACAAAATTGGGGGTGTCATTCTATTACCAATATTTCCCCCAATGTAAGCACTCTCTTGTAGTAAAATGTTTGGTTGTAAGTTCCAGAGGCGGAGCAAAGCCGTGATATGTACACCAGAGAGAAACCTTGGATCACCACGCGTGTTTAACCGGCTTTACTCATTTGTCATGCAGTGCTCAAAGTCACTCTCTGAGAACAAGGAAGGCATACACCAAATGTTAAGTGTGCATTCATAAAGGACAGGCTAGCTTGCTCATGGTCTTTATATCATTTATCTAATTTATAAAGCTTTAAGCACTTGGACTCTCAAAAGCATTTGCAAACGTGCAGTATTCTAAGGCTTCAGGGCAGTGTTCTGGCTGGGGATGGAAGAGCTGCCATATCAGGAACTCGCAGAGGGAACGGGAAGGTAGGATGTCTTGGTTTCATCTTGTTTAAGTTAAGAAATCGAGCCGCTGTCCTGCCTCAGAGGAGGATAGCTAGAGAGATGGATGGTTCTGTCTGCAGCTTCGCAGTCAACGTTCTGTGCAAATGACACATGCTCTACATAGGACTCTTTTGCTCTACCCAGTTAATTTGCTGAACTTGGCCAGGTATTAAAACTTAACAAGACAAAGTCAGTGTGAGAGTTAAAGAAAAGAAGCTTAAGATACTATCAGGGATTCAATAAGTTAGACTCAAACTTGGCAAAGGCTTCGTAGGAAACTTTTGGCCTTTGGAAGCAGGGTGTCAGCTGCTTCGGGTACATCCTGGCAGGCTGCCGAGTCCAGGCTGGTTCTGGCAGGATGGTGGCTTGTTGCTATCATTTTGGGTACTCATTTAAAGCTGTGCGTTGAAACGAGCAGGTAATGCTACAGTCGATTTGTTATAGATTTAAGAACGCTGCCCTGAAACTGCTCTGCATTAGAAAGGATGTGATGGTGAACATATCTGGCTAAAACCTAAGCCCTTCTTAATTATCTATACAAAGTCTAGATGATTAAGACCTTTTATGCTGATTAAGCATTTGCTTGTCAGATATAAAATTTTCATTCCTCAACTGTGACCTTAGGGTACTGAAATAAAGATATGTGTAGCGCAAACGAGAAGTGGTTTTATTGTTTCTTTGTTTAAGACAGGGTTTCTCTGTGTAGCCCTGGCTGTCTTGGAACTTACTATGTAGACTAGGCTGGCTTCCAACTCAGAGATATGCCTGCCTCTGCCTCCCTAGAGCTGAGATTAAAAAGTGTGCACCATTGCACCCAGATTGCTTGGTTTCTTTATTGAAGGGCATGTAGGAAAATCATTCATATGCTGCTGCAAGCCGGCACACTTTGCTGTCTTAACGCTCTTTCTGCGGAGTCCTCCTTTTCCGTGCAGACCTGTCGGTGGGACGCAGAAGGACACTGCTCTCCCTGTTTTAAACACAAGAAAGTGAGGACAAGAGAGGTTAGGGCTGGCAGGAGAGGCTCACACTCCACAAGGAAAGTGAATGGATGGCTTCTAACCACCGCCCTTCCGATGCTAAAGCAAAACTCAGTGGAAAATTTTAACTATAACTCCATAGAAAATAAAAAGAAAAAAAAAAGTTAAAACAGCTAACTTCTCTAGACTCAGCACTGGGTTTGAAATGTTCCGAAGTATATGGCCGCTTGCATTTTTTCTTTTCTCAATTTAATTTCTGTGTTTGGATTAGCAGTAATAAGCATTTTATTTTGATGTTCTTAACTGCTGTATAATACCGTGTTTGCTTTTACAGCTGCTAGATCACGTATTACCTGTAAAGTCCTTATCTGGTTTGTACAAACTCTTGGTTTTACCTTATGATCTGGATATAAAACAGGCAGTAACAATGTGATCCCGGCTGCTAAGGAAACAGGATTCTGGGGACTAGGAATTTCCACCTCAGAATGTATTAGGAAGTGGGGAACGGGCAGATTCAAGCAATGATGTTCTGTTGGACAAGTTAAATTCATTGCTTCCAGGTACTGCGTGTGCTCACCATGTGTGTGTGTGTGTGTGTGTGTGTGTGTGTGCGTGTGTGTGTGCGTGTGTGTGTGTGCGCATGTGGTTCCAGGTACTGTGTGTGCTCGCCATGTGTGTGTGTGTGTGTGTGTGTGTGTGTGCGCGTATGTGTGCATACATGTGTGTGCATATTTGTTTCTAAATGGGAAGAAAAGGCTTTTCTTCATACAGAAGGTCATTCTTGGAAGTTAGATCTGAGCTGCTGTAAGTGACGTAAAATATGAAATGCGTTTTGTTTAGAAAACTTGGCATATTAAAACTGATTTAAAAACCAAACAGGAGCTGCAGATTTCAATTCTGGGGCAGCTGTTTGTGAATTCTAGTTTTCTTGCCAGAATTCATAGAGCTGCCACCTCTGTGGTCAGCCTCAGTTTAAGATTTTTACAGATGTTAAATCAGGGACATGCAGTCAATCTCAGATTTGATTTAACGCTAGAGAATGTGTGTGTGTGTGTGTGTGTGTGTGTGTGTGTGTAGTGTGTGTGTGTGGGTGCATCTGAGCATTACTAGGAAGGTGATATTTTTAAAAGAATTGAGTTTCAGATCCACAGATTTAGAACGATGTGCTCAGGGCCCGCTACAACTCAGAATAAAGAAATTGTTCATCTGCCCCAATTGCCATCTCACTGCAGACAGTATGCAAGGTTGAAGACTCAATTCCAGAGAGGGCAGACGCTTGCTGGCTGGCATGGAAGGAGGGGGAGACAGACTGAAGCATCTCAGTGTCCTGATTCTGGGGTGGAGCTGTTCTTCAAAGGAACAAGACTTCTTCAGAAAAAGTGTGATTATCAAACACCCGGGTCAAAGTTTATCTCTAGGTCAATGAAAAGGAGGGCATATGTACAGAAGAGGGTGGGCTCGTTCCAGCTCTGAATATAAGCTCTGTATTGAAGTACATTTGCAGCCAAGTATTCAGGTTAGAAAAACCCAAATTCCCCTATCAGGCTTATTAAATATTATTTAATAATATTCAGATAGAAACACAAATTACCTTATGAGGTTTGTTAAATATTATTTAATAATAAAAACAAAAATGTTCTCATGTATAATAATCTAATAAGAGGCAATAAAAATAAAATTTCACATGCATTATATAATTTAACCCTCACCACAAGGCTGAAGTAAATAGTATTCCTATTTTGCAGATGAAATTATTCAGACTTGGAAGCATGACGACCTCTTCTAAGGTTTCAGTGAGAAGCAAAAAAAATATACTGGCATATTGTTCTTTCCAGCATGATAGTTCCCTCCTAAAAAAAAATCCCCCCTAACCAAACGCTGAGTGGTGTGTTACGAATTAATCTTAAAGTGGGTTTTTATTTAGACTAGTGTTGTGCCTGACAGTACTCCTGAATATCAAGTTGGGCTTAGGACAGAAGGGAGATTTCTAGAATACTCTTTGCCCTTTCGGCAGTTCTTTCTTTCCTCTGTGCTCTGTCCCCTCATCTGGAGGTTCTCACAGTGGCGGGGGAGCAGCACAGTGAGAGTCAATGAGCATTGCCAGGGACCAGAGGCAAAGCTCCTGCCGGACACAGAACAGCCCTTTTCCGGAGCCTTAGCAGCACCCATCCCACCCCGGCCATCTGATGTCTGCGCTGTTTTCAGAACCAGAGAGCCTGCCAATCCTTGAGTTGTTCTTGTTTTTCTTTTTTCTTTTTTGCTTCTTGTTTTTCTTAACTTTTGTGTTTATTATTTTACCCTCAACAGAGGTTGCTTTAAATTACTCTCCTCTACACAGAATGAAAATGACAGCTTTGAAGTACTGTCTGGAAAATGGGCATTTCCTCAGTGGGTGCCGCTGAGAATAAAAGTCTCTGTGATAAATATGATAAAAAACAAAACCAGTTATTTTTAAAATATGTTGTGAACTGCTGAGTTCCAAAGTTTTCAGTCAGTATTGAGGCAACAAAATAATAATGATATTTTCCCCTCAGTTTTTTGGGACCAGTTCTCTCTACGTAGCCCTGGCTGTCATGGAACTCACTCTGTACACCAGGCTGACCTCATATTCACTGAGATCCACCTGTCTCTGTCTCTCGAGTGCTTGGATTAAAGGTGTATGTCACCGCAGCTGGACAAGAAAAATAATTGTCATGTATAAAACATTAAAGTCTATTATTAATTGACCATTCATGGCTGGTTCTAGGAACTTAAAGCAAAGGACGGACAGACTACCAGTGAGTTGCCATGGGAATTTTAGACACAAGTTTCAGGAGTTTCTTGTGTGCCCAGAGTGAGCTGGTCATCTAGAGATATTTAAGGAAAGTGCAGGCAGTTTAAAAATGTACCAAAGGGAGCCAGGCAGCAGTGGCACATGTTGTTAAGCACTCTAGGGAATCAGAGGCAGGCAAACCTCTGTGAGTTCAAGGACAGCCTGGTCTACAGAGCATGTTCCAGGACAGCCAAGGCTACACAATGAAACTCTGTCTCAGAAAAAAAAAGTAAACCAAAGAGAAGTTCATACTCTCATTTTACTGTGTTCTCCTACCATAAAAGAACCTATTGTATGGCATGCCTGGGGAAATACTTTCCATTGAATCCTTTGTGTTTACTATCTCAAATTAGTTTTAGTAAACAAAACTATTTTACAACAGCAGGGTGCATTTGAGTGATGCAGGCTGAGCCAAATTTAAGAATCATATGGGGTGGCCATATGTGTCCTTTGAGAGTTGGAATAGGTTTGGGGACAGCCTGGGAAATTTCAAAGCAGGAAGCCATTTCTTCAGTGGCTGCTTTTTGCCTCAGAGTCAGGTTAGTTTTCTTAAAACAGGCTGTGTGGGGAAATGTAGCGCTCAATAATACCACATTCATTTCCACTTGAGGATTTTTTTTTTCTTTTAGAAAAAGGAAATTTAAAAAACATTGTTAGTTTAAAAATCTCTGTTAGACAGTATTTAATTTTATATTCATGAGAAAATGAGACGTTCAGGCTACTAGTGAAGAAAGGTTAATTCCTTGCAGTAGAGGAATCAAAGCGTCTCTTGGGGTGAAGGACTTGGAGGAGGTGAGGGGGTCTTTGTGCCTGAGGGAATGTCTTTGTGGGAGTGGGGAGGGCGAGATGATCAGGAAGGTCTGTGGCTGCTTACTGTGAGCCCTGGGCAATGAAGCAAGGACTTCAGGGGTCTTCTCGATGGAGGTTGAGGCAATCCTGCTCAGCATCAAGGGCCACAGATTGGCCAGTGAACAAACCACAGAGCCTGGCTGGGGCGAATAATGCTTTTCTATGAGCACAGAATGGACGCTAAGCAAACCCTGAAAGCCCTTTAGAGGAACTGCTGGCCGGCCTGGGAACCACCTTGGAATGTAACAAGGACAGGGTCTGGTATGAGTCAAACAGAATAGATTGCACCTACTAAAGATAGGCATGGACAACTGCAGATAATGAGCATGCTTGGCACGCTGCTGTTATTACACCACAAGTTTTCTTTCTTTCTTTCTCTTCCTTTTTTCTTTTTTATTTCTTTCCTTCCTTCTTTTTTCTTTCTTTCCTTCTTTCTTTCTTCTTTCCTTTTTTTGGTTTGTTTTTCAAGACAGAATTTCTCCGTGTAGCCCTGGCGCTCCTGGAATCATTCTTTAGACCAGGATAGCCTTGAACTCACAGAGATCCACAGCCTCTGCTTCCTGAGTGCTGGGACTAAAGGTGTGCATCACCACAGCCCACTCCAGAAGTACAGGTTTTCTTAAGGGCAAGCTGGTGCCCACTGTAAGGTACATTAAACTGACCATGGCCAAACTGCTCTGGCCTGATGGGTCTAGCCAGGAACTAAACTCAAATATGCTTGGCTAGCCTGTGACCACTGACCTGACACCCTCCAGCCCTGATCCAGAATTTGGACCCACAGGCAGCTTACTTCAAAGTCTAGATAAGCCAGTGTCACATGAACTGTAGGGACCTAAGAGTTGTATGAGAGATCCTTGAGCACATCCGCGCATGCACGCGTGCACACACACACACACGTGTAAATGCTCAGAACATCATCTTGGTAGGTTCTAGGCAAGTGCTAGCAGTAGCATATCTTCTTGTCTGAGGTACTTGTTTAAAAATATTGTTTCTAGGGGTCAGAGAGATCACTCAGTGAGTTAAGGCTAAACTTTCTGCTAAACCCAATGACCTGAGTTCAATCCCCAGGAACCACATGGTGGAAGGAGACAACTGACTTCTGCAAGCTACATTCTAATTTCTGCATATGTGATGTGTCACATGTGCCCCAAATTATTCTGACACATAAAATAGATAACCAGTAAATAAACATTAAATGATGATGATGAGGATGATGATAATAATAACCACAATAAACATTACATAAAAGAAAGAGCTCAGTTATGCTCTCAAATTCACCATCTAGCAGCCCCAACGAACCACAGTGTTCTCTTGTATCATGTGTAAAAACGATGGAGATGTCACCTGAGGGAAAGATCCAAGATGAGTCAACGGGGTTGACTGTGGGAAAGTTAGGTTTCCAAAGCTCTTCCTGCTTACCCATGTACGGAGTTCCAGCCCTGGGGTGGTTTTATATGTCCAAAAGACTGGAAGATGCTGATCACAAGAGAAGCACATTCACACCCACGCCACAAAACCAACATAAATGTTAGGTGAGAAAAAAAGTGTAGCACTGAGTCACCGCTCCCACTGAGGCAAATAACACAGTACTGACTGGTTCCCCAACTATCAGGTCTGACTGAAAATTTAGAACTCCACACTATGGGGGAAAACCATTTGCAATTGGCATCTCCCGGAAGTTGGCTGCTGGAATTAAAAAAAAATATCAATATTGACTAGACTATGGGCTACATGCTGCTCAGCTTTTTATGTCACTGCTCTGTGCAGAACTGGACATGAAATGAGAACGAAGTAAGAAGTTCAGTGAGTAGATGACTTTGAATTCAGAAACAAATTGCACGGTGGAGTCACTGAATAGCTCAACCTGCTCCAGCCTTTTGGGGGTGAAAACAGATGCTTTAAATTGCGTCTGACGTCTGGTGTCATGCCCTGCTCCCGGGACTCTGGGTGTAGTGTGGAGAGCTTGTTTTCTTGGCACTGTGGATCATGTCTCATCTAGGTCACTCATGTATGTGGACTCTTCATCGTCACGAAGCTGCAGATCCTCATTCGTACCCTAAAATGTCTATCGAGTTCGACAAAGTTAAATTACTAATGTCAACCCAGAATATATGCTTTATACTTTAGCTCTATAATTTACTTTTATTTTATATCTTTGATACTTTGCATTTTTCAAAGACGATTCCTAACCCAGGGAGCAATTTCTCACGATTACCAGTGGGTTATGACTCCCTCAGAGCTGGGGAATCTGGGAGCCATGAAGTTTAGGCAACCTCCCCAAATGACTGTCTGGGTCGAGAATGGAATCCTGGGAACAGAGTCACAGTTCTTCCTTGCTTGCTTCCTTTAGGTTTCTTGTTAACCCAAGAGGTAAGCTTGCTGGCCTGAGGGTGGCTGTTTGATTAGAAGTGATAGAAAATACCATATGGGATATCAGGGTGTACAGTTGGGGTGGGGAAGTGACAACTTTAGTTTGGTATTTCTGGGGTGTATGTGGCTCACGGTCTATGCAAAAGGCCAGTGAGCTTGTAGCCTTGAACTCCAAGATAATCCAATGGTCTGAAATCAAAGCAAAGAAGCTAGCATGAAGTCGAAGGACTCACAACCCCACAGACCCCCACACCACCTAGAGAGGTATTATTGAGTAGATTGATAGTGAACTGAATGATAGTACCAATATCAGCTATAATTAACTCATAAATTTAATCTTGTACTTCCTTAACTAAGTTGAGTAACACCACAGAGACTTAACCTTTTATGGGTGAAAAAAAATCCAAGCTGATTCTGCGGTTTCATTTCTGCTAGGACACAGGGGCAGCAGGGCCAGGGCTGTATACTCTCTGCATCTACTAGAGACAATATGGGGCTTGTATTGTGCTGTTGATGAGGTGAGTCTGAGTCCGTAGCTTGCCTGCTGTTGGATGATGGCAGCAGGGCTGGGCTTCTGCAGTGAGAGGGAGTGTGAATGACTCTGGAATCCACAAATATCCGTTGAACAAGGATTGAATATCAATTTTCACTTCCATTATATAATAACTGCATGATTATATAACTATATGCATCATATTGTTTGCACCTCTAAAAGGAGGAATGATCTTAACGTTGGCTTGAAGACAGTATGCAGGCAAATCATAAAGGCGTGTGGGGTGATTCACGGCGTTGATTAGTAAGCACTCAAAATGTCATCATCCTATAGACAAAGCAAATGTTTTCCATTAAGACTGATAGAGTGAGTATTTTTATACACTCTGGTCTTTGGTCTCTTAGAGCTACATAGCTCTCTACTGTTGTAGCACATGGCCATGGGAAATGCACATATGAGCAGCAGTGTCCATCTGTCAGTGGACTTTCTTAAGGGGCACTAAGATTTGATAGATTACTGTTATTCTTTCTTGACGGTTGCAATATGTAAGGACCATCCGTGGATGACATGTCATAATAGGAAGTAGGCCATGTTTGGCTGACCTGTGGTATGTACTTTAACCTGTTCAATTCCAAAGTATTATTTGCTTTTTGGTGGCATATTCATGTTTGGGGTAATGGTTGTCAGAGTTCTCTTGGTTGCTCTGGCTTTGTACTACCTCAAAGTCAGAAAGCCCCCAGGGGCTCGATAGGTACCTACAGCCTTCCTCCTTCCTGCCAATCTCCACAAAGGACACTTCAGAGGATGGTGGAAGGGTTAGAGTATGTAGCTGGAATGTAGTGTTCTCAGGGTGGCCATGGGGCTCAGGATTTCAATGGTAAATACATTTCTTCTGAAAGCTTGGAGTTGTGTGGGGACACTGAGCTCCTGTCAGTGGTCTGGGGCTGAGATGTATAACGTTACTGACACTCCAGAGTTGGAGGAACAAGAATAAATCCATACCTTCAAATGCAAGTCAAGGAGACACAGACAGTCATAATCAGTAAGTGTAATTCTAAAGTCCTTTATGTCAGATTCAGCCAACCATTTAACCAAGAATAATGTTTTCTCTTGTAACTGTCTAATTATCCCATTTTGTATTCGTCTCTTTGTAGAGTATTATGTCTGGTCAATGTCTGATCATATTCCTTCATAATAATTTCCCAAATTCATCTGGTGTCAATACTTCTTGTGCAAGATGGCTGTGAAGTAACGGTAGTCACAGAATTTTGACTAGTGTTTATCATAGTTGCTCTAGCACTCAGGTCAGCATGCCTGCTTAGTGCTTGCTCTACCAGTGAAGCATTTCCTCAGTCTTTATTTTCAGGTTTAGAGGGATAATAGGATTTCACTTTTAGATACAAAAGAATTACATATACTGGCCAACATGTTGAATTTAATCTGCTAAAAAAAAAAAGACCAAACAAACAAACTAAACCAAACCAATCAACCAACCAACCAACCAAACAAACAAAAAAACCCACCACCACCACCAACAACAACAAAACAAAAACAAACAAACAAAAAAAAAACCCACCAAACTAAAAAAAAAAAAAAAAAAAAAAAAAAAAAAAAAAAAAACTAAAAAACAAAAAAACAGAACTTTTCCCTGGGTCATTTCAGCTATATTTCCCCTGCCCCCTGCCACTCTCTTTTCTTTCCTTTAGAAATATTATATTACTATATTACCCATGATAGCGCTGAGCTCCTAAGGTCAATCGTTTTGCCACAGTCTTGTTAGTGGCTGTAGCTGTTGGTGCATGCCAGATTGCCTGGCTGAGCTACATTTCCAGGAAGGATCAAAGAGCCCCGAGAAAGCTTGCTGGGAGGAACCAGGCCCATGGGGGTTATTCCAGGAACGTTCCATTATACCTAAGTGTTCCTTACACTGTTCCTAATTCCCACACCTTTTTGTAAGGCTACATAAGCTTTCCCAGATCTCATAATGAACTATCCGTGGCTTATGTGGTTTCATTATTCATGGGCCAAGGTGGTGGG
This sequence comes from Acomys russatus, assembly GCF_903995435.1. NCBI lineage: Eukaryota > Metazoa > Chordata > Mammalia > Rodentia > Muridae > Acomys > Acomys russatus. The sequence goes on from NC_067148.1 coordinate 23,836,782, forward strand.
CCGCCTTCTAGATTTGATTTCAGATGAACAGAAGAAACATTCTCTTATGAAAGGCTCTAGGACAGTTATGATCACAACTACAGTTGTATTTATTCTTTGGAAGTGGAGTTCAGGAAAGCCTGGCTGCCATTCCTGCTGTTTAGGGACATTTTACACTGTGTCCATGACATAGGGAATTGATTTTCTTGTGGACTATTTGGCATCACCAGAGGCTCAGGAGCGGAGATGGGATTATTATGAAGAGGAGGGTATGCCAGAAATGAGTGGGAGGATAGCACTGGGAGGAGGGGAACGCATGAGGTTGCAATTAGGATGTAAAATGAACAAATAAGTAAATTGATGAAGAACAAAAATGTCAAGGCTTAAGAGACGGCTCAGTGGGTAAGAGCACTGGCTACTTTTCAAGAGATCACAAGTCCCAGGACTTACCTGGTAGCTCACAACTGCTTGCACCTGTAGTCCCAGGGAGTCCAATGTGCTTTCCTGGCCTCTTGGGGCACCAGTTACTCACGTGGTGTACAGACATACGTGCAGGCAAAACACCCATATAAATTAGAAAAAGAGGAAATGTCAGGGATTGTCATGGGCCAAGGTGCCTTCTGAACTCCTCTGGCAAAGGCCTGTCACAATGCGTCACATTGTCATGGACCTTCGGATAGTATGCCAAAGGGATCCAGTTTTGTTTTCTTTTAATTGCTTTGCTATTTCTTTTGTGCCAGGGTTCTGCTAGATCGTCCAGGTGAGACTGAGCCAGATGCTAGTTTTCACCTCCTTGAAAAGGGATCCAGAAATTATAAAAGCTTTAGGCCCCCCACAAAATGCAGGTTGCCTTCTGACAGCAGACTGGAACTTTCTCAACCCCTTTTGAAATAGGAGAAGAAACAAATCTTTGTTGACAGGTATGTAGGATACTGCAGGTTGATGGAAACCAACAAACCAACCAAACAAACAAAAACAGAAAAACAAACAAAAAACAAAAACAAAAAACATGCTTAAGATCTAGAAGTGAAGATGAGAAGGAAATCAGGAACTCAAGGGAAGAGCTGGTAGACTGAGGGAGACATGCTTCTATTGGTGTCTCTCCTAGTCAAAGACAGAAACAACAAGTCCTAGACAAAGGGAGGAGAGTGTCTGAAGTTAGTCAGAAGATCTCAATCCCCTAGGGATTTTTCTTTTTTCTTTTTCTTTCTTTTTTTTTTTTTTTTCCTCTTTTTTTTAAGACAGGGTCTTATAGCTCAGGCTGGCCTCAAGCTTGCTAGGTAGCCTAGTGTGACCTTGAACTCCTGAGCCTTCTGTTTCTGCCTCCCAAGCACTGGGATTACAGGTGTGCTCTGCCACATTGGGCCTCTCGTGTCTTCATTCTCTGCCCAGTATAAAGGCTCATGTAACTCCTCTTTAGTTTAATATTAAGTGGAGTTTGCTGACTTTTTCCGCCCTGTGCCTACCGTTAGCATTATAGCGATGTGGCTGTGGTGGTAAAGGAGAAGCATCTTCTGGAAGGTTATAGAAACACACTGTCCCATTTCCCCCTCACTGGCAACAACTGCAACTAAGAGGAGTGTCTGTATCAATAACATGGGTTGCCTCTAAAATGAACTGGAACCCTGTGAAAGATCAGAGGAGAACGTCCTCCACGCACTCGAATGACTTCCCTTTTCTGACGCCATATGATACCATCAGCTGGTCTCTCTTCTGGGAATTCTCTGGCAGTGTACAGTCAAAACAACCAGAGAACTCCTGATATGCAAAGCCCTTTCTCTTAGAATGACCCCGGGGTTTCTCTCCCTCCTTTGCAAAACTATTCAAACCTCCTATCAGGAAAGCAGTGTTCAGTGCCTTTTTTTTTTTTTTTTTTTTTTTTTTAATCTGTCTCTAAACTTCTGGTTGTTTTGCTGACCTCTGACTGGTTTGACTCTTGAAAATGAAACAAGCGCCCCCTGGGACACACAGCGAACCCTGTACAAATTCAAGGAAGTGGCCAATCAGAGAAATGAACCTGGTCGCATCAAGGGTTGACATGTAAGTTTTAGTCACAGTTCAGTGAGGAAGGGAAGTTGGCAGACACATCGGAAGCAGTCATGTTTTTGGCAGTGCAGGCAAGGGAGACGGGGAGAGAGGGTGGGGAGATGAAGAAAGGGAGGGAGGGAAAGAACAGGAGGAGGGAGAAGGGGCCTTTGATAGCTGGTTGGGAAGACTTGGTGGAACTAGGCTTTTGGAGCTACATATGGCATTGAGTATGGATAGGCAGAAAGAAATTCTGTGCTCGGGAGACAGTGAAGCAGGCTGGGAGCCAAGATCTGTCGAGGCCTTGGCCATCTGGACAGTCACACATAGGCTCTGGAAGTCAGTTTGTTCCAGTCTGCTGATAAAACCATACCAAGGCTTTGTAGTAATTATAAGTCCTCTATATTTTAAAGCTGATATACACACACATTAATTTTTACTTCTTATAATATTGGTTATTATTGATAATTATTTGACCAGAGGTGGAATTTAAATGAAACAAACAAACAAACAAACAAATCCGTAGTTGATACAAAGTAATAGAGGACCCCAGATCGTTTTCTGGCTGAGTTTTGAGTGAAGATAATTTATTTTTGTAACTCTACCACCTAGAGGACTTGGTGAGATTTGGGGCAAGTCTTTTAAAATACACCAAGTATCAACTTTATTTTAAAAACCAAAGATGAGAACTTCCAGCCCACAAAGCTATATAAAGATCTAATAGGAAATGAAACTGTAGAGGGCACAAACAAACAAGCCTTCTATATAAATAAAGGTTAGTTCTTAAAATGATTGAGAGTACACACGCACACACACACACACACACACACTATATATATATATATATATATTTTTTTTTTTTTTTCATTCCCCTTGGGCCCAGTGGAGTGCAATGCACTTCGATTTATTTCCTTAAGTTTTGTGCTCAGAGCTTCTTTGGTGGGAGATTTCACTCTGCTGATGGCAGACCAGGAGACAGGGATCTCTTTCACTTCACCGAACCTCCATGTTGTGGCTTTATGTATAATTTCAGAAGAGAGCCTGACAATCCTTGAAGCGACTTTTAAAGTTCTTGGACAAGCGGCCTTCAGGATAAAGCAGGAGTGTCTTGAGAGAGCAGTAGAGAGCAGTTTTAAATAGTGGTCAGTTCATGGGTTTCCTCCTGCCATTTAATTATGTAGCTAATTACCGGGGCTGTTGTCTTTCTTTATCTCAGTCGGCTGGCTGTTCTTCACCAGCCACTAGGCACAGGCTCACACTCAAGCATTCACACACTCTTCCTGTTCTGTCTTCTTCTATTCTGAAGAAGAAAGCATCTGCAGAGTACTCCTCCCACTTAATTGCAACCCTGCTAGAGATGGGGGATGGGGAGGGGTGGCCATACTTAACAGCCACCTCTGATGACTCAGGCCTTTGGCAAGTGTTCTTAAAGCTGTGGCCTACACTTAGGCAGGGTAAAAGAGTTGAGTAGGATTCAGCGCTCCCTTGGCTGGGTTCCATACCTGTATTATGGAAACCTATTTATCATGACCCTGATACAGGGGTGAGTACGTACTCCATTTGTCCATTAACTGCCACTGTAGGTGATGGGAACGGAGGAGGACAGTGAGCCCTTCACAGTCTCAAAACTCAGGTTCCAATTTTGAACATTAGCATCCTCTAAGACACGTTTTTTGGCTATTACTGAAATAACAAAGATCACTTCTCTTGTTGGTTGCTGGAAGATTTTTGCTTGTTTTAGACGTGCCCCTTGTCACGAAAGCTTTAAAAAACTTACATGTTATTAATAATATATACAAAACAGCAAAGTTGAGTAGGATAAAACACAGTAGTTTAGTGTGACTCTATCCAAGTGTGGTTCTGGTATCCCTCCACCCACTCACTCATCTATGTGACATAATTGTCTAGTTTAAAATCAATACTGGTTATTTTATACCCTGCTATTGTTGTTTCTAATTTTTAGACACTACCTGGGTTTCCTTCTATAATGCTTAAAAAAAAAAAAAAAGACAATATGGGAACAGAAATAGTGAAGCAATATAATTTATAATTTTGCTTGAGACACTCATACTAGAAGTGAAGTGTGCTACGGTTAGGAGGTGAATAATGAGACTAGAGTGTAAACTGCGCCACACAGCATATCTCTGAATCCTGACTTCTGTTCTGACATACCCCTCGGGGACTGTAAATCACTGGAGGGGATGGGTGGGACCATTTTTGGATCTACATTGTGGTCAATCTACTGACTCCAACACTGCTTATTGTATTATTATTATTATTATTATTATTATTTAGTAGAAAGAAAATTTGACTCCAGTCTTCTCTTCTCTTTTTTCATGCGCTCCCCCTTTCTTTTCTTCCTCTCCCTCCTTCCTTTCCTCCCCTCCCTCCCTTTTTCCCTCCCTCCCTTTTTCCCTCCCTCCCTTTTCATGCCTTCCTTTTCTTCTTTCTTGTTCCTGTGCTTTCTTTTTCCCTCTTCCACATAGCCATTTCCTTCTGGTTTTACTAGATGTGTCTTAAAAGGGCAGCACAGATAGAAATGAACTTGCCAGTGTCACAGAAAAGGCTGCTACTTATGGTCTTAACCCCACCCTACCTTCTGGAGTTGGGTACCTGACCCGTCACCGTGGCTGCAGTGGCTAAGCAGAATGATCAGATAGAAATTGTTCAAAACTGCGTTTCATTTTGCCCCTACTGCTCTTTTTCTATAAACATAAGATGAAAACTTATCTAAAAAAAAAAATACACTGAAAACTAAAAATAATAGCAACATGTTCAAGATAAAAGTAATAATATAACTACTACCAAACCTAAAGTTCCTTCCTGTAAGGACAAAACCAAATATCAGCAGAAAAAGAATTATACCTGGTTTGTCTTAGACTGGTGGTTGCTTTCATTTTATTGAGTTTAGAATTCTTGTCCTGGGCTATCTAGGCAATGGGACTCCCCCCTCCCCCCTCCCCCGACCTCATCAATCAGGACCCTGAAGCACAGAAGTCTGGCCCAGGACAGATGAATTTTAAAAAGTTTGGCTTCCATGTCAGATTAGTGAATGAGTTAGATCTGAGATGAACTGGGCAGTGGTACGGATTGGTTGTCTATGGTCAGGACTTCAGAAGAGGAAATGACGTCAAATCGGATAAATGTGCTTATTTCACAAACCTGGGATCTTCAACACATGCCATCAAAGTTCTGTGCCCATATCTCTGTCAGTCTTGGGCTTTAGGGAAGGTCTTTCTTCATGCTGTTTTTCCATTTCTGGTAAGGAAGGGCATCAGGAAGGGGTTGAGGGGCCTGTCTGAGGATTCACCACACGGGGAAACTTCTGTTTATGTTTTCACAGACTCTCCATTCTTCGTAGCCACCCTTTGAAACTGATTCTTGAAACCCAATCTTACTGATAAGAAACCTAATTCAGATCGCTAAGAAGCTAGCCCATGTTAGAGCAGAGGCTGCTCTGAGCCTGTTTGAACTACCCTGCCTGAGTCCCACCCCATAAATTTGCCACTGTGGTCTGAAGTTTCCCTTACTCTACACCTCGGCATCACCTTGCCCGTGGCATGGTTACAAAGAAAAGACAATGTTTCAAAGCCGCTGGTCCTACTTTGGACTGGTTCCAAGTCCTTCCCTCTCTCCATTTAGCAGTTTGCCTGATTTTCCTAGTCTTCTAAAGAGCCCTTTGGTGGACTATGACACCAGTCTGAAAGCCCACCTCCTAGCTGGAACTGGACACTTTCAGGAGATGCTGGAGGGACCCTTGGTTTTCTTCTGACTCGTTATTCCCCCCCTCCCCACCCCACCTCCGACGACCCCATCTCTGCCCCTCGGGAAGTGCTCCCTCACAGTGCAGACCCAGGTAGGATTTCTGGGATGATGACATTGATGTTGTTACTAATCCCTCTGCCACCGAAGATTAAGCTGAGCCTCTTCTGTTTCCTCTAGGAAGCGAGCTTCCTTTTTTTATTTATGTTCGCTTATTAACTCTTGCTATCTACCAACAAGCAATAATTGACCCAGATAAGATTTGGATTTTCAAAACAAGCTCTCTGTGCCTACTGCCCTTTCTTCTTTCCAGAACCCAAGAGAAAACGAAAAGCGAAAAGCCAATCTTAAAATGCCATATGGGATATGTCAGTGGCAGCAAGGGCATGTTATTTTGATCTCTATATTAAAGATCCTAGGCTCACAAAGTCCAAAGCTGTGTTATTTAATAAACAATGTATCTAGGTTTTTCAGCCCTGAGAGGACTGTTTCATCTCTCTGTTGCCCCAGGGCATGGCTCTGCTCTTTCTTCTACATACTCTTTCTTTGGCCCTGGGCAAGGGTGGAAGGAAAAAAGTATACCACTTTTTGAGTTTAGATTCAATACATTATTCATATTTACATCCCTGGTAGTAAGGCTATCAGTCACATTGTTAACATCCAATAAATGTTTGTTGAGCGATGTGTGATTTGGGAGTGACCCTGTTTGTTCTGTCAGAAGGGGATGGCCTCAGGGCTTCTTATAATAATTCTGTAGTTTTGTCAAAGATGCACTTTGCAGTTTAGTTCACTTACTTATTATCTTCTTACTTTGCACAGCTCTCCCAGTACTGGCACACAAAGCTGGTGTAGTATTTAACTTTCTTCTTAAGTCTGTCTTTTCTTCTAGTTTTCAAACATCTTGTGTCATGCTAATCCTGGCCAAGCTTACGTGTGGATCCGGCTGTGGGGTTTTGTGTGCCTTTGGGTAGTCTTGTCTTAATAAGGGTTGGCAAAAGTATTCCTTTGTTTTCTACCCCGTGACCGATTCTCTGTGTGTCTTGCTACCTAGTCTATCTATGGGACCTTCGTCTATTTGTTGACTTTGAAGCAGTTTATGCCCACAACGGCAAAAGTATTTGATAGTGGAAAATACGAATGAAGGCCAGGCTCTTGTTTGTCTTTGTCAGTTTGCCCTTGGCCTTACTGAACACACTGTGTCTTACTTAGAGTTCTGTAAACATAACCTAGGCTTAATTTTCATAGTCGAGTTCTGTCTTAGTAACTGTATTTAACTCAGCCTTCATACACACACATACACACACACACACACACACACACACACACACACACACACACACACCACTCACACCAAACCCTGCTGAACTTACTCCCTCACCTTTCTTGTTTGTGTTTTCACAACTGATATCCAGGGTTGACTAATTTCTGAGTCAAGACCTGTGAACCAGGAAGGGAGAAAAATTATGACTTTGGCCATAGTCTTTTTTTTTTTTTTAACTCCTTCCTCACCCTAATGACAAAGCTAAGCAGGTTTTATACTAGGATAGCCTTGGTTTTCACTCTGGACCTCACTGTTTTCTCATCTGTAGATTGGGGATGACAAAGATGAAGGAAGATGCGCACAGAGGATTTGTCTATGGGCATGATGGGGTACGGCCAGTCTTGGTAAAGAAACAATCACAGAAAGGGGTTTTGAGATCTGAGTTCTACCTCTAGTTAAACAGTTTATAGTGGACTATGGCATCTGAAGTAAACTGCCCTACGTGGCAAAGAATGAAGCACACTTGGACTGAAAAAAAAATGTGGTTTCAATTTGGCTGCAGCAACAAAAGCAAAAGCTAAATCCCCTTTGAAACTAGTCCTTTGCAACATGGTTCCCCCATCCATGGGGAAAAATTTTTTTTTCCTCCAAAGGAAGAAAGTATGTTTGAGAAAGTGATGCCTCTCTAAGTGATTATTTGTTTTCTCTCATAGCAACGACGAAATTAATGGTTATCAATCGAAAATGAGACCATTTCTAATATCTAGAAGTTCTGGGGGGAAAAGGGTGAAACTGGATTCCAGGTATACAGCTACTGAATGGAGAATGGTTTTACATTCCAAGTCACAGAGTTTAGCGTTTCATTTGTGACACTATAAGTTCCTATTTATTTGTGAAAGATTAAAAATGTCTGCTGTTCCAATGACTTGTAGTGTTGTGTCCCCTCTTTCCCAAATAAATTGTCAAATATCTATGGGTTGTCACATTTTAGTCAGTAATAACTGCATCAAGCTGTGCTGACAAAATGTCCCGACATAATTGTTAATAAGCATTATCATTTTAAGCATGAAACAGTTTAGCTAATGATTTATCTCTTATAACGCAGTACTTGGGGGCAGCTGTACGAATCGTCTCTTTAGCAAATCAAGTAATTTCTTTAACAAAATGTTAAGCACAGATGGGCCGTAAGCTGTCAGTTAACTATTCTTGTGCCTGCATCTGCCGACTTTCAATGCACTGTTTTATGCATCTAGCCAGTCACTTAGCTGCGGCTCACTGAAAAGCTGAACCTACTCTGATTGGCAAATAAAATGTTCATTTGTCTCTTCTTCCTATTGTTTTGTTTTGGTAACACATGTCAGCAGCTCAATTACCCAGTTCATTAACAGCTCCCAAAGGACACGATGGGCAGCCTGTGATAAGAGGGCAATTGTGGCCCATATGGCCAATAATGGCCTCTTTCTTGGCAATTGTAAACAGAAGTCACTTGGCCCTTTGCCTTTCAGAAGTACCATTTTCCTGTCCCATGCCCCCTCCCCGTCAGCGTGCAAATTACCTTTCTTAGCTAGAATGAGCTAGAGAGCTAGAGAGCCTCTTAGAGAGCCTGGATGCCCGTTGCAGCCCCAGCTTTCAGTTTTAATTATGACTGACTTTTAAGCTCTTGAGGGGAAAGTTCTTATCGGGTGGGGAAACTATTCTGAGAAAGCTGTTAGCCAATTAATTAGTTAACTAATCAGTTTTCCTAATTGAATAGCAACACATTTTTCTTGAGGGATTTTTGGTCTCACTTTTCTCTCTGAAAGGCTCAAGTGGCAGTTACCATGGAGTTTTAAAAGTTATTATTATTTTTTAAAGCATATAGAAATCACCTGTGGGCTTGTGTGTAGGAAATAGTGGTATTCTGCTGTGAGGCAGCTGGTTTCATGCTGCTAATGGAATTCTTTTTACATACACACACACATACACACACACACACACACACACACACACACACACACACACACACACACACACAGCAGTACCACTACCACCACCATCACTACCACATCCCTCAAGAAAAAGGATTTCAGAAGATATCGGGCTAATTGGGTCAGTGTCAATGTCTCCTAAACCAATAAAAATCATTTCCTTTTGCTTTGAACCCTTGAAAGGAAGTGCTAACATAGATAGGTACAGGTTGACCAGTTGCCGCTCCCTTTAGCAAAATGTCACTTGAAAAGCATCCAATAATCAAAACCCACAGATGAATGAACGAATGGAAGGAGGCATAAGTCTATCCTACAGTGGTGTAACAGGAAGCCATTTAAGTGCCTAACTGTCAGGGTATAGCGCATGGTGGAGACTGCCACCTACAGAAAGGTGTTTCAGGCACAGTGAGATGAAAATCATGTTAAGAAACCTTGGGATGCAGGTGTATTTGGAACCTTGCGGCTCAGAGCCTCGAGGCACGTGGCGATCCCACTAGTCTATTTGCTAACCCTTATCTTAAACAAACACCCAAGGGTTTGTGTTGTGCTTTGGAAATCTCTCCCCATGAGATGAGCAGGGGCCTTGCCAGACTCACGCACACCGGGCCATATTCATAACCGATCTGTACTCTCCTCCCAGGGCAGCAGGCACTGAGGGAGTTGTTGAGTGTCAGGGTCTATTTGTGTTATTTTGATTAGCACCAACCTGGCAGGAGCTTATTTTCCTTCTAATGACCGCATGCTGGGAGGCGACAGCTTTGAAGGGAAGTGCTTGGGGTCTGAGGGGAAGGGGGTCCAGGAACATTTCTGCAAGCCAAAAGACCAGGGACTGGGCAGGACCTGGATAGGTAACAGACCGCAGGGTCTTAATTAGATTTAGGGTCCTTGACATTATCTTTCCTTGAGAAAGCCCTGCACAGCCTCCTTCTCTCTCTCTCTCTCTCTCTCTCTCTCTCTCTCTCTCTCTCTCTCTCTGCTAAGGATCCTTTTGTTATCACATTTGGGATGGAAATATTAGATGCAATTCAAAACAAAACAAAACAACCATTACTCTTTACACCTGAACCATTATCAAACCATCTCTCTTTGTCGGCTGAGAAAATTGTACTTAGTCTACTCACGGAAGGAGGTCTAGCTTGGAAGAGGAAGGGAGTTAACTGGGAGTGGAGGGGGGAGCAAGAAAGATCAAAATACATGATTGTGTGTGGAAATATAGTGAAACTCGCTGTTCTGTATAATTAATATAAGCTAAGAAAAACTTTGGAAAGTCAGCTGTTTGAATTCCAACCTGGGATAAGAATTCTGAAAAGAATAATTAGTGCTTAGTGGCTTGTTAATCATACACTGCTTCTTGCTCTATCTGAGGCTGTTTTTGTTGTCATCGTTCTCCCTCTCTCTCTCTCTCTCTCTCTCTCTCTTTCTCTCTCTCTCTCTTTTCTTTTTGGCAAATCTTTGGTTTGTTCCTTTCAGAAGAATGATTCCTTTTTTTTTTTTTGACATATGTACAGTTTAAAAACACTAAAAACAATGTCCTGGTTTACTTCGTGGCTTGTGAATTAATGTGGATGAGAAGCCTGCAGGTGCCGACATCTCTAAACTGGCTTGGATTAACCCCTACTGGGCATCCATTTCAAACTCCCCCCCCCTCCCTTCTCTAGGAAAAAAAAAACAGAAAGAAAAAAAAAAAGAAAAGAAAAGAAAAGAAAAACACCCAACCTCCCCTTTCTCATCCACTCTGGCTTTCTTTGTGTCTCCTGCACCCTGCTAGGCAGGTGTCAGAACCCTGAATGAGGGTAAATGCCCCGTTGATGGATTCCACAGATGGAGCGTGGAAATCGCTAGAATAGGACGCAGCCACAGGCCATTTCTTGGGATCCAACAAAAGCTTCCAAATAAGTCAACAAAAATTTCAAAGATCACAAAGGGAAAATGTCATTTGTCATTTACTCTGGGTGCGCGGAGGGAGTATCAGTCTTGCTTCGTTCCTGACTTTCACCCGAGTAAACACGGGAGAGGTCATTCACGTCTCTCTCAGTGTGAAGGGGCTCCTTGCTCAGAGGACCGCTCGCGGGTCCACGGAGCGGTAAAGCTCACAGGAGACCCAGCAATCAGGCAAGAGAGGTGGAGCAAAGTTAGAGCCAATCGCTAAACATTTTCCAGACTATACTGTAGTCAGCCCCAGAAACCTTGTGAAAGGATTCAGGGAGCTCTCCGGAAGGATTCTTGGTTTTATCTTGTCCTTTTATCAGTGGACTAAAAAGAGCACAAGTTTAGTCCTGAAAAAATAGAAGCCAAGGGAAAGCCTACTGGGTCTGGTCTGGGGCCATCTTAGGGAAATGAAGGATGGCTAGGAAGCTGGTCCTCCAGAGATGCTCCCACCTTCTTCCTTGTCTGTAAATCCCATTGTATCATATCTAGGGCAAACCTAGAGTTTCAAAAGCTGTCATGTTTGGAGTCTTTAATTATTCAAATAAAAGGGTTTGCTTAGAAGCAAGATAGTGTGCCAAACGCATGCCTGTGAATTATTGTTTTGTCGTTCTCTCTCTCTCTCTCTCTCTCTCTCTCTCTCTCTCTCTCTCTCTCTCTCTCTCTCTCTTTCTCTCTGCCTCTCATCTCTGAATTATATTTGTCTGGAAACCAATAATTACAGAATTTTACGTGACTAAATCCCTATAAAATTGAGGCAAGATTTCATGTATAATAGTGTTAACTAGGATGAAATAGTTCCTGAGGCAACAGAAGAGGTCATAAGAGGCTAAGGGACCAAGACACACTCTCTAATTCTCTAATTCTGTCTTTAATTAAACTTCACGGTTAGGCCACTGGTGGTAACACTTTCGCCTTCCCTTTCCAGTTTGATTTGTTTCTGAAAGAAGAACTGCTCGTCCTGCGTGACAGTTGCTCTACTCCTTCATTCTTTTTAGTGTTGATGCTCATTTCCCCAAGTGCAATCTTAGGAGTTAATGTAAAATCAACAGGGTAATTGAAAATTTGCCTCTGAAAATATAAAATTACCTGGAGGTAGACAAAGACATTATTATATAAATAAAAGACTGAGCTAAGCCTGGCTCAGTGACACACCTGTAATTCCAGCACTCAGAAAGACAGAGGTAGGTGGATCTCTCTGAGTTCGTGGCCAGCCTGGTCTACAATGCTAGTCCAAGACAGGCAAGGCGACATGGAGAAACCCTGTCTTGAAAAAACGACAACAACAACAACAACAAAAACCAAACAAATACCGAGTTAAACACCCAACTATCAGACAGGGGTATTGCTTTCCAAAAGCCCTGCCTTTTTGTTTTTATTTTAAAAATAGCTTATGGCTGCCCCTATATACTTCAAATTTTTTATTCTTTCACTTTTGCTGAAGAACCATACAGATCTTGATAGCCTTTCATGCAGTACATTAAAAAAAAAAAACCTCTCCAAAGAAGACTTTAATAGAGATATAAAATGAGTAATCCCCTCAACTGGTTGTGGTTAGTGCTAGCTTCCAAGTGGCCTCTGGAGTTAGGCCCAGGAAATAGTTTGTGATGGCTCTTAAGGAGCCTGCAAGGTTAAACCATTTTAATCTTCTTACATCTAGTCAATATCTTGGCAAAATGGCTTCACTTCTTAAGAATTTTGTTTTGTTTTGTTTTAAATAACTAGACCTTGAACTTCTAAAGAACTCAACAAGGTTTTGATGAACCGAATTCCATCAGGAAAGTCTTCAGTTTGGTGTAGAATAGTAGTGCAGCAATACCATTTCTGTAAATTTTTAATTGTTTCGGGCAGTATTTGAAAATTTGAGAGAAATGGTAATGAAAGTGGCTGTCAGCTAAGTGACTGACACCCGAATTCCTATTTTGGTTCTTCTCTGCCATCTGTCTCTTCAAAAGGACGTGTGTGTGTGTGTGTGTGTGTGTGTGTGTGTTATCTAGAGAACATCAAGTGACAAGAGACAGAGCAAAGCATGTCTTCTGAAGTCATACAGTCCTGGGCCAAATTTTTAGCATCATGAGCTGAATAACCCCGTGGTTCTCGGTCTCTTTTGTTGTGCCCAAGGTGAGTAAGCCTTTGCCTTTGCAAAAGAGGGGAGGAAGAGAGAGATCTTTATCATCTTAAAAAGTTGGGTCCATGGTCCCTTGAGACATTGCACTAAAGTGATGTGGAAACCAGAGAATGGATTGCAGAGGGATATTGAAAACAGAGTAAAAAACAAAAACAAAACAAAAAACCACATTCACAGTGACATAACATTCAGGGTTGCGATTAAACAAGTCTGTGGATTGTGTTACAGTTCAAGACAATAGTATTTCCACTTTAGGGTGCACAGTGCATACACATGTGTATTTTTTTTTAATGAGAGCTATTCTGAAATTTGAACTTTGAGAACAATGTGTCTAGTGAGTCATAGAGCAAATTTGGCACTTGAAGGTATTGGTGAGTTCTCAGGGATCGAGTTTCTAGAGCCTAGAAATTTATTGCTGAGATTTCTAGGTCCCTGTCTAGATCCCAGGTCACACCATCAGGCACTCTAAGAAGAAGAAGAAGAAGAAAAAAACTCTATAATTTCTTTTCATCAAGCTGTCTTAAAGAGACTTTCTTTCTTTTCAATATTGTATGTAGGATCTCCTATCTAGCTTGCTCTACTAGCTGGAACACAGCAGAATATGAATGCTGTAAAATGGGACTTAAAATTGAGGTTTGCTCCTGGTGAAAAGGGAATGATCCAAATCCACTCAATTATTGTGAATTAGGTTCTGTACAAACAAAAAAAAAAACGTTTTACTTCTATGGAGTGATAGAAGAAATAGTAGTTTTTCCGTCTTAGAAAGAGTTAGATTTCCCTAGCTGGTCAATTAACCTTGGATTGCTGACTTTATGTATTTTAAAGCCCACATCCTTTTGGGGTTTAGAGACAGGGAGAAGTTACAATTAGCTTGTAAAATTGTGGCTTTGTATTGCCAAAAATGATCAGTTGGTTCAAATAATTTTCCAGTAGAGAAATCAAGGAAAAAAATTTCCTCTTTGTCTCCTGAAATGCTACCGTCTAGTGCTTTCCACTTTAGTTTAGAAGCAAAAGTAGTCATTTGTTAGCTCGTTAGAGAATTTTCTTTGTGGTAGGAAAGGCTGTTCTGTGTCTTTTAATTGCTAACTTGAGGTAGTTCCTCAGCGCGTACACACATACACACACACTCTTTGAAAAAAGTATTCCCAATACACATACAACTATACAAATGCTTGGAAAACCTTGAAAATAGTTTTTAAGAATTCATAGACCCCACCACCTATAACTAGATGTTGGGAGGCTGACAGACAGCAGAGTCTCTGTCTTAGAGAAGTAGATTACCAGGGGACTCAGCACTAGAGGAAAACTGAAAATTCGCCATGTACTTTCATTCATTCAACTTGCAATTATTAAGCACCTACTGTGTGCCAAGTCCCCAGCATGAGCAAGTCAGGGAGAAGGCCTTGAGCTCACAGAACTTATTTTCCTGGGATATTGATTGTTAGGTAAAACATAGTGTGGTCTTTACCTCAGGATTAATTCTTGCTGGTGCTTATAAATCCAACCAACGTTTTCCTTCAGAAACCAGAGATGATTTTGATTAATTGACCTGACAGCGCATGGCACATCATATTTACTTGGGACAATTTAATAAACCCAGAGAGTCCCCAAGGAAACATGAAAATTTCCACATACCTTTATATCCTAATGGGATCGTAGTAACGTTGCATGGACCTGAAGATTTGGGCTTTTCATAGACGGGGAAGCTTCTGGAAAGACTCTTAGCTCTGCTGAGACTTTACCTACATTCACTGTGGACAGAGAAATCAGAACAACAGAAATCTGGATTGAGGAAGGGAAGCAGTTTATGGAAATGGATTGTCATCTTGGGAAATAGGCGGTTTGTTTCTCTAGGACTGTCGTACATTTTAAACATACTTAAGAAAAAGTGATGATTGTGGGTAAAGTGTGGCAGGAAGTATTTTATATGCTTGGGGATTTTGAGGGGGAAAACAAGATAATATGGAATGTTCTTCAAGTGTCATCCAACACGTGTCATGCTGTCACCTGAGATTGTGTCAGAGATGCAGATTTGAAGGGCCCAGCTCCTGGCTATTGATTACCAAACTGCCAACCTGTGTTTCTCAGAGGCCTCTGAATGATTCTGCTGGTCCATGCATTAGAGAGCCACTGCTCTAAAATTGTGTGCAAATTATGGCTTTGTTATTTAGCTCACAGTTATCAAATATATGTTCATATATATACCATATTGGGAGCTGTTGAAATTTATAATGTAATGCATGACACACTCTATTTCACACGTTAATAATGTTCCTTTAAATATATTCATAGTTAAAGAAAGTCAGCTTTTTCATGAGACAAAGTTTCTCTATGTATTATTTCTTTATTTATAGAGGACAATGAGTTCTGTCTTAGAACTTGCTCTGTAGACTAGGCCGGCCTTGAACTCACAGAGCTCTTCCTGCCTCTGTCTCCCAAGTTCTGGGATTAAAGGCGAATGCTACGCCCCACCTCTCCACCCCTGTGAGGAGGTCAGTTTTTAAAGTTAATACCTAAAATAGAATCTATCTCAAATAAAATAATTTTATATTAAATTAGGCGAGGGTAAGGGAAAAATAAGCATATGATTTAACATACAGTAAATGTGTATGTTTTACATATGTATGTTTTGTGTATGTAAAAATGTGTTTTACTTTTATGTGATCGCATTTGTTCCCAGGTGTATTTTCTTTAATTTGTCATTTAGATGGCTAACTTACTGCTTCCTCACTTCATAGTTTAGCTATGCATAAAAAATAGCGGTATTAAAATATTAGAAAACATAATCATGCGTCGGGATTCATCTCACCTTTTGGGAAGCTTATAACTTGTACTGACATGCAGTGAAGTTTTAATTTCTGTAGGACAGAATTAGGTTTGATGATAAGAAATTACAAGAACTGGGGCCAGGGAGAGGGCTCCAAGGCCAGACAACCCAAGTTTGATCTTCAGGACCCACATGGTAGAAGGAGAAAGCTGACTCTTGGGAGTCTGACCTTATGTGTGCTATTACTCCAGCACCCCCCGGGCTCCCCACTCTCAAATATCTAAATAGTAGAACTTAAGAAAGAACTTAGATCAATAGCTGGGCATGATAACACACACATGGGATCCCAACAGTCTGGGGACTGACACAGGAAGATTATGAGTTTGACAGCAGCTTGGACTACACATTGAGTCTAAGTTAGTCTTGGCTAAGTAGTTGGACCCTGTGTCAAAACAACCAAAAATTAGGAGTATCGAACACGTTGTGTTTTCTCACTGCTTGTCCAATCCTACTAGCTGAACTGCAAATAAATTATGTTGATGTTTTAAAATATTTATATTTGGGGTATGTGTGTGTGTGTGTGTGTGTGTGTGTGTGTGCGCGCGCGCGCACGCGCGTGCACGCATGTGGTTATATGCTTGGTCATTTGTTGCATATGTAAAAGTCAGAGGACAACTTTGTAGAGTGAGTTCTCTCTTTTCATGCTGATGGGACTCCTGGGGATCAAACTGAGCTTGTCAGGCTTATGTGGCAAGTGCCTTTAACCACTGGGCCATCCTGCCACCCCTACCTTCATGTTGACTTGAGGATTCTGCACTTTTCTGGCACATGTACCCATTTGCCACAACACATCTCAATCCCTTCTCTGGGAGCCCCACCTCCCAACCCCAGTTCTTTAGGGGGATGTTTTAGGGTGCGTTTGAATGCAATAGGGAACAAAGCAGCTGTGGCTCCTTCTCTTGTCTGAGACCCACCCCTTGATGGCTGTGGAGGGCTCTCTGCCCATTGTCCCAGTGCCTGCTAAGGACAGCTCTCCTGCACAGTGCCCTAGCTTTGCCTGTCTTCTAATCACAGAAACCTCCCTCTGTAGGCCAATGAGTGTTTTGCTATGAGAATGGACTTGTTGTGGAGGCACCAACACCTTCTTAGCAGATGCAAGAAGAACCGTGTACCACCTCTTTCCCCATCAAATGAGGGCCTACAAATGGCAAGGGCACCAAAGCATTTCAAGCCCTTCTTATAGCTTCTTCCTTCAAGAATTCTGATCTTGCCAGGTGGTGGCGCACACCTTTAATGTCAGCACTCAGGAGGCAGAGGCAGGCAGGTCCCTGTGAGTTCAAAGTCAGCCTGGTGTACAGAGTGAGTTCCAGGACAAGACAGAGCTACACAGAGAAACCCTGTCTCAAAAACCAACAAAACAAAACAAACAAAAAAGATAAGAGGAGGGGAAAAAAAAAAAAAAGAATTCAGATCGTGCTTTTATGGGAGAAGTGGATTGTTCATGGCATTTCTATGGCATTCTCTGGCTCCCCACTGAATTATAAAGCTTACCCCCGCCAACATTAATATAGAAAACTACAGGCTTCTTGGGGAGAAGCCGTGGTAGTGTCAGCTTCAGTGTCTTTGGTCCTGTGCAGTCATGCAGGGCACCCAGAAGGCCTTCATTCAGCTCTGGTTAATGCCGTCTTGAAATTTGTGATAACTTTTGAACAGGGGGCCTACCCTTCCCGTTTTGCCCTGGGCTCCTGCGGCCAGGCAGCTAATCCAGACTGCTCCCCTGCCTCAGCAGAGACTTAGACTTTGAACTTCACTTGAAGGATGGCTCACCAGACACTGTTTCTCTTTCAGATTAGTTCTTGAGATTACCATTAATAAAACAGAAATTCTCCTTAAAGCGTTTTGCAGTTTCAGGTGATGCAATACTGATTTATCTTAAAAATAGGAATATTAAAGCCTATAGTATATGGGGACCCGGGAATAATTTACTATTACTCATTTTTTTATATACTAAGTCAATCTTAAAATATTTAAAATAACTATTTAAAAGATAACAGTATCTTTTAAAATTAAAACCTACAGTTAAGCATACAAAATAATTGATTTCATTATGGTATTTTAGTACATACATGTCATTATACTTAACTGTTATTTGTTCCCTCCCATCATTAGTAATAATGTATCAAAAAAAAATGAACTCAAAGCTGGGTATGGTGACACACACCTAAAATCTCACCTCTTTGGAGAATGAGGCAGGAAGATTTTGAGGTCAAGGCTAGCCTGGGCTATGTGTTTCATTTATTACACATATAAGTGCTTAAGTACAGCATTGTGAAAATGGAATGAGACCCATCCTTGCTTTCTAAGATAGTCAGGACAAATCTTTCAGGGGAGGTGGGGCGGGGGGCGGCAGTTGGTGCTGGGAGACAAACTAGAGGAACCATTTCATAGGCTGTAGTGCTGTGGGCAGGGGCTCGGATGTCCATGAAAAGACACAAAGAACAGGCTTCCAGTCACTGCGGCTGGGGAGACTTGCTTTTTGATTCAACCTTACTATGTCTTTCTTTCTTTCTTTCTTTCTTTCTTTCTTTCTTTCTTTCTTTCTTTCTTTCTTTCTTTCTTTCTTTCTTTCTTTCTCTCTTTCTGTCTTTCTGTCTTTCTCTCTTTCTGTGCTTTTAGCCTCGGCCCCTCAGTCCGACGAAGGCTCCGACATTGATTCCGAACCTGATTTACCGCTGAAGAGGAAGCAGCGCAGGAGTAGAACCACCTTTACCGCCGAGCAGCTGGAGGAACTGGAGCGTGCTTTCGAGAGAACCCACTACCCCGACATCTACACCAGGGAGGAGCTGGCCCAGAGGGCGAAGCTTACAGAGGCCAGAGTGCAGGTACTAATGCCCAGACATCCGGGACATCCTCAGATCCGGGAAGGAATCTCGGAGGGGTCTCCTGGTTCTGTTGTTTGTTTGGGTCTCACTACGTAGCCTGGGCTCGTATGGACTCATAAGCGTCCTGCCCTAGTTTTGTGAGTGCTGAGCTTACAACACAGCACACAGCTGAGAAGTGCTTGAAACCAAGACAGCCGCATTAGCAACAGCGCTTACAGTGAGCACATGTCTGTAGGCTTTGGTTTTCGTTGTGAGGCTATGTTTGCATCACACAGAACTTCATTTTATTCCTGTGCAGCCATAATCCTAGGATGCCGATGATGGATCTAGAGGGTGGTTCCCAGGTAATAGCAAACAAATTTTGAGTGGTTATTTTTCACGAGGCACAGTTTTAAGTCTTGTATTTCACATGAATTTACTCATGAACCATCACGAAAGCCCTTAGAATTGACATAGTTCCTATCTCCAATCTATGGATGTGGAAATAGAAACTTCAGCTAGTTAACTAATTACCTAAGCTAACACTGCTGCCTGCTAGTGTAGAAACTGGATCCCATGTGCTTCCTCGGTGGCCTTTCCTTTAGGAGAATGTGGAAAAGCATGTGCAGTAGTCCTCTCTTTTACAGATTGTGTAGTTTGGAAGCAGTTGTGTTATTTTTAAGATCATTTTGATGTCTGATTTTGTCAACCTGACACCCGTAGGAAGAGGAATGTGTCCAACTGAGGAATGGCCTCCATCAGACTGGCCTAAGAGCATGTCTGTGGGGGAATTTTCTTGATTGCTAATTGATGTAGGAGAGCCTAGCTGCTGTGGAGGTGCCATCCCTAGGCAAGTGGTCCAGGCTAGAAGAATCAAGCCAGTAAGCAGCATCATTCCGTGTCTCGGCTTCGGCTTCTGCCTCCAGGCTCCTGCCATGGTTTCCTTAAATGGATGATGGACTGTAAGGCATAAGTGGAGATGAATTCCTTGCCTCCTTGAGTTGCTTTTGGTCTAGGTTATCACAGCAACAGAAAGAGAACCAGGACAACAATCGTGTTTCGTTATCTTTCTTATTTTTACATTAATTAACTGTGTGTGTGTGTGTGTGTGTGTGTGTGTGTGTGTGTGAGAGAGAGAGAGGGGGGGGAGGGAGGGAGGGAGGGAGACAGAGGTCAGAAAACAAGTTGTAGCAGAGTTAGTTTATCCTTCCTCCATGTGGGTTCTAGAGACTGAACTCAGACCATCAGACTTGGTTTCAAGCACGTTTAAGCAGCTGAGCCATTTCTCCAGCCCCAAATTTATCCTTTGAAGTCTTGGGAAGGTTTCCAGAAGAGGGTATTTAAGTTAACACATCTCTCTTGAGTGTACAACAATGTTTTCATAATCAGTGGGTGAACTTCCACTTCCACTTTTGGGTCCATTACACAAGACTAAGGGGCTCCCAGGACATCTGATCCTCCCAGAAGTTGAATTTCTGTGTCTGGAAATGCCATACGGCACACCGAGCATTTCAGGGTCAAAGTTGTTGACATGATCCTTAGACTGATCTACGCTTTCACCTGTCCAGGACAGTTCCTGTCTATTGAAACAGCTTCTTCCAGCTGCAGAGTCTAGGGAAAGAGATTGCTTTATTCAGCCTTCCGTATGACCTACGTTGTACTAGGACAGTCAGGGAGTGAAGATATGAAAAGCACTTCTCTCTAGGAGCTGCAGTCTAAGAATGAGGCCAACATACAAATAATCACAAACAACAAACCAAGCAAGTGTCAAGTGATGATAAAAATGCATCATGTGGGTGGAGAAAAGAAAAAAAATGAAATCTTGGAGAAAATAGGAAAATTTATTGGACAGAGATGAGGAAGAACACATATTCATCCAAGGGTACAACACAGGGACAAAGTTGGAAATGCCTGCGCTAAATATGAGATGACCACTCATTTTCCCATCCAGGCATTCTGAGAGATCAGCAGCTCGTCCCCTCCAGCTGGAGTATTAACAGAGGACTGTTGGGAGAAGGATGGGTGCAGAGGCAGGCTCAGGATATCCATGAAGGCTTGCTTGGCTGTCAGGCTATCAGGCTCACATTCATAAAAAAACAAAACAAAACAAAAAAAAACGGGGGGGGGGTGGAGGTGAGGGGGCTGTGGCAAGAAGTAGATTGTGGGTTTGACAAGGATGGGATGGTGGTGGAAGTATTCTGGGGTGGAAAGTAGGTAGCTGGAGGTGGGTTAGAAGGATGAAGAGAAGAGCCACTGATGTAACATTGGAAGTATTGAACTGGGGACATTACTCAGTGGTGAAAGCACTTGCTGAGCAAGCTTGAGGTCCACAGCAAGATCCCCAGGACTTATGTAGATGCTGTTGGGCATGGCAGCATACCTGTAATTTCAGCCTCAAAGGGAGGAGACAGACATCAGTAGAGAAAGCTGGCTAGTACCAAAAATTGGCCAGCTTTGGCTTCAATTGACTCAGTGGAAAAAGTGGGAAAGAGAGAGATGATTCCCAACATCGATCTTGGAATTCCATATGTACGTGAACACAGATGCACGGACTCCTTCTCCATGTGATCACACACACACACACACACACACACACGAAAAATGAAAAAATGATTGCAGCAGTTGAGTTCTTCTTCCCACTTTACTGGGAAAGAGTGCTCCTCTCTGTTGCACAGGACAGAAACCATCTTCTCTAGCCACGGGCCAGGAAGCATTTACTCTGTATCCCAGTGAAATGGGTAGAGAGCATCAGTAGTTCTTTTATGTGTAGTACTATAGCTGTGATATAACATACATAAAAAGCCTTATCACATCTATTTTGTTTCTGTTAGAGTCCAGTGAATGCCCGGTGTTTAAATGCCAGGTGAAGTCCAGTGATTTCCCATCGAGTGTCAATTCTATTTCAGGATTTTAGCTCTTGTATTCCATGGCTGGCCAAACCTGGGTACTGGTGGCTTCTAAAGATTGACTCATAATCAGCTCTGAATGCAGTGTGAATAAAAAACAAAACTTTAGAATGATGAGACAAAGAAGAATGAAAAATCTGAAGTGTGTTCGTTCTTGCCTTTGTCAAAAACGAAGAAGGGAACAGAATAAGTTTCAAGCCCAAATGTTGGTTAGCTTGTATAGGACCCAACATTCTCATCTGGCTCAGTGAAAGCCAGGCCATAATAATAATAGCCTATTAACTTTCAGAGGACAAGGATCAAACCAATAAAGAGTGGTTCATATTTTTCTCTATGGTGACCTCTCCTCCAAAGCAGGGCCCTCATTAATGTAACAGCTGTCTTAATGTGGCTTTAACCCGGTGTCTCTTTGCATTCCTTTTGGCTTCTTTAGGTCCCTCGAGACACATCACAGCTTGCACCATGCTATGATCTACAGTCTAACAAATTCCCTAGAACAACCAGCATATGGATATTTTACTTAACCCAGTAGGAAAAAGAAGGGAGCAGTTAATCACTGATTAAAATGCCAGCAGAAAATGCTGGAGTGTTCAGGAAGATCTGGGAAAGCAGTGGCTAAATCAGCCCACTTTGAGTGATAGCCAGAAAGTGTGAGTTACTTTAATTTGAGGCACCTGGGAAAACCAAACCTCAAACCCTCAAACCCCAAACCATGTCTACATTCCATGTTCTGCCCCTTTGAGGAAAAATATTTCCAGTCTCCTCTGGATAGAGATGAAACTAAAGCTATAATAACTTAGGCCTTTGTCAGTGTTTCATAGAAATTCATTTGGACAGTCCCGTTTCTTACTGCCAAAGCTGAGCACACAAAAGTCTAAGGTCCTCTGTTGTGCAGCAAAGGCTCTGCCTACAGATAATGTCAGAGGAAGAGGGAGAAAAAAAAAAAAAAAAAAAAAAAAGAAGGAAATCAGGAAAAAAAAAAAAAAAACCCCACAAAGACAGACTACTGAATTCTTTGGGTAGGTGTTCATAAGCAGATAATGGAAGCATGGCGGTTTTAATGAGACAGAAGTATTTGCAAATGTTTATGGCATGTAAACATAAGTATTTCATCTCAGAATGCAATAGGCGAGTTTCTTACTTTTGAGAGGAGAGAAGACAGGAAGTACAGCTACCTGCAGAAACAGCATTATATACCAGGAGACAGAAGGTGTGGCTTTTGGCCCCAGTTTGCCAAGAGTGGTTTGTTGAGCTTGGACTTGAGTTCCATTTTTCAAGTATGGGGTAAGCTATATCAGGTGATCTCAGTGTGGGTTCAAGGACCACCAGGGTAAACATGGATGGATTTCAGGAGATCTGGGAGATATGAGATTGGTTCGCAAATGCATGCATGTGTACGAGTGCGTGTGTCTGTGTCTGCGTGTCTGTCTATTTATCTAAGTGTTAGCTCGGAAGAATGTCTCTGCATTTCATATCTCCAAATATCATCTCTCCTGTATCCCTAACCTAAAAGCTACCAGCAGAGTCTAGAGAGTTGGCTCAGTGGTTGGGAGTACTTTGGTGCCCTTGCAGAGGACCCTGGTTCAATTCCCAAAACCTACATGGCAGCTCACAACCATCAGTAACTCCAGTCCCAGATGACCAGATGCCCTCTTCTGGCTTCTGTGGGCCACCAGGCATGCATGCGATGTGCAGATAAACGTGCAGTTAAAACACCCATACACATAAGTAAAATAAAATAAAGAAAAATAAGGGAAAGGAAAAATAATTAGGCAGCACGATCAGTCAGGATCTTCTTCACTACAAAGCTGGGATTCTCAAAAAAACCCAAAGGAGTCTTAAAGTCACCTAACATACTTTAGTTTAGAAGGTAGGATGGGTATAGAAAAGCCTGTATTTCCTAATGGAATGAAACTGTATTTTACCTGCCACTCTCCGTGGGACCTTGCTCTTGATATGTCAAGATGCAGATGACTGGGTGTGCACGTGTCCTTAGACCCCTGACACATGTGAGGACAGGCAATCCTCCACTGCCTGCTCTCCCTCCATACATAGGCTAGAGCTGGGTAGCGATACTGATGTGTGGGAGGGCTGGGGAGGGGTAGGAGGAGGTGGGAGGGAGTGAGAAGGTCCTGAGGAACCAGCAATCTGTCCCGAAGTTACCTACTTGGCGTGGGCTCTCCTTGGCCTGGTAACAGTACACATTACAGAAGCTGGTGTTTAATGAAGCATTTTACAGTCCCGTGGAATTCTGGTTCAAAGGAGAGAGTCTTATGTTTTCCTTCCCATTTTTCAAATTGCATTTGAAATAACCCATCTGGAATAATGTAGGTTAGACTGCCTTTTGAGGACAAACCAAAAATGTGAACAAGTAATTTATTGATGGGTAGAAATTAGGCTCACACCACGGGACAATTAGCACTAATCCATGAAACTTGGAAGCAAATTTGACCTACGCCACCATTCAAGTCAAACTGGCTCTCAATTATGTGAGGTGTTCTGTGGGCACTTCCTTGTTTACTCATTGGCACAAAAGGCTTTGGCTGTTGCCTGCGGAGTGAAAGACACTTTAATTAAGGCCAGGCTTTAATTTACTTGGTTTTCTCAGAAGTGTCTGGGTGAGATTTTAACTTTATAGTTAGTATTTATTGAACACTTGATCGATCCTAAACATTTTTTTGAGTGCTTTACCATATTGTCCATGCAAATGATCACAATTGTGTCTTGCAGTAATTTTACGTTTCTCACTTAGCAAGTGAGAGACCAGAACTCCACAGACACCAAGCAAAGCATTCAAGGACAATGTGGTAGCAGCTAGGGAGCTGGGGTTTGAGGTTTGACTAGTTTGCACGGTGCCTTGTTGACTAAAAAGCATTCCTGCATTTTCACTGTGGAGCTGCTAACCCTCCCTACCCCACCTTACAGTGTGGAGTGTGAACAAGTTGGTCACTTTGTCATGAAGGGAAATTTTATAAAAATTATATTCTTATTTTGAAACCATTATTTTTCACCTCGTGGTTATCATGATGTTATAGGGGAACTTCTGAATGGTTTAAACTTTATCTTAAATAACCATCGGATATTAAAATGTAGAAATCTATGTGAAGATCATCCTTGCTTTTTTAATGGTTTGTCCCACTATTTATTTATGTATTTATTATTTATTAATTAATTTACTTATTTGATCACTTGACAGCCTGATCCCAGCCACCTCCATCCTCTCCTACCAGCCCCACCCCTATGCCCCTTTTCCCTCCTCTCTTTCTCAGAGAAGGGGAGACCCTCAAAGGGTACCAACCTACTCTGGCACCTCAAGTTGCAGCAGGACTAAGCACATCCCCTGCCACTGAGTACTAGCAGTGGGTCTAGCACCAGTCCATGATCATTTTTTAAAAAGAGGTGTAGCTATCATTTTATTGATGGACTCAATGGCAAAGCAATAAGACTTTGGACAGGTAAAAATGAGCCGGGCTGCTCATTCACTCATCAACTGAAGCAAAAACTTGACTCAGGAATATTTAACATATTTAATATTATAGAGACAATATAGGCAATTAACTGTGCATGATAGTAGGATATCAACCAATGTGTGCTTCCTGCCCTTACTTGCTTATCATGCTAGCAGTGATAGGAAAGCCAGAAGAGGTGATGCAGAGAGAAGAAATTACACTGATTTATAGTTTATAGAATTACACTTAACAGTGATGTCACTGACTTTGTAAACCTTGTTCTTTCTGCCTATTGACAAAGACACTCTTAGAACACCAAAAGCCAGTTTTTGTTTTTTATTTATTTATTTATTTATTCATTTATTTATTATGGTTACTCTTTTCAAAATATGGAGAAATTTCTTTAATATATATACATTTTTGTATGCGTGTGAGTGTTTTGCCTATATTTATGTCTGTGTACCATATGAGTGCATAATGCATGAGGAGTCCAGAAAAGAGGTTTGGATTCCCTACAACTGGAGCTGCAGGCAGTGGCAAGCCAACACTCGTGTGCTTGGTCCTCTGGAAGATCAACCTGTACTCCTAACTTCTGAGTCATCTCTTTAGCCTTTAATAAGGAGACATTTTAAATAATTGTAATTACATCATAAATTCTATGTGTTGGGGATGAAACCATTCCTCATTATGAATTCACACGGTACAGTAGATTATGCATTTATTTCCTGTTAGTCATTGATGATTCTAGGCGGAGCTAAAGGGGGCCTCTGAGTAGAGGAATTTGATTTTCTTCCTCAGTTAAGTATAGGGTGATGACACCATTCTGGTATCTCATGCTTGGTTGGCAAAGGTCTTTAAAATAAAGGACATTTTAAGGGCAGCTTTTCTTTTTTCCAACTGGAAGTTGAAGATGTTTTCCTGAGTTTCAAAACACGAGGCAAAGGCTGTCTCCTATTTTCTGCATCAGTATGGTTTCCCTTTAGGGATATACATGGCAAGCATAGGTGGTTCTAGAAGCCCTGAAGCTGACATTGGCTAGATCATTAAAAACCTCTGGTTAAATGGCCAGAGACAAGCAGGTCTGTCATCCCTGTGCCTGGTTCTCCCTAGAATAGCACTCTGGATACAGGGAGCTTCCATTTAATCATTAGGAGTATTTTCTTTGGGAGCCCTGAACTTCTTGTTGACGTTTGTTTTTCAGTAAAGATTTGCTTCTCAACTATTTTTCTTGATATTTTTTTTAAAAATTGTAATGGCCGAGTTTAAACTTGAGACCTCTTCCATGCTAAGCAAATCCTTTACCATTGAGCTGTAGCATGTAGCTCCTTCCTATCAGTTCTTTTTAACATAGTATCTTTATTGATTACTTGGGAATTTCATATCATGAGCCCAAATCACATTCACTTTCTAGTCCTCCCAGGTTTACCCTATCCTTGTGACTCTGCCTCCCAAAAAAGAAAACATTTTTCTTTTAATTGTGTCTATAATAGATGCTCTACCATAAACATAAACATTTAAAAATTAACCCCTCCTGACCTTATGCTACATCTCCAGCACTAATTATTATCAGTCTGGGAAAGGAAAATGAGAACAAGCTTCAAATCCTTAGCCATCTAGTTTGTTTGGATTCTGTCTTTTGAAGGAAACCATGGAAAGTGGTGTTTATTTCTTCATTATGATTGAGCAAAGTCAACCTCTACTCTCCAACCTTGGGCTATGGCATCAGTAGAATGCATTTTGAAGCACGGGGTTGGTCAGGCATAGCCAACCCTGGTCAACCCAACCAGGGTTTATCTAATGGGTATAGAAGGCAGTGGGCAGAGAGTTGGGCAACACGTTTCAGCAATATCCAAGTACAGCTTTCTGGGTGCTTCGTGAAGGGGTGCACTGGAATTCAGAATGGTGACTACATGGAGTAAGTCACCCCGGAACATCTAACCATTCACTTCTCCCAGGATAGCACAGAAATCTGGGACTGTGTGGCTTGTAGGTAATTTTGAATAAGCAAGCAAGAGCCTTAACTGAATCTGGATGGTCTTTTAATCTTGTAGCTTTATCATGTAAAGTCTGACTACAGCGGGGAGTACGGTAAATACCTTCAAGCATGACTTCTCACCCCTAAACTCTTTCTATAACATGAGTTGTCCCAAGTTTTTCCTTGAAAATGGTTTTCTTCCCATGATGCCCCCCTGGGAGTCATCATGGTTTAGACTTGTAGGGAGAAAGTACAATCAATTCAGGCTTGAAATCAAGTGTTCATGGTTCTGCTATGCCAGGTGGGAATTTACTAAACCAAATGAGGTTCTAATTCAATTATTTATCAATGTGGGAAAACACTGGATTACCTTTTCCCTCACCTGGAAACATAAGGAATATTAAAAAGTTAATATTTGGGCCTGGTGAGATGGCTCAGTGGGTAAAGGTGCTTTCTACCAAGCCCGAGGGCCTGAGTTCGACTCCTGGAACCCACGTGGTGGAGGGAGGAAACGGATTCTTGCAAATGATCTCCTATGAACATTCTAAGCAAGGATGTTTCCCTGTCAACTTCTTTCTTCTTAGTCAGGCTCAGTCAAGTCTTTCTACTCTCTACTGTGACCTCTATCTAGGGGGATATTCCTTGTGAGAACCATGGCTAACTTTTAAAATGAGCAGAAACTCTGTCCTCGCTCCAAAGTTTTTCTGATTCCTTCACTCCCTAACACGGAGCTTCCATGTTCTGTGAGCAATTCTTCTGGGCTCTGCGAAGGAGGCTGCCTGAATCCCAAGCTCCCATCTCATCTCCTCAAATGCTATGCTTTTTCCATGTTAAATCTCGGTGAGCTTCTGCATAAAAATATGAATACTTTTGATTCATGGGAATCCTCTCTTGTCATGTGGTGTATCCTATGTGTGCACCCTGAAAAATTTACATCAAGTTTTACATTTTAATTATGCAATTTAAATCACAGTTTGGTAAGATCTTGAAATGTATTAAAGACCTATATAATACCATTCAAAATATTAGATGTTCAGCTATATTGCTGGTTGCTACATTTTTCTCTTCCCCTTTGATACAAGAAAGACCCAGGCTTTGAATTAGTTGATGAAAAAATTGCTTTCCAACAGAATTTTCAGAACATAGGTGATTACTATTGTTCGGTACAAAGCATAATAGCATATAATACAGGTACCAAAAGAAGTAATTAACTATTTTCCTGGCAAAATCTTTCCTTTTGTTTGAAGCCTATTATGGGCATCGATTCTAGTTGAGGTTTGTGTGGTGTGTCACACTCTGGAAGAGGTGAGAAAAGGAGTTCTACTCATATGAACTTCTGTTGACTTCATGGGACTATCCAGGAGAGTGTTTCTCTTGTGACACCTTTGGGGGAGTTGAATGACCATTTCACATGGCTCACCTAAGACCATTGGAAAACACAGATGTTTGCATTACAATTCCTAACAGTTGCAAAAGTATAGTTATGAAGAAGCAACAAAAATAATTTTATGGTCGGGGGTCAGTACATCATGAGGAACTGTATTAAAGGGTTGAAGAGTTAGGAAGATTGAGGGCCACTGATCTAGGACCTATACTTACACTGATCATAGACATACAGAAATACATATACATACACATACATATACATATGTATGTATGTATGTAGTTGACCTCAAATTTAGGACATGTGCCACCTGTGTGAATGTTGGAATGTGGGGTTGTCCAAGGGCCTGAATGGATTTTTCTGGAAGGCTGCGATATGATGGTGCACGGTCAATGAATACAGCAATAAAGAACATTTACCGTTCAGAACCATCCCTGTTCGTGGTCATCAACAGCTTCACTAGAGCTGATGCAAGACTATGTAGGGTCAATATAGCCCCTTTCCTGACCCCTGACATTTCACTCCCCTTTCACCCCAATGTATTACAGAAGACAGAGGGCTCTTGCCTGTATCTGCCCTGTCAGTAAGGGTCCTTTAATCTGTTTTAGCATGAAAAATTCATTAAGAATGTACTATTATTTCATCAGTGAAATCCTCAAATTTTAAATTAAATCCATAGGTCTGGTTTAGCAACCGCCGTGCAAGATGGAGGAAGCAAGCTGGGGCCAATCAACTGATGGCTTTCAACCATCTCATTCCGGGGGGATTCCCTCCCACCGCCATGCCGACCCTGCCAACATACCAGCTGTCGGAGACCTCTTACCAGCCCACATCTATTCCACAAGGTATCTAGGAAGAGAAAGACGGTGACGAAAATGTAGCTCCCAGTTGCTTTCCCTTGGTTGTTTTACAGTGCATTCTGTCTGTGATGCTGCCACTGATGCTGTTGCTTTGCCAATCTCATGGCATCAGCTTTACCCCTACATATCTTGTGTGGCTGAGAAATACTTTATGCTATATTTAAACTTCTTTAGATAAATGGTGCTGTGAGGTAACACCATTTCAATGCTTTAAAACAATGCAACATTCCCAAAGAAACCTGGGATTTTTCTCCTCTGGTTGCAATCGATGGAGGTTCTGGAGCAGTAACTAGTTGCAATAGTAATTCAGGGAGGGTAAGTAAGCTTTGTTAAAGTCATCCTTTGTTAGGACAAGAGGGAAGAGGGATAATGATAAATTGCAAGGCTATCATTTTTGGGTTTGTGAAAGGCAGTGTCTCTAACGGTTGGAACTCTGGTGTCCTGTTCAGGCGTTAGTGCTTTCAGAGTATAGTGGATGAGAAATTCGGTACCTGTAGTGACTACATTGCGTTCACTAACCAGATTGGCTCGTTAGTATTGCCAGTGTGGTTTCTTTGTTCATTTTCTATGTGAGTGTGCCCTGGAGGGTATGTGCTTATAGACAAGCCAAGACAGACACAACTGTATTTATTGTGTGATTTTTACACATGCATGGTTGGACACGTAGTTGGAAGTTCACACGGTATCTGACCAGTGGTAACTATGAATGGCAACGTTTGCATTGAACCTGCCCTGCTGGTCTCCCAGAGAACATCATGGTTGCTCATCTTCTTCCTTTCAGCCGTGTCGGATCCCAGCAGCACCGTTCACAGACCTCAACCACTTCCGCCCAGCACTGTTCACCAAAGCACTATTCCTTCGAATGCAGACAGCAGCTCTGCATACTGCCTCCCCAGCACCAGGCATGGATTTTCAAGCTATACAGACAGCTTTGTGCCTCCGTCGGGGCCCTCCAACCCCATGAACCCCGCCATTGGCAATGGCCTTTCACCTCAGGTCAGTCCCGTGCTTCTAGACAGATGATTTGCCGTTACCAGAATCAAATAGTAAATTCCCCGAGGCAGCAGTGTAATGAATTGCCAAATGTAAACCATAATGTATTCTTTATACAAGCCACATGATTTCAGTTTTCGAGTTTCCTTTCTCTCTTCCTTTTATACTGGAGGCATCAAAACTTGTAGCTTGGACTTAGAATTCAAGTGATTTCTGACGCAATCATGGAGTTTCTGTGTTTATGCTTAGTTGTCAAGGCATTTGTCTTGTGTCTTTTCTTGTCCCTAGCTCTGAGCCTTGCTTGAAAACCTTACAAACCTGTTGGGGTTCCTTTTCTTTTCTGTTCTTTTTTTTTTTTTTTTTTTGTCAAACCATCAAAATTTCGAATGTTTCAAATAGTATTTGGTCAGCCAGCTGACTGAATTTTGAATAAAAGTCCTCCTCAGAAAACACCGAAGACCTAACAGAAGGATTGGAGAGGAAGCAGAGAAGTTGTGTAGAGGGAGAGGTGAAGAGGGAGGAGGAGGAGTGGGAGAGTAGAAGACAGGCGCGGAGGCGAGGGTGGGGAGGTGTGGTGGGGGTGGGGGGGAAGAGGAACAGAGGGAGAGGGAGGGAGGGAAGGAAGAGGGGGAGGCAGAAAGAGAAATGGAGGCATGGGAGAGTAGAAGGGGGGGGGAGGAGAGAATGGAGGGAGGGGAAGAGAGAGAGAGAGAGAGAGAGAGGGACAGAGAGTCCCAGTTGAGAGAAGAACCTACAGTGAATGAGTTATAGGCACACAAATTAGGAGAATTGCTAGTCTTTGGGACTATATAAATATTTGGACGTTTGTAATTGTTTTTCTAATTTGCATTGGACTATGAGCTTTTCTTGGGAGATTGCAGTAATAAATTGCCCTGATAATTGCATGTCAGAGGGATGGTTAAATTTCCTACATGTGGCATCTGTCTGAACTTGACATTATTAGCAGTTGTTTAAATACAGATAGCTTGATTTTATTAGAGCGCTCTTGGCCCAGGTGGTGGAGGAGAGCCACCCACTAAATTTGGAGAAATGTCACAAAGGGATTGCAATCTATAATTGCAATCTTGGATCTCTTTGGGGCCAAGAGTGAGAGTTTTAACAGCTTTATCTTTTCTCTACCTCTTTTTTTCCTCTTGGTGGTGAGAAAAACAGGGAGAAGCTCCGAATGACACAAATGAAAAGTGAAAAGACAATTATACCCAATTACACACTAATCGAGGGCTATCACCGCTGCCTAAGCACTGAGAGGGTATTCTAATAGGCAGAAAATGAGATTTTAATGGCACAAAGGGTGGCCAAAATAACGACTCATATATCTTTGCCTTCTCTGGCTTTTTTAACTTGTGGCGTGCTTCTTCGGAGAGGAGCTCTCGGGCTCTGTGCAATGGTGATAACTCTGAGCAGCTGAGAAGTTCAAAGCCACAGGAGTTGAAAAGACTGGCTGGCAAAGGCAATGAAATAAACATTTCCGCCTCAAGGCAAAAGTTCATAAATCCTTTTTTGTAACAGTAAATGTAATTAAGTTTTATAGATTCCTATAGCACATCCTGGGCTTAAGGAAAAAAAAAAAAAGCAAGAGGTGGCTTTAAACCTCAGCAGGCAATAACAACATGAAAACAATGGAAGCCTTCCTACAGGACGATTAGCTCCTTTGATTTCCAAGTACTGGCATTTGGGGATGCGATTTTACATGACAATGACAGACTTACTTAAGCAGCCAGCTTTTTAACACTCAAGAGTCTCATATAGAAACTTCTTCCAGAGTTTACAAGCAGCATAGAAAGGCTCTGCAAATTTTAACATCAGTCACGTGGAGGCCAGAGAACAGCCCCCGCCCCCCTTTTTAAAGTTTTATGTGCATTGGTGTTTTTGCCTGCACGGGTAAGGATGCCAGATTCTAGAGTCTAGAGTCGCATGCCTTGTGAGCTGCCACGTGGGTGCTGGGAATTGAACCCAGGTCCTCTGGAAAAGCAGCCTGTGTTCTTACTACCCGAGCCATCTTCAGTTGTAATGAAATGACAGGACCGCCAGCTCTGCACATGAAGTGGCTAGTTTCTTGTATGCAACAGTCAAGGAATAATGCTGTAGAAGTATTACAGAAGTGGCCATATTAGAAATTGATCTTCTGGCCATTAATACTCACCCTCAAGAAAATTGTCAGTGACTTCAAAGTTGGTGGCAGGGTGGAGTCATTCCATATCTAGCAATGGAAAAAAAAAAATCCCACAGGCGATTTCCTCTGCATTTCTTTATTTCTTTTTTAATTTAATTATACATATTATTAATTTATTCATATTACATCTCAATTGTTATCCCATCCCTTGTATCCTCCCATTCCTCCCTCCCTCCCATTTCCCCCTTACTCCCTCCCCTATGGCTGTAACTGAGGGGGACCTCCTCCCCTGTATATGCTCATAGGGTATCAAGTCTCTTCTTGGTAGCCTGCTATCCTTCCTCTGAGTGCCACCGGGCCTCCCCATCCAGGGGACGTGGTCAAATATGGGGCACCAGAGTTCATGTGAAAGTCAGTCCCCACTCTCGACTCAACCATGGAGAATGTCCTGTCCATTGGCTAGATCTGCGTAGGGGTTCGAAGTTTACTGCACGTATTGTCCTTGGCTGGTGCCATAGTTTGAGCAGGACCCCTGGGCCCAGATCCACCTGTCATAATGTTCTTCTTGTAAGTTTCTAGGACCCTCTGGATCCTTCTATTTCCCCATTCTCCCATGCGTCTCTCACCTAGAGTCCCAATAGGATGTCCTCCCCTCTGTTGCACTTTCCTGGTTGCATTTCTTTATTTCACCTTACATATTATATCAGTTCCACACTTAAATTCATGAATAACAAGTGCATTCTGTGGTTCTGCTGTAGACCACCACATAGGCTTCCATGCCATCATAGTTTTTACAGTGCTCCCAAATGAATCAGAAAAGAGAACAGAGTCCCTCAGGCAGTTTTGAGAACAAGACAGGGAGTAAGTGATTCTGCAGTATCCAAGCATTTTTTATAAAGTAACAGAGGAGAAAACTGAGACTAAATCTAAGATTTCTGCAACCCCCTGGGATCGATTGCTTCTTTTCAATGCCTCTATTGAGATAAAAGATGCCTGGAGTGGTTTGGTTGTCAGGCTTCATTAGAAATTAGCATAAGGAAAGTTATGACGAATCCAATTTTATTTTCTTTCGAGATAGGCTTCCCCTGTGTAGCCTTGGCTTTTCCGGACTTGCTTTGTAGATCAGAGATCCACCTGATTCTGCATCCCTGAGGGAGCAAAGTCATGTGCCACCACACCCGGCTGACAAACCCACTTCTAATGACTTGGGTTACCTGTTAGGTGAAGAGACAGTAAAAATTGAGTGGTGGTCCTGTAGTTTCTGCTTTACAGAGATCCCATTATTGTCACATTGGTTGGATCATGTGACCCTAAAAAACAGAGCTGGTGTGATTGTCACTTGCTTTTCTTCTTTCTCCACCTCTGTCTTGCTATCTGTGGAGCAGACAATTCAATGGCAGGACCAGAGACTGTATTCCACCATCAGTGTAAAGGGGCTGGAATTAGAATCCAGGATTCTGGCCTGTTGCCTTGGAGTCTAGTCTATTATTGAGTGAGTAGAAATGAAACACACTTCAAAGCAAAGCAGAGACAGGAGTTTTAGTCACATTTGAAAATATTAGCAGAGACTAGCTTTCTAAGTTGTGGTGTGTGTGTATGTGTGTGTGTGTGTGTGTGTGTGTGTGTGTGTGTGTGTGTGTTTTCTTTCCAGTGTTGGGGGTTGAATTTAGCTTTTGGTTTTAGATTTACTCATTTTATTTTGTGTGTATAAGTGATTTGCCCGCATGGATGTGTGTGCGCCATATGAATTCCTTGTGTCTACAGAGATCAGAAGAGGACGTTGAATCTCCTGGAACTAGAGTTACAGGCACGTGTGAGTCACCATGTGGATGCTGGAAACGGAACCCAGATCCTCTGCAAGAGCAGTCAGTGTTCAAAGCTACTGAGCCTTTTCTCCAGCCCCTGAGTTTAGGTTTTAAGCTTAGGTTAACTTAGAATTTTTTGATAAGCCTGACCGATTCTCATTCATCTTTTTAATTTCTACCAGTAATAAAAATATTCCACATAGACTGTATAGAAGTTTTTCCAGGACAACCACTAGTGACATTTTTATACATTGATTCTGGCTTATTTTTATTTATTTATTTTTCTTCTTCTTGTTAAGACTTTCTGAAAATTGAGATGGTAGCCAATAGAGTTTTCCATCTGATAGGATTTAAAAAAAAATTCTGTGGCCAATTCATTGTAGATATCTTTGGTGGAGTCTATTGTGCATATTTAAGATATTTGTGTATTTTGTTTGACATTTTCTCAAGTATCACTGATGTTGATATTTTGTTGACTGTTCAAACTAGTATGGGAACCAATGTGTAATGGGATTTTCTAGTGTTTTGTTTGTTTGTTTCTTTTCTTCCTTGACACAAGGTCTCACTCTATATGTGGTGGGCCTTGACTTGTAACAATTTTTCTACCCCAGTGTCCCAATGCTGGATTTACAGGCATGAGCCACTGTGATTAGCCAATTTCTAGCTTTTTGATAAAGTAGTAGGCACATCATTTTCCAAATGGTCCCCACCCTCTCTCCATCCACCTTCCCCTTGTTACTTTTCTGTGACCATGAGTCACACATTTCTGTTGCTGGTCTCTGCCAAGGGAAGCATCATGTGGTAAGATGTTTTCATAATGGGCCTTGAACTGCCTGTGAGCCTGGTCAAGTGACTTTGCAAATGGAGGGCTAGTCTTCCATTTGCTGAAAAAGGCTGGATCTTTCAGGAGACTTGAGGCGAGAGTCTGAAAGATGGACAGGGGAAGGGCAGGTTAAAACCTTGATCTTTTCTATTTTCCAAATAGCTGTCTGACTTCTAGGAAGCAGGGCTCAGAATGAGGCTCCAGTACTCCCTGAGAAGACCACCCAACTCATTATAGTGAAATCTTTCTCTGGTAGCAGTAATCTTCCTTTGAAAGGTCATATTCTCTTGTGAGGCCAATACAGATATTCCCCCAATCTCTCTCTCTCTCTCTCTCTCTCTCTCTCTCTCTCTCTCTCTCTCTCTCTCTCTCTCTCTCTCTCTCTCTCACACTCACACACACACACACACACAGATAATTTTTATCCCTTATCACTCCCAGACACTGTTTTCAGTTTCTCCCTACATATGTGGGACAGACAGAGGACACCAACTTGGAAGTTGGACTGCAAGGAAATATTACCACACACTTAAGACATGAGGCTCGTTAACATGTGACCCATGTTCTTTTAATTAACTCTCCTTTGCATGAAATGCTACCCCCAGTGCTTCCCCACCCCCAAAACACACAAAGACAATACCCCCAACATGGGCAATTAGATTAACAAACTTTTATAATTTCATGCCCCACCCCACCTACTTCTATAAACTTTGCAGTATTTGTCGACAGCTTTCAACAAGCTCTTGAGTGAAACATGCTATCAGTGGGTTACAAGGGATCTGGGGAAATTCTCTATTCTTATGTCATATATGAAAATAGGCCAACTTGGCAGCATTTAGGGTTCATCAACAATTGCAAATGATTCTTCAAATGTTTTGGGTTTGGTAAAACCGAAAACACATTTTTGCCAAGTACGTTTTCTCCTTAATTTTTCAAACTGTGTATTTTAGGGAACATTTGATCCATATGGTTTTGATTCATTTACTCTTATATCATTGTTTTTTTTTTCCTATGGAGCCATTTGATATGCAAGAGGCTTTCTTACACCCAGTTTAAAGCCCTCTCCTTCTTAAAAGGAGGAAGTCCTCTTTGCAACCTCAGAGGCTATAAATTTTGAGACCCCTTCAATCCAGCAACACTTAAAATGACATTTGGTATAAATCTGGGTCATTATGAGCACATTTTATGTTTGGAGCACATGGGCAGAGTTTCTTTCTGCCTTATGAGTGAAACCAATGACAAAATAAGAAAATAAGCTTAAATTACAAAAAAAAAAAAAAAAAAAAAAAAAAGGCTTTGTTTTAGAGAGCATTTAACTGTTATTAACAGATATCTGAGGTCAGAGCTATGCACAGAATCTGTCTTTCAGATTTTGTCCAGGTCTTGGGTAAGATGTAATCGAATAACCCGTACACCTGTCCTGTTTCATGGCTAATCTACCAAGGGGAAAAATTCTCATAAAGATTTGTGTGCCAGCTTGAAAGCGCTCGGGACTCAGCGCCCCCGGAAGAAAGAGTCAGTCTGGGGATCTCATCAGATTTGTTGACCATCCGTCTCAGTCTGGTTGAACAGTCACACACTTGTAGTGTTGAGATCCTTAGGCCTGAAATGTAACCAGAGAGAGTGGGTGAGTCTCTACACTAACGAGATGGTGATTGACGGTGCGGGATTGACTTCTGTTCTTAGTCACATTTCACAAAAGAAAGCCTTTACCTCAAATTCCCATCCAGTTGCTTTTAAAGAATAATATTAAAATTGAGATTATTAGTGTGTAATGTATGTAAATTGCATATTTGGTGTCAGCTACGCTTATTAGGCAGTTTCTCCGTTTCATGCATATATGTATTAGACTGTCGTGGTCCCATTTCAAATTAGATTTCAATCGCTCAGTATAGTTTCCTTTGACAAACATTTGTCAATGCTGAAACTAATTAGGGAGAAGCTGCTAAGTGTTAATATATATACGTTAAAGTCAAGACTGCTTTGACCATAGCATTAAGCATGATCTCACCTTCTTTACTGGCAAAGGCAGGATAATGGTGGCTTGTCCATTGAGATATAAGGAAAATTTTGCCACAGATGAGTTTATTATATGGATGGATTTTGGCCACTAAAAATAAGCTAAGAATAGTTACAATGGGTGCTTTTCTGTTTCATCTGTTTTAATGAAAATCTTTACTATCATGTATGGAAAAACTTTGCCCTACTCACACCCCCCTTTGTGCTGTTTCTTCAAGCAAACACAGTTTAAGGATTGATCTGTTGGTATACCCAGCTCTTACTTCAAGAGAACTGTTTTTGTTGCTGTTGTTTTGTTTGTTTATTTGTTTTTATTTCTGGACATTTTGGTACATGTTCAGAAGCTATCTGAGGCTAATATTACTGATAAGCCATTTCTTTGGCACATTTGACGTGCAGATTACTGAGCCAATCCTGTGCCCTCAGCTTACCTTCGATGGCCTCTCAAAGGCAGACAAGCAGGTGGTCTGCCACACCAACCCAGTTCCCAGAGGAGCCACTTCCTTCCTCCCACGCTCTCCAGAAATTCATCTGTGGAAGAAAGAGGAGTGATTTTGATTAAAGAGATTTGTTGGGTGTCAAACAAAGCTGGGATGGAGACACGTTCCGTTTGGAGGCGGCTGCTCTCCAAAGCCTCTGCACCTTTCTGGTTCTTCTCTAAAGTGGGCCACGGGCTCATTCCCAGGGTTTGAGAAGCCCCATATGTTTATGAAGACTCAAGGCTGTTTACGATCGTAAATGAGCCCCTTTCAGCTACACCAGAAGAGCTCTGGGCCATTTGAGTGTTTTCAGCCACCCATATTCTGCTGTGGGGGGGATAGGGGGGTTTCTGCTCCACAGTGAATAGACTGCTGCTCATTCCTTTGTTAAATCCATAGAGGCTGTCACTGACTTGAGGCCTTGAGTTTTGCTTTACAGACTGCGGTCCCTACCCTTCAAAGCACGAGGAGCACCTTGGCTTAGGTCAACTCTAGTTGTGGCCCTTTGGCTTATTTATAATGGGGACTGTTGTGCAAGTAACAAGGAGTTGGCCCAATCCTCCTTTTCATAGACAGAGGAGACACAGCAACTACTGACAGCCTCAGGAATCCTGACCCTGAAGAGAGGGCCACAGACACACATTTTCTGGCAAATTTATCATTGTGTGTGTGCGCTGAGTAGGTTTGAATCGCAATTCTGTCTGCTCTGTCCTTCTGTGCACTAGACAGACTAGACAGTGGCCTGTGGTCTTGTAGGCTCATTTGGATTCCTCTCGCCACTGAAGAGGAAAAGAAAAACTGACTGTGATTTCTTAGTTTATAACTAGGCTACTAGAATAAAAAGCTTGCTGCTGTAGTCAGCAGTATACAGAAGAGCCCTGCTATGTGCTCATGCATAGCCTATGGACTGAATCCACCCTTTATATGTGGCTGGAATGCAATGCAAAGCTTTTAATTTATTACTGCATTTGCAAAATGGCAATATCTAGGGAAATCTGAATACTTGCATATTTATTCAATTATGGGCTGAATGTATGCTTTGTGTTGCGAACATAGAAGACTTGATTCAGTCATTAGTTGTGTACTGTTTTTTGTTTTTGTGTTTTTTCCCCCTCCTCTAAAGAATCTGTCTGGGTTTCATCAGAGGTGTATATTTTTCAGTGTATAGTGCAATATTTAAAAATTGCTATTGGCATTAAGCTTGAGGTTGGTAAACTGGAGTCTCTGAGATTAGCTATGCCAATAGCCCTATGTCCAGTGGAAGAGGTAGCTAGCGAGTTGGGAGACCTTTTGAGTTGGCGCCACTGGAAAAACATGTTTTTCTTTATGAAGCACTGTGTGGTCCTTCAGTGCATATAGACAATATGTGGTGTTCAGATCAGGGTAATTGGTTTTCCACCACCTTGACGTATCTTTTTTTTTGAATTGGGAACATCTGGATTTGAAATACTCAGTTATTTTTTTGACAACTGTAATTAGAACCTTCTGTTACTTTTTATATCAAACTAGACCCATGGACCCATAATCTACCCTCTCTGCAGCCCCCTGTCCCCCTGCCTTTCTCCCACACCTTCCTGTACCTCCTCCTCCTCCTTCTCCTCCTTTTACTTTTTAGATGCATTTTAAGCTTCCACTTGCAGGTTAGAACATGGGGGATCTAGGCTTTTTTCACTTAATATATGAGCGTGTGCAGTTTGGAGACGGGCAGATGGCTCAGTTGACAAAGTGCTTGCTGTACAAGCACACAGATCTGAGTTCTGATACCTAGCACCCATGTTAAAAGCTGGACACTACAGCATTGGATGCCTGTAGTTCCAACGCTGGAGTTATGGAGGCTAGGGGGGAAATCACTGAGACTTGGAGGCCATCCGTCCAGTCTAGTTGAATCTGTGAGCTTCATGTTCCATGAGAGACCATGTCCCGAAAATAAGGTGGAAAGTGACTGAGAAAATCATCCTTTGGCCTCTAGATGTATGAGAATA
Source organism: Acomys russatus (assembly GCF_903995435.1). Taxonomy (NCBI): domain Eukaryota; kingdom Metazoa; phylum Chordata; class Mammalia; order Rodentia; family Muridae; genus Acomys; species Acomys russatus. The sequence continues at coordinate 23,876,267 of NC_067148.1, forward strand.
CACAGGTACCCACATACCCATGTATTTGTGCATTCCTATGTGTACATACACACACACACACAGTGTGCTTTGCAGAATCACACATTTCTGGGTAGATTCAATTTCTAGATTGAAGGGAATATTTTGCTGTGAACTCCCTGCAGCCAATCCGTAGTGCTGAACCACCAGAGGTGAGTGTCATTTAAGGAACTAATGCTTCATTTTCTTTCTCTTACAAAATACTCTCGTGTCTCTGAAGCAGCTTCCTTGCATTTTTAAAAGTTGTAGTTAACATAGAGAAACCCTGTCTCGAAAAACCAATAAAGAAATGAGTAAATAAATAAATAAAGTTGTAGTTAATCTATTATAACTTGTTCTGAGATACATACAAGGCCCCTGTTGAGCTGATGCCCCTGCCTGTGTGCCTCTGTAGGAAAACGCCTTGCTCAGGGTCAACCCTTCTCTGATTTTTAGGCAGGATTTCTTGTTTGAGCCTTTGTGGATGTCACATGACTATATTTATAACTTGTTGAATACCAAGCTATCAACATTTAAAGGAACATTTCTGAGGAAGTAATGAGTGATGGATAGCCCAGGTGGAAACCCAACTCATGGTCCGCGTATAGTCAAGACAGCTCACTCTTGCTCAGGTGAATATGTGTTTGGTTAATGCCAGAGATGTCCTCCACCTCCACACAATCTCAGTCCTCTCTATAAGAACTTGGGGGTGGGCAGGGGGGCATGACTAATTTTAAAGAAAAGGCTACAAACTCTCTACTAATATTTAGTTAGGGCAGAGAAAGGGCAAAGGGAAGAAAGGGGTCCTTTTGAGTCACTTGGCTGCAGTTTGGGTACAATTCTCTCCTCTAAACAGGAGCCCACATGTCAAAACCACTAAATCTCAAGCTGTCCTTCATCTTGTCTGAGATCTGGGTGGAGGGGCACGTTTTAGGGAGAAGGGAGTGTGCCACCTCTCATTTTCTATTCTTGTTAAGGTGGAGTTGAATTCATTGCAGGGCAGCAGGGCAGTGTTTCTAGTTTATTGGAAGCTATTTGTGAGTCTCAGGCTGAGCTGTCTATGCAGTTAGGGTTTCGTGAGGTAAAGCCCTACGTGGGTACATGCTTATTAGGGTGGATGTGCTCTGTGTTTCTTTAAGTGCACGTTTAGTTTACGGGAAATTAGAGAGAGACCTTCCCGACTGCCATCTCATTAAAGTGCCAGAGGGTGCCGAAGCATAGAGGTTTTCCTTACTATAGTTAGAATTCTAAGTCCCAAAGGGTCAATTAGCATTTACCAAACATATCCTCAAGCAGTCCCGAACCAAAGCTGGTGTATGTTTGATTTCCCCCAGTCATGTTCTCAGACAGGTTGCTGAAGTGGCTGTGGGTTTGAGTGCACACTCTTTAGAGGGCTACTGTGATTGTGAGAAAGTCCCTGAAAGGAGAAGAGCTAACAGCAGGTAATGCTATTCCTTGTGGAAAGACTCTGTGGTAAGTGATGAATGAGGGAGTCTGACCCACATCTGTTTTGCATTAGAATGGAACATTGCCCTGACATCCTCAGGAACATTTGTCAAGATTCCCTGGACAGAGCTTCTGTAAATTACATGCTGCGAATGTGTCAGGGTCAGATAAGAGGATATCGTTAACTTCCCAAGTTTACTCAGGGCTCTGTCAGTCCACCGTTAAACGCTATGGGCCAACACTTTTTCCTTGAGCTATTTTGTTATATTTTTCATTCATAGAAGGAAAAAAAAACATGTGCCTTATCCCCAAATATTGAAGTGTTCCTTTCTCATAAATCATATTAATTATAGACATGGTCCCAAAGCATATTAAATGCAGGCATGCGTAAATGAATTAAAACATATGAGAATTTTATTATGTCCATGGTAGGTCTAACATAGTCCAGTGTCTGTTGTGTTTAACAAGCAGACTTTCTCATCTATGTAGGCTGAGCCTTATTATTTTTTTCATGATAGGTAGACATTGGCATAAGAGTTCATCATTGGCTAGAAGTAAACTAGATACACACATATGCACATATATGTATGTATGTGTACCTATTGCAAGCAGTTTATAGACCAATTGCCTTGATTTCTATTTCATTCATTAGTCCTTAGAGACCTGTGCTTGGCTGAGGATGTAGGTTAGTAGTTGAGTGCTTGCCTAGCATGTAAGAAGCTCTAGGTTTGATTCCTAGCCCTTCAAAACAAAAAAACAAACAACAAACAAAAACAAACAAACAAACAAACAAAAAACCAAACGAAATGATAACAAAACAATGAGAATATAAGAAAACCTCTAAGAAGTGCCTGGCTGTGAACTTCATCATGGAGTTCTACCAAGAATCAGGTCCTGGAAAGAACTGAGAAACTGGAGGTGATTTCTGTGAAAAGTCTCCAGACAGAAATAGAGTTTAGTTACGACAGATCCTCCCGCACAGCACAGGAGTCATTCGTGTCTGGCTCTCACTCTCTTTTCCACCCAGCGTTAAACACTGCTACCTGTGACCTGTGAGATAAGGATTAAACATTTTGAAACAATGCTTTCCTGGCTAGGCAGATGACATGCTTCTCTAGTTACTTAGAAGTCCTCTTGGCCCTTTGCGTTAATTCTCAGAGTGGGTGAGAAGGTCACCACACAGACCCTGAGAGAAACTCCCGCCTTTAGGCAACTTTCCTCTTTCTTACAGCTTTCAAACAGACAGGACCCCAAATCTAATTATTTAGATGCTAATCAATTGCAGAATAATTCCGAAGGCATTTGAATCTGAGACACGTGCTGCGTCATTTAAAATTGAAGCTTTGCAGCCTCAAAGGTATACTTGCTAAGACTTAACCAATCACGGACTCCTGGAATGCTTGGGTTGGCAAAAGGCATTCAATAGATATTTGATTTTTTTGTTTGATTTTGGAAATAAATTACACCTGAAAAAAAATGTGTTACCAGTAGAGTTTTGGAGGGGAGGTTGAAAGGCTTTAACAATAGCAATGGATCAACCCAAGTGTATCATATACAACTAATTTGCTGAACCTTTTTTTTTTTTAATTAACTAAATGTGTGTTGTTAAATGCTAAATCAGAAGAACATCTGATTACTTGAGAACAAGAAGGAGAATAAAGACAGGAACATGGATTCCTCCTAAGGCGAAAAGAAGCACCTATGCACACCCCCTAATTTGCTTAGTCATTTTAGATTTCTGATAACCTCCCAGCACTTTTGAGGAAGGGATGCTGGCGAAGCCATAATGTTTGTGCCAAGACAAATATTTTCCAGACACATCGGTTTAAATGTAAATCTTAATTTGGCCCATAGTTTTTAAAAAATCTTTTCTATTTAATCTTACAATAGGGAAATTAATTCAAGAGAAATGCGGCATGAAACAGTTGTAAAGAGTTGGTCTCTTCTGAACCATGTAATCTTCCAATCAGGATGTAAACAACCTATTCAGGGTCCTGAAACTTGAGCACAGGCTGAAAGAGATCTTCAGAAAATGTCTCTAATAAAGCCGGCATTGGGAGAGTGGGCAGAAATAGTGTAAGCGCAGAACTGCCAGGTTTTGTATCTGGTTTTAAAGGTCACCTGTAAAGCGAGTTGGAGGTAGTGGCTGGGCAACACTGTAGGTGCCACTCAGAAATGTGCTTACTACAGTGTTTTGTTCAGATACCCTGATTAAGCATTTTACATAAGTGGATGTCAAAATAAACAGGACAGTGGGATGACTCAGGGAGTAAAGGGGTGTGCCACGAAAGCCGACGATGACAGGAATCCCATCTCAGCATGGGCATGGTGGAAGAATAGGACCGGCTCACGCAAGTTGTCCTCTGACCTTCATAGTCACGGTGTGGCACACTCCCATCATCCCATCCCGTACACATTCATGTTCTTGCATGCACATGTGCACGGACACAAATGTCAACCCACATACCAGCAAACAGTCAAAGAGACTCATTTTTCCCTAATAGGATAAAACCTTTATTTAAGGAAGCCACTTTTCCCCCTTGTTAACCTCCTTCACTTACCTGTCATTTCCTAAAAATGTGGTTAGCATCTGGGAGGCAGAATCGAGTAGCTTTGAAATTGGTTTCTTTGAAATTATATTTGAAAGCAAAGCAATTGTGCTTTCCCCTATACTCAAATTAAAAAAAAAAAAAAGTCAGACTTGTAGTAGACATAGACTATTAATGGAATAGCGGAGGGGGTGCAAGGATTCATTTTTACAACAAATGAAGATTTTATTTTAGGCTTCGAACAATCAATGGCTATAGGAAAAGCAATACGGGAGACCTGCTGGCAATGTTCTTAGACAGAGACAAGAACTGCGTGGCATTCCATGACCATATTGAGGGAGGGCTAAGAGATTTCTATTGATACGTTCACTGCCCCCAGCCCCTACAACCGAGTTCTTTTTTTAATTTTTAAATGACAGGTTATAAAAGTGGTGACTGTCTCAAGTTTTTGCAATATGAACCATTGAGACAAATAACAATAATTATTCATTAGTCTTTCTCCCCTTTCTTCTCTCCCGCTCTTCCCTTCTTTCTCCTCTTTGGAGACTGAGCTTCTCTAGATCAGGCCAGCCTTAATCTTGAAGTCTTCCTGCCTCAGCCTCCTGAGATCTGGGGTTTTAGGCATGTGTTACCGGTCCTAGTTTTCCAGTCCCTAGGATGTGAGGATCGTCTGTGTCATAAGGCTACCTGCTTGGGCTGCATCAGGGAGTGAAAGGGACTAAGGACAACTGGTTTCAAGTTCCCTTTCTTCCTTCACACCGGCCACCAGGCTGTGGAGCTAAGGGCAAAAGCAGTTCTTTAAGTCCTTGCTTGTATAAGACAAGATCTCACTGTGTAGCTTTGGCTGGCTCGAAATTCATGTTGACTAGACTTCCTGGTCTGAACTCAGTGATCTGCTTGTCTCTGCCTCCAGAATACTGGGACTAAGGGTGTTCACCACCTCACCCTGCAAATACTTTACAGACTTAAAGGCAGTCTATCCATTGTCCTAGAATACAACTGTGACTTCTCTATTTCCAATAGCTAATTCAAGTTTTTTAAAAAATTAATTATTTATTTTTATTTTACATGCATTGATGTGTTGCCTGCATGCGTCTGTGTGAAGGTGTTGGAACCCCTAGAGCTGTAGTTACAGACAGCTGTGAGCTGGCATGTGGGTGCTGGGAATTGAACCTGGGTACCTTGGAAGAACAGTCAGTGTTCTTAACCACTGCCAAAAGTTCATAAAGTGAAATTTTGTTCTAATTTTTTTCCCTAACACAAATGCTGCAAAAAGCTGAAGCATGAACAGGGTGATACACTGCTGTTTTCGTTCATGGGAAGGGCTGTTTCCAGTTGCTTAAGACTCTGGACAAACCAAAAAAAAAAAAAAAAAAAAACCAAAAAAAAAAAACAAAAAAAAAAAAAAAACCAAAAAAAAAACTCTGCCATTTTGTTTCCTCCCCCTTGAAAAAAAATTATTACTGCTTCTTTGAAAGTTATGCAACAAGAAATGTGTGGATGTGTGGCAGGAGATTTTTAAAAGTTTGTCACAAAATATACATCTTTAGCTCATGGAAGATCATGTATGTTTTTGAATGAATTCTGCCCCAAGTTCCTTAGTTCTTGAATTGTGACCATACCTGTAGATCCTGTCACTCTCTTTAAATCACATATGGCGAGCTGAGTTTTAAATAAATATCTTTCTGAAGGACACCATTCATCTAACATTTAATTCCTTTTCACCTGATACCACTGGATATTTTCTTTTTCAGGACTGATAGAATCAAAATCGTCTTTCTTAAGGGAACACAGTTGATTTACAGCACATACACCCTCCCCCCGTTCCCTGTCACTACCCTCTTTCATAAGAAAAATCAAATTTCCCCCATTTTTGTTTGTCTGGTCTGTTCTTTTCAGCACTGCCAGCTCAAGATGTGCATCTTGAGTTGAAAGGAGTGCTCTTGTTTGGTAATCGAGTAAGGCTACTCTCTCTTTCTGCGAGACATATCTCACATATCCCAGGTTGGTCTCAAACTCACTGTGTAACTGAGATCAGCCTTAAACTCCAGATTCTCCCGCCTCTGCCTCCCATGTGCTGGGACTTGTGCCCACTACACCTAGCTGCGAATTCTATTTTAAAGACTTTGAAAATAGAGGCTCCTAATTTGGATTGAAATCAAGTGGTTTTTTGTTTGTTTGTTTGTTTGTTTGTTTGTTTTTTTTGCAAATTAGTGTAGCAATAAAGTTGATGAATTTCCTGAGTACACACTGTAAAATTGTCTATACAAGCTCGAAGGAGGAAAGGGGTTGGGGGGAGAGAAGAGGAGGAGGAGAAGGAGGAGGAGGAGGAGGAGGAACTGTGGACGGAGATAGAAGACATCCAGGAAATAAATTAAATACAGTCTTAGTTTCATTCAATATTTTCAACTGAGAAAATCAACTTATAAACAGTGTTGGGCATGATCCTACTAGAGGCCATACTTGAGAGCAGTGGTTCTCAACAATTGGGCCATGACCCCTTTGTGGTTGAATGATTCTTTCACAGGAGTCACATATCAGATAGCCTGAATCCAAGATATTTACATTATGATAACAATAGCAAAATTGCAGTTATGACTATGTTATGGTTGAGGATCACTGCTCTAGTAAGTGTCTTTCTGTAGCATGCCAGCCTATTGATTTGACCTTATTTTTTAAGGTCATTTTTTTGCAACCTTCAGTAAAACTATGCCTGGCTACTGATGATTTAGTTTTAGATTAGAATTAATTTTTTTCCCCTACACATTTTTTCCACATAGCGCCAACACAGTGAGATCCCTGGGATTTGGACTTACTGTGTGTCTTGGCTATCTCTTTCCAGCCTTCTTGTGTGAGGTCCTATCAGCAGCTGGACGGGAGATTGGGGAGAGGAAGTGGCCCTTTGGATGGAGGAGAGGCAGTAAGCATGTCTCTGGCATGGTATCTTATGGCCCACTAAAAGATGGATCGGTTTAAAACTTTATTAAGATTTTGTTTCCTTCTAAGGTGGTGCAAACTGTTCCCAAAGGAAGTTATAGGATCTTTTTTTTTTTTCCAGTCTGAGAGAGAGAGCTTTATGGGGGTGTATGAGTGGCTTCCAACCCCACTGGGACAGAACTCTTAGACTTAGGAGTCTGTTGCCTGAGTCGCCTGCGTGTAAACCTAGCTTTGTGCTTACCGCAGAGGACTGTGGTCTCGGTTGGTTTTTATTTCCGCAGGACCATGATGAACTGCTATGCATCTGTGGGGTGTCTCACTCAAATGCCTTTTTAGTAGGACTGTGTTTTTTTGGGGGTGGGGTGGGGTGGGGAAGGAGGGAGGGATTCTTCATCTGCTAGATTTCTTCTGCGGTTGCTTCTTGGGGGGAAAGTCACTTTCTTTCTTGTGTGGGTATTTTCTAGCTTTGAATTAATTACCCACTGGCATTCCATGATGAAAGGGTAGGAAGGGCCAGCGAATATGAGTTTGGAAAAAGTTTTGATCTGAGAGTTTTTGTTCTGTGATTGCTGCGTTTGTTAAGGTGTCTTATTCTCTGAGGTCATTTATAACCTTAAAAAAAAAAAAAAAAAAAAAACCCGCGCATGTCCCTTTTAACTCTTCTTCTATGAAAAACGTGGGTCTGAGAAGGAAGGAATAGATAGATAATAGAAGCACATGCTTGGAGGGTCTTCTGATTTGCTTTGGCTTTTTGAGACAGGGTCTCACATTATAGCGTACGTTAGCCTCAGACGCAGGGCAATCCTTTTGCCTCAACTTTCTGCGCCCTTGGAATGCAGCCCTTAGGCAGCATGCCTGCCTGCTTGGAGAGTCTCTGGCCATTTGTTTGTCACTACTAGCTTCCCAGCAGTAGGGAGGAGTAGGATTGCAGCAGGTGCCACCTCTCTCACCTCTCTCGTGCCTCACAAATCAAAATGGCAAAGTGAGATGACAGGGTGGACCCAATGAGGGAAGCCCAGGGGACACTGGTGAGGGGGCTGATCTCTAGCTGCTGACTGATGGGCCAAAGAGAAGCTGTTTTGAGCTGGAACATGGAAAAAAAAAAAAAAGATGTGGAGGTCTCAGGCTACTTAGATTTATTTCTCTTTTCATTTTTGCAGTGCTTGGGGGGGGGTGGTTGAACTCAGGGATTTCTTCACATCAGGCAAGCACTTTGCCACAGTTACAGCTCTAGCGCCAGCTTCTAATACATACACACATACACATATGCACACACACATATATACATGCACACACACATATGAATAGACATACATATGTGTATACACACACACACACACACTCACATATATGCAAGTGAGTTTTTAACTGCATGGTTGGAGATGTAACTGTATGACAGAGTACTTGCTCTGCATGTATGATCTCTAAGTCTGATCCATAGAAACATACATGCCTACATATGCACAAGCACATGCGCACATGCACACTTGCACACACACATATAATCACTTAGGTGTCCAGATGTACTATATTAGACATTTTCTTCTATAGACTGATAGAACTTCTCTCTGTCTCCTTCTCTCTGTCGCTTCTTTACTTTTCTTTGAAATTCCAGTCTGATGTTATCATAGCGGACATGCTATAATCTCTCCTTCTCTGTCTTCCTCCTCTGCTTCCTTCTTTTCCTTCTCCCTCCCCTTCCTTTGGCTGAAACTGCAGTCAGATGTTATCACTGGGTGAGGTCATGGGGCTGCCACTTTGAATCGGGGTCAAATCCTTCAGAGCAAACTCCTCAACAGACTTCTACAGACATAAAAGTTGGCCTTTCAAGATCTCGCTGGCTCTGGGATGCCATCTGTTTCTGCCTACACTTTTAACTTCTTCCACTCTGCCTGTTGTTGCAGGTAATGGGACTTCTGACCAACCACGGTGGGGTACCACACCAGCCTCAGACCGACTATGCTCTCTCCCCTCTCACTGGGGGCCTGGAACCCACGACCACGGTGTCTGCCAGCTGCAGTCAGAGACTGGAACATATGAAGAATGTGGACAGTCTGCCCACATCTCAGCCCTATTGTCCTCCCACCTATAGCACCACAGGCTACAGTATGGACCCTGTCACAGGCTACCAGTATGGGCAGTATGGACAAAGTAAGCCTTGGACGTTCTAGGGGGTAATTCCTCCTGGAAGGGAGAGAGATCACCTCTTGTCTGAGAAAGGGGAACTGGAGGCATGATTAAGCCTTTCATCCCAGTATCAGTTTTGTGGCAAGGCCAGCTGATTGCTACAGCACAGGCTTCCTTGTGTAATTATTTTCTTAACTGATGTCAATAACATCTTGCAGTTATTAATTGCTGGGACGTAAAACCGGATCGTCAGTAGGTAAAACACAGAGGTTGGCCAAAATGCAATAACCTCTGGCATTAGAAACACATGTTCTTAATGAGGTCAGCGCCAGGATCATATGGGGATAAGCCCGGGACACAGAGTTGTGTCAAACTTGTCTCAGGAATAAAAATATTAGTCTTGATCCTTTGATATCGTGGTATTAGATATGACATTGTCAGCCTGTAGCTGATCTTGCCCCTAACTGTGAATTGTCCCAGCATGACCTAAAAAGCTGCGTGTGTTTCCTTACAGGTGCCTTTCATTATCTCAAGCCAGATATTGCGTAAGTGAACTGTCTACTTGGAGCTAAACTGGCCCTGTTTCCAGCCTCCACAGACTAGACATGAAGAATCTTCTCAGAAAAACAAAACAAAACAAAAACAAAAACAAACAAAAAAAAGCAAAAAGCAAAAACAAAACAAAATAAATAAAAAAAAAATCAGCCTTTGAAGGAGGTGGAGACAAAAGAAAGTGATTTTCTTTCTCCAGTAGTTGTTTTCAGATTCTTTGAACATACTGGACAGAAAGCAGGGGAGGCAAGGAAGACCCAGAGATATAAAATGCACCATTTTAAGGCAGTGACATAACCTGGCTACACATGAAAATGTCCCCCTAACTCTGTTGTCAATCAAGAAGCTAAAACATTCCGTGTGTGTGTGTGTGTGTGTGTGTGTGTGTGTGTGTGTGTGTGTATGTATGTGTGTGTGTGTGAGAAAGAGTGTGTGTGTGTATGTGTGTGTGAGAGTGTGTGTGTATGTGTGTGTGTGTGTGTGTGAGTGAGAGAGAGAGAGAGAGTGTGTGTGTGTGAGAGAGAGAGTGTGTGTGTGTGTGTGTGTGTGAGAGAGAGAGACAGAGAGAGACAGAGAGAAGATTGATATTCATGGATTGCTTTGAGAATGCAGAATGTTCCCATATATTATAGTTGAATTCTTGAAAGGTAACAGGTTTGATGTCCAAGGCTGACCAAGTTTATGACATTCACACTGCTTATGTAATGAATTGGAAATGGAGGAATCCTTGACTTTGACACACTGGAAACTGATATGAAAATTGACACCACCATTTTATAGGGCGCCAGACTAGATGTGAAGAATCTCCCTAATAAATTATTATCGTGCCCTTATTTGTAACCTAGTTGTCAACCCATGTCCCAGACATGTCTGGTAAAAGGATGTGGGATAAGGAGAAAAACAGTGTTTTCCGCTGTGGGGATAGCTGGATGGCATTTACTTCCCAAGTCATAGTGATTTGGAAGTCAGTCTGGGTGGGGGGAAGGGCATGGTGGAGAAGACATTGACACCCATAACATATCTGCTTCTCAGTGTGCAATACTGTGTACCTCACAGATGCTTTGGCAATGGCCAAGGTGATAGAAATGAAACCAGAACTATATTTTTGCAGGTGTTCTTATTTTTGCAGCCCATAACTCATCATGGTAGAATGCAGTGGTGTTTGCTCTTTGCCAAACAATCCACGCCCTGCTTGCTCCTTTTTTGCTCAGAGACCATGTCCGAGAATCATGCTTTCTACAGTGAACGTAGTTTACATTCGTCTCTTTTCTATGAAAGGCAGGGCAAAGAGCAGAAATGTCCACATGGCTCTCATGTACTTCTAAATTATACAGTGATACCCAATATTAAAGGATGATAGGGGGCAGAGGTTTACATACATTTATTTGGTGACATTTAGGATGTCAATAAATCTGTGTTTTGAAATGTTAGGAGGAAGGAGGAGGTGGGAGGTGCTCTTATTTATTTCTTTCTATCCTTGGAACCATGAATGAGGTAGGCACAAATACATTCCCTTTAGAATTAAGAACAATGAAGTAGTGTGTTAGTGGGACTAGATATAGAACTGAGTTATTTTATACGTTGGGCATGGGTGATGGAACAGGAGACATAGTATCTTTGTGTTGAAGCCTCAACCAACAATGATGTGTTGTAAAAATGTCTTTCATGTAAAAAGTGCAGTAAATATTTACTATTTATAATGAATAAACAGTTAATGAAAATGTGTCCAACATTGATTTTTTGGGGGGCACTGGTGACTATAGAATGAATGAAAAAGGGGGCTAAGAGGAACACCATGGGACATTCCTCCTGCTGGTCTCTTGTACATGGGACTGTGACATGGACAAAAGTGTCACATAGAAACACAAGACTCTGGCTTAAACACACTCCACAGGGCTGAGTTTACAATATCCAGTGTGTGGAATCTAGAAAAGGATCTCAGCCCCATCTATCTACCATTTTTTGGTTCTCTCAGGGATGTCAAATCTCTTTAGTATTATTTATAAGTATGGCCCTGGTGCACCAGCCTCTAAAATTTCTCTGCCTTGAAAATTCTATTTTAAAGACTTTTGGTTTTAGCAACTCATTTTGGCCTTGGAAGGAAATAGGACTGCCTGTTTCTTGCATTGTTTTCCTCTTCTCCCTCAGTCTTTTCCTCCTCTTCCTCTTTCCTTACTACTTCCTGCACTTAACTTTGTGAGAGTCTAGATGGGCCGTGCATCGTACTAGACACTGGTATGGTGACAGCACAAAGAGATGAGGTGTAAGGGGGTGCTGAATGTGTTGTTTCATTACATCATGACAGTTGTTATTAGGAGGTAATTAATCACAGTACCTACTGAAGCTCCTGCAGTCACTTATTCCTCCCAGTGTCTCATGTGACATCATTACTTTTCCCAATGTCTCATGTGATGTCGTTTCAACTACACCATAGCCATCTACAGCTAGAATTGCTGTAGAATATTCTGGAACTTTGTTGTAGAGAGTCCTGTTAGTCAACTGACCCAAAGCATGTCAGATCTTAAGATTTGACATATGGTAGGTAAAAGTTTCCTAAATTTAAAAATGTCTATTCTCTTTTCAGCTTCTGCTTGCCCTTCCCATCCACCAAGTTGTTCTTCTCCTATGTTTTCAAAAATAAATAAATAAATACATAAATAAAGCAGTTAGTTGTAAGAAAGGAAGATAAGTTTCCCAGAATGCCTAACATTTGTTAGTCCTCACAGAACTCCTGTGAGGTGGATGTCATTAGCCCTACTTTATAGATGAGTGGACCCAGGCCCTGAGTTGGGCCAATACTACATGCAGGAGGGACCAGCAGACGCAGAGCTCAGCATCTACCAGACATGGCAGTAGAAGCTGCAGAGCTGTGTCCTCCAAAAGCTGCGTCAGATATCCATGTCATTAGGCCGATCTACTCCAGTGCATATGAGATGTGCTGCCAGGCCTCAGACTTCACGACAGAAGCCCAGTCTGCCCAGGGCCTTCTCCCGCCTGCCTCTTAACCTCAGGTCCTGGCCTGTGCGACTCAGCTCTCTTTCTGATATATTTCTTCATGTCCTTCTCTTATTTCTGGGTGCCTTCGAAGCTATTGCTTTGCTCGAAGTTTTCATGTTCAAAGTTTTTATAGATCTTCTTCCCCCGAGTTTTTTCTTCTTCTAAGCAATCCCCAGGAAAGCCAACATCTGACTTCTTCCCTGGCCTGGGATCTCTACTCTCATCTTTTGGGACAAGCCACACTGAGGATTCTGAACCCTTAATGTGTAACTAAGTTTGTCCCAGCTTCTTCATGAAGTTCCCTCCTTGATCTTATCACCATTTACATGCATATGAAAGGTTAAAAGTGAAAACTACAAAGCAGAATTAAAGACTGTCCAATTGTGGCCATCCTGTGGTCAGCTTGCTGAGAGTTGCTCCCACGCAGTTTCACTGGGAATAGGCGTAGCGTTCTGGCATCCAGAAACACGGTAATGGGCGGGGCCACTGGTTTATGGTGATGAGTTCAGACATGGAGGAGAGGATGCGCCAGCGAATGAGTGACTTGTGTGGGTAAGGCGTGGAAGAATCTGTTCTCACATTGTGTCGGTAAGAGTTAAAATTAGAACACAGGACCAGAACCAGGGTCTCTGTAGAAGGAAACGGATTCTGGAGATAAAGAATTGGAGCCGGGCATGGTGGCGCATTCCTTTAATCCCAGCACTCGGGAGGCAGAGGCAGGCGGATCGCTGTGAGTTCGAGGCCAGCCTGGTCTACAAAGTGAGTCCAGGATGGCCAAGGCTACACAGAGAAACCCTGTCTCGAAAAACCAAAAAAAAAAAAAAAAAGAATTGGGCCTCAGTTATCCTGCGTGAGTATTTTTGGTTTAAACACTTCATAATTAAATAAAACTAGTATCAAACAAGGAAAATCACTAGTGCTAAGAGGCAGGCTTTTTGGTAGACCCTGGGTATGGACAAGCACTGACACACCTAAAGGTTAGTGTTGGGTTGATGCATAATGGAGATGCAAGAGATAGTGTTCCTATGGGGCTTCTCGCTATAACAGTGTCCTAAGGCACATTTCCCTTTCTGTAGAGCCCTCTCCACTTTGTTGAGCACTTCATGCCAGAGAGCTTAGCACAGAATCTCACTCACAATAGGCACTCCAAGCCTACCAGTTAATGAATGAACACATAATGAAGTGTGACTCTCCTATTCTGTCTGCACTTGATCTCTAGGCAAGGGGACACTTGGTTCATGCAGGACCAAAGGCTCGAGGTTGGATTGGTACAAAGACCAAGAGAAGTAGTAAGAGCCAGGGGCCCTAATAAACCAGTACATCCCCTACTATAATGTTTCTGATGGACATTGAAGGTCCTAGAGGGAATCTATTGGATTGCCATGTGGAGACTTAGAAAACAGTCTACTGGTTTAGTTGGTTTATTGTTTGGAAAAGTGGGTCTATTCAGACCTGGCAGTATAGTAATCTGTGGAATTAAAAGAAACACACACACACACACACACACACACACACACACACACACAGAGAGAGAGAGAGAGAGGGAGAGAGAGAGAGAGACAGACAGACAGACAGACAGAGACAGAGACAGACAGACAGACAGACAGACACAGACAGACAGACAGACAGACACAGACAGAGAAACAGAGACAGAGACAACAGAGACAGAGACAGACAGACAGACAGACACACACACACACACACACACAGAGAGAGAGAGAGAGAGAGAGAGAGAGAGAGAGAGAGAGAGAGAGAGAGAGAGAGAGATGAGAGAGAGAGAGAGAGAGAGAGCTTCTTTGACCATAATAAAGCCTTGAAGCCTCATCCACATGTGGCCTTGTACATTTACCTCCTTGGCACACCTGAGTGGAAGAAGTCACTTTGGAATATGGAGACCCACGAGTCTCATACATTCCCCCTTGGGCCATTATTCTCATTTCTCCTTTTAAGCCAGAGAGCAGAGTGTGGAGATTCAGACAAGTCCAGTGATGGTGCCCGAGATAATGTGGTGCAGTTGCATGGCTGAGGGAGCCAAGCTGTTTGGCCCTGTGCTTTTACCCCACAGTCTCTTCAGCAAGAGGCTTGCAAAGCTTATCCATTAGACATGAGCCCTGCTTCTCTTCTTCCGCAAGAGGTGTGGGGGCATCTTGTGACCCTGCTGCATTCTGGAGAGTTCTGAGCACACATTGTCCTGCTCATCTGGTTCCCCCACTCCATGTAGCCCAGCACTCACACAATACCTGTGTCTCAGAAAAGATACCGCCTATGCCGGATCTTTTTATTATTTGCCTGCTGTGGGAGACAGGCAGTGATTCCTGTTTCCCAACTATTGATGAATACATTGTATATTTACTGAGCTCTGAGTTGATGCTAGGAGTTAGGGCTTTAATACAAACAAGACAGCTCTTGCTGGCAGAAGACTCCAGAGTAGAATGAGCCAGGTCAGTAAGAAGAATTCAGATAGAAATAATGTGTGAGCAATAGCTTATATGGAACCCAAAGAGAAGCTAAAACTCCACAAGACACTAAAGCGATTTTCAGAGAAAGTACCCTGGAGGCTGGATCTCTAAGGGTAAATAAAAAATGACATGGGCAAGCACAGTGGCCAAGGGCAGGCTGTGTTTTTATGTCAAGCCAGCTTCTGAGTCTCCATACAAAAGAAGCCAGGGAAGTCAGATAAGGGGGCTGGGGCTGGGGCTGGGGAATTTACAGCCAGAGAGCTATAAAAATCCATAGCTGCTTAGACTCCGAGGATCTCAGATGAGGTAAAGTGGGGTGCCTTTTTTTCTTAAGAATTAACCAAACGCTTTGGTCTCAAAGTCAGACAATAAAACAGGAGGAAAGAACATACATGTGTTGTCATTATCACAGTCCTTAGCTGACTGCCAAAGCTATGGGGAGATGTAATACTGACTCACTGTGGGCCAGCTGCACTTTCATTGCCCAAGAGCTCTGCAGGAGGTCTCCAAGCTGCCCCATGCTACCCCTGGCATTTGCTTTCTACCATGCAATGTCCTTCCTCACCTCTGCCTTTTGGTCTAGGCTGACCAGCATAGCCATTCATACCAATTACCCGGCTGTGGAGACTTCTCTGTCAACCTTTATATTCAACCGTGCTCTCTCTCTCCCTGCCTCTCTCTGTCTCTGTCTGTCTCTCCCTGCCTCTGTCTCTGCCTTTGTCTCTGTCTCTCTCTCTGTCTCCGTCTCTGTCTCTTTCTCTTTCTCCTTGAAGTTCAACTTTACATTCTTCTTTGGGACAAGTTGTACATATCCTCACTGCATACACATGCTAGCAGTCTCTAGATTGTAAAATGGGAAAGAAAAGCCAAGAACATGGAGTTGTATACAGAGAGGAAGAGAAGCAGTTTTGGGTGTAGAAGGCTTTCTTTCTTCCTTAGGTGTTTTGTAGTTCAGAGTCTATTAACTTTGAAGCTATCAATGCTTTCCTTATGGGCTTGGAAGAGTAGTTCATGGAGGGTCATCTATTTCTAGAAAGTACAGATTTGGGCAAAGAACTTGAATTGGGCATCTCACTAAACAAAGAGCGACTATTTACAAATTTGAAGGGGTACAGGGCAACTTGGTCATAATAGGAGTGCGGCTGTACCTAAGGAGAGTGAGTGAACAAGGGAGGGAAGAACAGAGGGAGAGAGCATCCTTCTCCAATGGAAGCATGCAGACACCTGAAGGAAGCCTCAGGAAGATGGATCCAGGGGCTAAAGAAAGGGTTTAGCAAGTTAAGAGCACTGGCTACTCTCTTCCAGAAGTCCTGGGTTCAATTCCCGGCACCCACATGGCAATGGTTCACAACTCTTTATAACTGCAGTCCCATGGGATCTGATGCCATCCTCTGATGTGCAGGCCTACATGCAAACAAAATATCCATATACATAAAATAAATACATCTATAAAATGTTCACAACATTAAAAAAAAGAAGAAGAATGAGGAGGAATCTAAGGGGAAGAGATTCTCACTCACACTTCCTGCTCTCTTTTGCTAGGGTCTTTATTGACTGAATCTGATTAGTACTAGAAAAGCAGAGGAACCAAACATTTCACCCCACAGCAGTCCCTACACGGAGAGCAGGAAAGGAAGGGGAAGGGTCTGGTCTCAGACTAAAGTCTTCTACTTTGCAATCTGAATGTATTGGTTCCTCGTTCTCCAAGCCTTTTCATCTTCAATTTTATTATGGCAATTGTCAAATTGCCTGACTCATTTCTTCAATGGAATAAAATTGTTGCCATTTACATTTGGCTATTGTGCCGCACATGCGTGATTCTTTTTTAAAAAATATTATCCATTTTGCTCTTTTAATTAGCATACAAAATATTAGGTTTAGGTTCCATTATGGGATTCTGAAGCATAGTCTGCTTTTGGATGGCCTTCCTTCCCACTTCCCCCCACCTCCCTGCCCCCCATACTCTTCCACCACATAGCCCCTGCTCCACTTTCATATTCACAGTATGTGTTTTCTATTACCATCCCGTCTTTCTCAATAACTCCCTGCCCTCTCTCATGGCTCCATTTCTATTTCCATGACCTATATAACCGCACTCACACCCACAAACATATATAAACATTAAAAGACAGGATATGCACCTATGATGGAGAACACCAGACGTGGCACAGTGTGCCTTCAGTAGAGTAGACGTGTTTGTTTTCAGTTGCAAGCCGTCTAAACACTAAAGTTCTGTAACTGTGTGCTTTAGTCTTTAAGGTTTTCTGATATTGTGATATAAATGGTCTCTTAAAATTGAAAAAGCACCAAAGGCACTTATTTAGGACTTTGGTTAATTCACTACATCTGTTTTAGGTTCCAGAAGTTGAAGAGGGAAAAAGAGAAAAAAATAGATCATAATTCCTATATTCAAGTGGCTCTGATCTATGGATGAATTTATAATATAATTTGTAAGATCATTTGATGAAAGCTAAATTTTAGTTTACTTTTGTATTAACAACGAAGAAAGGACTCTCTAAAAAATTACAGTGAAACATGATTATGTAGAAAGTACAGAGCTTGTTTAATAAAATCAGGCTTGCAAAAATCACAAAAGCAATCACTAATAAGTGAAGTTATAAAAAACTATATGTCAGAGGACTCTATCTGTTCATAAGAATTACAGACATTTCTATTTACCGATCACTAATTGGTAGCTTAAATTCATATTTTATAACAATGAGGCTTCTTTCCTTATAAAAGCTTCATCAGTTTGATTTTATTCCAATTATAAGAAAATAATGACCATAAGCCGAGATTTCTGCTTTCTCCTTGAATCCAGCAGGAGGAAGACCAAAGCAGAACTAGCTTGACCTTCTAGAGAGTTCCAAACCAGTCATGTTTACACAGTGAGACCCTGTCTCAGAAACGCCAAAACTGAAACTAAAACTCGAAACTAAACAAAGGCAATCCTGTTACTTTGGAGACAGCTTAACAAATGGTATCCTACTGGTGTTAGGGACCCTGGAAGTCTTTTTTAAAAAAATTCTTTAGAAAAAGATACTCATGAGTTTTCAGTAATATGAGAGTGCATGTGTAGACATCTCTGTGTGTGCATGCTTGTGCATATGCGTGTGTATCTACATATGTGTGCAGAGAGCAGAAGTCAAGGACTTTTTCCATAACTCTCCACTTTATTCTGTGAGCTATGGTCTCTCACTAAATCTGGAGCTCACTGCTTGGCTAGGCTGACTGGAGAGTGAGTTCCTGGCATCTGCCCACCTCTGCCCTGCCAGTGCTAGGATTGTAGGCATGCACCACCTCATTTAGCTTTTTAGTGGGTGCCTGGGAATTGAACTTGGGCCTTTATATTTTCACAGTGAGTGCTTATATGCGCTGATCAAATTTCAATTTTTTAAGTGAAAAATCATTGAAAGAAGCAAAATTGCTACTTATGTCAGCTCTTGCATCTCAATATCACTTTTCTATGTGCCCAATATGATTTATAATAGTTTTGGTGACTTTCATGATTCTGTCCAAATTACAAATTACTTTGCTTCTTCCATATGCTCAAAAATGTTTTGCTCATGATGCCCAAAACAGGAAACAATGATTTGTTAAACTCCAAACTCAGCATGTGCAGACACATGTGGACACGTACATGCACACACGCACACCATGCACACACACACACACACACACACACACACACACACACACACACACACACTGATGTATGTGTTTACGCTCCTATCTCATCCATTTCTTTTACTTCCTTGTATTTACTCTCTCATTTAATGCTAGAAATGAATGGTACACTGAGACTTGATACAGCACAAGGCCTCCACAGTTGTTTTGTATTGGTAGACTCTTGATAAAACCACGCCTCAGTTAGACTGTATCTTCAGTGAGCTCTAAATATGTGGCTACTGTTGTCAGAACTCTGCCCACCTTGTTTATACTTATAAGCAAAACTGGCTCTCTGAGTTTTGTGAGGGCTTGTGTATCATTATGGACTTAATAGAACACAGAGTCAGTTTTAAAGATAGTTTCTGCTAGCTGGGATTGATTGTGCAGCGTTAACGTTACCGATAGCCTCACCTCAACTATAGAAGAGGGGATGGGGATGTGGGTGGGGATGGAGGTAAGCCATGATGATGGGAGAAAGGGATGCCCGAAGTGCACTGGAATCACTGATAAATTAACATCGGTAGTCCACCTGATGCAGTGGTGGAGGCCCCTCCCCCACCCCAGTGAAGGTATTTGGAGGAGGTACATAACCACTTCCTCCTTACAGCAAGGGATTCCTCAGCATTGTGTGCTGCCTTACAGCTTCACACACCAAGTCCACATCTGTAATTCAGATGCATCTTTTTGGAGTTCCAGTGTCATTTGGTTTCGAATTACATGTGAGCCTCAGGAGTCCGTGATACCGTGGTTCAGGCATGAGCCTTTCCTTAACCTCAACAAGTGAATGACAGAATAAGGAACACACAAGTTAAGTTAATATTTGAGCAACACCTGGAGAGATCCCGAGCCTGAACATGATCCAAGAAGATGTGCAAATAGCTAGGACTGCGGTAGGCGAGATGCCACGGAAAGCTGCCCGTGCTTTGTGAGGCACCTTTGCGTGAGACTGTGGTGGGACCAGGCCAGACACACAGTACCTCAGGCTGGACCACGCTGCTGTAGTTGGATTCCATTGTTAAAATGGAAGGGTTTGCCACTGAAATATGATAGCGTCATGGTTAGGGGATTACTCCCATCCTATGGTTCAGCTATAATGCTTCCTGTGGGCTAATGTGCTTGAATCCTTGGTCCCTAGCTAACGGATGTATGTTGGGAAATCGTAGAGACTTTAGAAGGTAGGTTCTAGCTGGAGGAAGTAGGAATGGGGGAGGAGTCTCATGGAGTGCAGCTCAGTGGCTGTACTTCTTAGTCTGTGGAGATCCAGCCAGTGGCTTCACACCACCATGCCTTCATCACTGTGATGTACATTGTACCTTCATGTCACAGTTTTGTCAGGACATAAACCTAAACATACCCAGGAAAAGGGACTCTCAGTTGAGGAACTATCTCTATCAGATTGGTCTGTGGGGAATTTTTCTTCATTGTTGATTGGTGCAGGAGGGCCCACTGTTGGTTGCAGTGCCAACCCTGGGCAGGTAGGCCCGGTATCTATATGAGGCAGCCTGAGGACATGAAAGCCAGAGAGCTGTCCCTGCTGTTTGCTGGCTGCAGCAGTGGGTGAGCTATCTGGGACCGTGCTGGAGAGCTTTGCCTGCTGGTATGGGTGTGGGAGAGCTGTTAAACCGACTAACTTAGCTACCGCCTAGGCCCAGATCCAGGCCTTTGAGTTGGATCACCCCAACATCTACCCCATCGATGAACTTCTAGGGTGCATGAAGTGGCTGGCTGTGCAGATCCAAAGCGGCAAGGTCTCCCTGGCACTGGGAAGCAACAGGAAATCTGAGAGGAGTCCAGGTGGGGATGCAGTATTGATGGTGTAACAGAAGTCAGAGTCCTGGAACCAGATCAATGACTCATTGCAATGAACATTTGCAAGTAAAGATGTGTGGACAAAAGGGTTCCCTGTGTGACACACTACAGCTTCCACAAAGATTTTTTTCTATGTTTTGCTTTAGTTTTTCTTTTTGGTGGTGGTGGTGGTGGTGGGGGAGGTTGCAAGGGTGGAGGATGGATATGAAAGGATAAGAAGACGAGTGGAATTGGGGTGCATGATATGAAATTCAGAAAGCATCAATAAAAAGTTTTTTTTTTTTTTAAAAAAAAGAAAGATAGCTAAGCAAGCCAGGAGAAGCAAGCCAGTAAGTAGCCCTCTTTCATGTTTATTGTGTGAAGCTCCTGCCCCAGGTTCCCAGCTCCCTCAGCTTTTATTGATAACCCTTTCCTCCCTGAAGTTGCTGAAATATCACAGCAACAGAAAAACAAACTGGGACGCCTCATAAACTGTGAGCACCAATCAACACTTCCTCCCTTGGGCTACTTGTTGTCTGTTATTTGGTTACAATGATATTATAATGAGCTTCTACCAATAATAATTTCCCCGTGCTGCTGAAGGGACTATGCATGTGATCTCCACACCTTCACAGCAACTCAGACATGTAGTAAGACTGTGTAATCCTAGAGTTTCAACATCCTCCCCAAAGTCACATGACAAGCTTTGTTGGGTCAGTGGGATGGAATCTCATTAGCCCCTTGACTTCCCTGCTGTGTTAAAGACTCATGTTCCTAGCCTCTTCATATGTCCCCCTTCCCTAAGCATTCATACATTATTATTAATAAAAATGACAAACACCAAAATAAAACTGAAAGCTTCCACATGAGATTAGTGTGCCCTGTTCCACAGGAAACAGATGCCTTAAATGTGGAATTCAAGCTACTGTGGAGAGGGTTTAATTGAAGTCATGGAGTGGAGGCAACTATGATGGTAGTTTAAAAAAAAAAAAAAAGATGCGGAGGGCTCAGACAAGTACCACAGGGCAAGGAATGGGACTTGGGGGATATTTAGAAGTGAACTGATGAGAGGCTGTTTTGGTAGATTGCTTGTGCAGTGTGAGGGCATAGAAGGATCTAGAGCAGTTTTCAGGGTTCTCACTTGGGTAGTGGAATTGATGGTCTGGATGGTGGATGTGCCAATCACATTATAGAAAAACAGATTGCGGGGGAAAAGACAGAGCGGAGGCATTACTTTTTTCTTGACTTTACCCAGAGATGTTGAAGCCACTCAGGGATTCCCCAGCAGAGTGGTACAATAGGGGATGAGATAAACACATTATTAAGGGGTAATGCCTGGCCTAAGAGAGTGATTTGGTTGTCACGTGACTGGAAAATCAAAGCAAGCATTTACTATTCTAAGATGGTGGCAACTTACCCATGTTTGTGTGCTGAAGGGGGGGCATAGGTTGATAGATGGATGATGGCTGTGGTTTGAATTTTGTCTTTCAAAAAGGCATGTACAAATTCCTGATACTTGCAACTGTGACCTTACTGGGAAAAGAATCCTTCTAAATGTCACTAGGATGTTTTGGCACCAGACTTGGGTTTCTAGCTTCTGAAGCTGACTGGCATGGATAAAGATAGCTACAAATAGAGGAAGCAGAGGCCTTAGTGCTGAGTGATGGAAGAAATAGAAGAGTGCAAAGAGAGAAAGATGAGGTCTGCTTGTCAGATCAAGGAAGGTTTGGAGAAGGAGGAGAAGGAGAGGAAGAAGAAGAGGAAGAGAAAGAAGAAGAAGGTGGAGGAGGAGGAAAAGAAGAGGAGGAGGAGGAGGAGGAGGAGGAGGAGGAGGAGGAGGAGGAGGAGGAGGAGGAGGAAAGGAACCTGAAAATGCAGAGATTTCCTAGATAGAGGGCACAGCATGCATGGTGGCTGGATTTGAGGTGCAGTTTTGCTTGTTTGAGATACTGGACTTAGGACCCTGTGTCTGGTCTGTTTGAGGCTGGCCAGGCTGCATTAATGTGAGGCATAGTCTGGAACTTGCATTTAATTTTATATGAGATGGGAAACTGACTGCAGTCTTCCAAGTAGAGGAGAGACATTTGTCTTCCATCTTTCATGGATGATAGCACTGGAGGGAGGCAGGATTGGGAATACCAAGCAGTTGGCACTTGGAAACTTGACCTGCATGTGTTGGCTTTAGAATCAGCCAGACAAGGTTTGGATTTTGATTTATCTGCTGTTAATTGACATATTCTGTTAGCGAGTAGCTTCTGTGCGATGCCACTTTCAAGTCAAGTAGAAATTGAGAATAGTCTCAACCCCTAGGGTGGAAAGATTAATTGGGATAGTTTGGTGTGTTTCAGAAGCATTCTAGAACATGTGAGATTCCAACAAATATCGATTTTCTTTCCTATCAACTGGGTAAATACAAAAGGCATAATGTCATGCTTCTTAATGAGGTACAGCACAAGGCATAGAGGCCAATGTGCTGGTGACAGCAAGAGGGAAAACATCTCTCGGCATTCACTCAAAAAAAGTCACAAAACTGATATTCTGGTTTTCTTTCCTTCACTACACTGACATATTTTTTTAAGTATTTATTTTCAATGTGTGTGTGTGTGTGTGTGTGTGTGTGTGTGTGTGTGTGTGTGTGTGTGTCTGTGTGTCTGTCTCAATCTCTCTCTATAATCATATGTGCCAGAATAGTGACATCTGACATTAGACACTTGCTAGGCATGCCAAGAGAAAAGTGAGGTCCTATTTGTGAAATGTTTTATAATAGGAATTTAATTAATGGGATCCTCCTTTGAACTGGTCATCCATTCAGAATCTCAAACCCTTTGTCCTATTAAGATAGGGGGGGTATTGAAGGGATTAGCTAGGAGTTGGCATAGCATCGTGTAAAACTCCATTGCCCAAATGACTGATATCATCCCACAGGAAATCAACATCTGGACATCAATGTCATTCAGTCTTTGGAAATACAGTGTGTGCCTCTCAGTCTGTGTCACAAAATAGGAAAGTAGTTCAGAAAAGTCACATCCCACTTGACCTTTGCTGAGTGATTTAATAAAGTTAGCTTCATACAGAAATATGAACGAGCCATTGCTGATAAAAACAGACTTGTGGCTTTGCCTCCTTCAGATCCCCCGTCCATCCTTTGCATGTGCTTCACAGACTTATTAACTCTTTAATGTTTTCATAATTGGTGGCATTTGGGCCTGGGGCCATATTGACAACTCTGGAGTGGGGTTCCATTTGAATGGAGATTCTGAATTTCCTAGGTTTTCATCCCCTTTCAGCACTCATCGTGATATCTTTGTCTGTATAATTAGGCAAATGTGTTTTCAATTGCTTTTATGTGTGTACACATTTCACCCCTTTTACTGCTATCTTGATGGATGTTTTATGGGATAACTTTTCAATTGGGAGACCTCCTCTACTTACAGAGGTGCCAACTTTCGCTTCTGCATCCACTTAGGCCTCTATCGTTTCCATCTGCAGGTGTAACTGAATATGGCCCTCCCCTTTCTGGAGGAAGCCTGGGCCTCCTGGGTTTTCTAACTGAGTACTCGATTATCCTCCCACTCCACCCACTGTTACTTGTTCTTTTATGGCGTTATTCTGACTGAAATTGAAATATAGACTCATTGCAAAAATTTGGAGACCATGGGAAAGTTAAAAGAAACTTCTTTGTGGTTTCAGAGCTACCAGGAGAGTTGCAACCACACGCTGCAGTAACTTCTTCCCAGAGGTCCCTCTGGTTCTCTAGGCCCATCATGCATCTGGCTCCTCCCAGTGATATTGTGAGGCTTGGATATGGGAGCATGGCATCCTTATCTGTTATCTTCTTCCTAATTTGTTTGCTGATGTGATAGTAAAGACCTCATCAAAATATGTTGTAAAAGCACTTATTTTCAATGTGTGTGCACATCTGTCTGAACTTCTTTCTCTCTGTGAGTCCATGTCTCTGTTTCTCTCTCTCTCTCTCTCTCTCTCTCTCTCTCTCTCTCTCTCTCTCTCTCTGTCGGTCTCTACACACACACACACACACACACACACACACACACACACACATTAGTGGAAGCAAGAGCTCTCAGAGGCCAGAAGAGAACATCCCCTGGTACTAAGTTATAGGATGTTATGAGCTGCCTTGTGAGTTCTTGGACACAAACCTGGGTTTTCTGCAAGAACAGTAAGTACTCTTAGCTACTGAGACATTTTCTCTAGCTCCTTGTCTGTCATATATAATGGTACTTCCTTTGTGGTTATAACTACAAAGGACATATTAGCTGCTCAGTTAATTCTTGTAATACCCATCCAATGACTGGCCAACCTGAGACCCACTCCATGGGAGAGAGCCAACCCATGACATTATTGATACTCTGCTATGCTTGCAGATGCAAGCCTAGTATAGCTGTCCTTTGAGAGGCTCCATCCAGCAGCTGATCAAAAGAGATGCTAAGACTCACAACCAAACATTGGGCAAAGCACCGGGAGTCTTGTCGAAAAGTAAGGCGGTGGGGTGGAGATAGAAGGACCTGGAGGTGACAGGAGCTCCACAAGAAGACCAACAGAACCAACTAACCAGGGCCCAGATGGGCTTGTGGAGACTAAAGCACTAACCAAGGACCATGCATGGACTGGACCTAGGCCCCCTACACAGATGTAGCCGATGAGTAGCTTGGTCTTCATGTGGGTCCCCTAGTACGGGGAGCGAGGGCTGTTACTGATATGGACTGCATTTTGATCACTTCCCCCAGGCCTGGGCAGGGCTGCTTTGCCAGGTCACAGGGGAAAACTATGAGCTCAGTCCTAATGTGACTTGATGAGCCAAGGTGAGTTGGTGGTGGTGGGGCTCCCCTTTTCTGAGGAATAGGGCCAGGGGTGGGGGATGGGGGAAGAGTGAGGAAGGGTAGGACTGGGAGAGAGGGCTATGATGAGGATGTAAAGAGAATAAATAAATAGATAAATAAATTTATAATTCATCATTTTAAAGCACATTAATGTTTAGAAATGTGAAAAAAAAATTTTGTGTTATATAATCTTTTTCATTTAAGAGTTACACCTTTGTAATACACCTTTCATCTTAGGAGACAGAACAGTCTTTCATAGCAGTAGTTTGCATCTTTTTAAATAGAGTAGTTATTTTTATGTTTAAGAATATTTTTATGTTTAAGAATAAAGGTCAATAGTAGTCTACCAATTAAAAAACAAATATATAAACACCATAGAGACAAAGTGTTGGAGATTCTTTTAAATATTACATAGCATACAAAACCATTATCATCATCAATGCCATCTAGTGTTTATCTTTAAACATAAATATCTTACAATCTTACAATAATCTAATGTGCAGTAAAGAACAGAAAAAAGTTTTAATATAATTTCTGTTCTGTATTTCTCTTTATTAGCAGACTTCCTCTTCTATCTTCCATCAGCCAAAATGCCTGGGCAATACTGTCACAATAAACAGCCCTGCATTGGAGTGGTGCCAGACAACAAGGAATCGTTTGCCACTGTCTCTACATGTGTAGTGTTTCCAGGCGAGCTTTGCTCATTATAGTGACTAAGTACCCTGGCAGGTGAAGCTTTGTGTTAATATCTGTGGTTCAGTGTGACTGGGGTATGAGCAGGAGATGTAGTAAGTTGGGTTCTAGTTCTTGCAGCTTCAGCCCCGGACATGCCACATAGCACATCTTACTTTTTCTAGACCACAGCAAGCCACACAGGCTAAGAGGGGGAAACACATTCTCAGCACACAGAAGAGAGAATCTGGAATTACATGAACTGTAGTACTGGTGACTACCACAGCTTAAGAGCTGTGGAAAAGTATAAAAAGTAATTTTATTTTATAGCGTTGACCTCCTGTTTTATCTGTCCACAAGGAGCCCCAGACCAGGCTCTCTGCTGAATATGCTTTCTTCATATGCAAACAGACGTAGTATGTATGTAGCTATACCTCTATGTACCCCTATTTTTGCTACTCAAATAGAATACTGAGTAAACACTAATCTATCTGGGGTTTGTTGTTAGACTGTTTTATTTCTGCACAGTACACACGGGAGAACTTTCTCTGTTATACGCTATAGTTCTTCCATGTTTGTGTTCATCTACCAAACGTCCTATAATTCTCATGACCATTTGCTATCGGAGAGAGAAAGGCCTGGTGCTGGCACTCTCCTCCTTTGATGAACAAGGCAGGCAGAACAGTGCACTTAGAGGAAGCAGTTGTGGTGGAGTTGTGTAACGAGAACCAGCTTGGCTTAGCCTCACAGTGATCTGCTTTGGAATCCAAAAGCCCACTGATTGGCTGAATAGGCAGCTCATTAAACTTCATGAGCCTTGATTTTTCTCAGTGATAAAATGAAGCTATTAATTCATCCCTCCCAGCTTGCCAGGAGAACTGAATGAGAATATTTTTGCTTACAGCCTAACGGTTGTTGGATAAGTTTGCTGTGTGACTGTGTCGAGAGATTGGATTTGGATATAGGGCTTGCCACATCAAGCTCGTTATGAGAGGAAGCAATAGCCTGCAAGCACTCAAATGTATGGAAGCCCGTCTTCTTGTATTTTCATCTTTCTAAGATTTAGTTGTTGTGTATAATTATGTGTATCTGTGTGCATCTGTACATGTGTGAACATGTGTGGGCACGCGTACATGAGCTCCTGGAGCGGGAGTCACGGTGGCTGATGCTGCCTGATGTGGGTATTGAGAACAGAACTCAGGCCCTGTGCAGGAGCCGTGAATGCTCTTAACCACTGAGCCGTTGCCCCAGCTTCCTTCCTTACCGTTTGTATTTTTACTTAACCTAAATTTTAAGGCAGAAAATGATCATTTATTGATTTCATGATTTTAAATTACTAAGGCATAAAATATGAGAAGAGGGGTATGCATAAAAAGTAAAAAATTATCTGATCATGAGGGCTCTTGGGTGTACACATACACAGACACACACACAGACACACACACACACACACACGCACAGGCACAAAGTCTATGGAAGAAGTGGTGTAAAATCTCTATGTCTGGCATTAGATTGTTATTTAAGGCTTAACACTATTATTTCCATTTCCTAATTCTTAACTGAAAATTACCTACTGGAAAGTCAAACGGGATGTAGATAAGCAATTATCAATTATTATTTACCAATACTTGTATTCATCATATTTTTGCTGTTATTTTCAAATAAATGATCATAATTGGTTTTAGGTTTTTATTTCTGTAGATTTTGTTAAGTGTATGTATGGTATCCCCCTCCCTTCATTGTTTCTTTTCTGCCCTAATTCTATATTTTTATCCTGTTCTATCCCATCCCCTAATTTTTCATTAAAAGACTGCTGGTCATGATCTTTGTATTAATTTTATGACCCATTGAATGGGCTAAGATAAATGGTTTGAAAAATAGTGCCCCAAAATTTTTCTTTTTGTTCTGATTTCTACTAGGTGGCTATGAAGATCAAGGTGCCACTCATGGTTGTGTATCTATCTGAGTAATACACTTTGCTTCTGTGTATACCTCATTGATCAAGGCAAGCTGTGCAGTCACTGTGCCATGGGCCCTAGACTCTCCAGGATGGAGCCAATAAAGCAGTTTAACTTAATGTATCTCAAACAGAAGTCTTTTTTCCTCTTGTTGTGGCAATTTGTTTCTAAATGGGTTATTCCCCACCTGAGCAAATGTTACCACCACTTGTTCAGTTGAGCAGGTCCCTGAGTCTTCTGTCATATGCCCCATACAAAATAGCATTGCGTTCTGTTGACTTTGCATTAAAATGTGTGTCTCGAGCTTATAGCCTCTATTACTTCTGCTGCTGGCATTCTATTTGAGCCAGAAGTCCATCTTTCTTAGATTTCCCTACAGTGTTTCCTGACAGAAATTGGCTTCCACTCTTGCCCCCATCCCAGCTCCAGATCCCATCCCTGCCCCCACCACCTCATCCCCCGCCCCACCCCACCTGCTCAATCTGTTTCCCACACAGTAGTCAAAGTAGTAAGTCAAGGCTTTAGTTGATTTGTACGCCTTTCTTACCCAAACTATGGTTTGCAACCCATGTTTGTCCTTCTTAAATCACTAACTAACTAGATATTTTGCCACTTTACTTTTCCTGGTTGACATGAAAGCCTTCACTCACTCCATTCTTTTTTGTCAATCCTCAAAGATCCTATGGGTCCATTCAAAATACTAAATTCTTGAACAAAGGTTTGTTTAAAAAATATGAATGAGAAAGTGTATACATTGTGTCCTTTTGGGTTTTTACGGTACATTGAATATTCATTCCATTCTACTTTCACCAAACCCAAAAGAGACATTTCTGTCTGGTCCCCCAGAATACTTAAGTACACCAACAAGCCATTCCTGTTAGTATTTTACTCACCAATGCATTTTATCTATTTGATGCGCAATATTGAAAAGATTGTCTTGTGATCTCTCCCTTGTACCATTTCTGGTTGGACATGAACAGATTGCAGTCAGCTCTTTGTCCTTGCATGTGGCCACCTCCATTTCCCTAAGTCATGTTCCTCTGGAAGTGGAATTATGTGGAAAGCAACCTTATTTTCATTGGGCCTTACGCTCACCACCTTAAGCTATCTTATTTCTCCCGTTAGCATCGTCCATGTTGACTCTCTTCCCCAGCCAGGCCACAGAGGGCTAACAACACAAGCACAACGGGAGGTAAAGTAATTGTTTGTTTACAGAGACACTTGCTGAGGCAGATAGCTTGCCCCTTTTGACTGCTGACAACGGGGAGCAATTAATACAAAATACACATGCTTTTTATGGACAGTAGGCTCTGCTACTTTCTTTTTAGAGAACTTTGAATGAAAAGTAAAAGCACCTATGAGTCAAATACCAAGTTTTGCATCTTTTATAATAGAAAGAGTAAATGCGGTGCTTGTTAAATGCTTCTTAAAGTCCCGTGAAATGGTATGGTGGGTGCATACACCCTGAAAGCTCATGGAGATCATGTTCAGTATGTATTGGAGCATCTAAATGGTACAGTCAGGTGGGCATTTAAAAAAATTAATTCCAGAAGACAATTTAGCATTCCAATCTAGCCTTTTATTGGATTGCTTTTAGCCTTAGCTCAGTAGTTTCTAATTTTTTCCTATTATTTTTTCACTTCCATGATTTCTATTTTACTGCCTTTTCCTTTTAATTCCTCTAAGTTATATAGCTTTATTAATTTCCAAGCAGTAAATACTTGGGAATCAAAAAGATCTATTGTTAAAAAGAAAATTTAAAAATTTTTAGTTTTAGATAGACTGGAATGAAAAATAGAACAAAGTCAGACCCCAAAGAAAATATGTGGATAAGGGGGGAAAAACCATAAAGAGAAAATATCAGAACTTGGGCTTTCTTTTAGTAGTGGGACATTTGGCTAGCATACATGTAGCCCTGGATTCTAGCCCCAGCACCCCTAGAACCCTATACTCACAAATTAAAAAAACAAATGAATGACCATGATTGACTTAAACAAAATACACACACACACACACACACACACACACACACACACACACACACACACACACACACACACACACACACACACACATGACAAGAGCCTATTTTTTTTCACTCAGAGATGCACCAAATTAATTTTATCAGGTTGGTTAATAAATATAATCCAGACCATTTTATGTATCTCGAAGAGCATTTTAGTTTAATACCTTATATCAAAAGTGTATAGCAAGAAAAGCAATGGTATATAAAAGCCACCATTAAGTGACTAAGGCCTAGCTGTCTGGTTTTATCTTACTATCAGAGATCTACCCTCAGAACTCAGGGCATTGGTCACATGAATTCAAGAAAGAAGGGTGGATTTCAGGACTTCATTACTCTTCGCTGTATTCTCTTAGGCTGTTTGTTTTGTTTTCCCTCCATGAGTGAATGAATAACTGGGTTCTAGAAGGCAAGGGGAGTGCTGCGTACAACTCGGGACTCCCAGTGCTATTGTTTCTATCTGATCTTGCTCAAATTCATCAGGGAAAATTAACCTTGGCAGCTTATTCAGTGACTAAATCTTGATATTTTTCTGGCTTAATTCATAACATAACTGTAAGCTATTGCCCTGTGTTTATATTTCCCATCCATTTCTCACATTTCCAAAGCATGCTGACATGTGATCCGGGCAGTTTAGCTACCATAATTGGCATTTTTCTTGGGCCGAAAGGAAACAAACTCCTCATCCACCATACTTTTTTAATTTCTGAAAAACAACAAGTAACATGGTTAATCCCCCTTTTTGATCTTTTTTCCTTTTGAATTTTCCTTATATTCTTTCCCTCTTTTAATCTTTTACTCTCTTTTTAATCTTACCATTCTGCCCCACCCCATTTATTTGACTTTTCATTATGTATTGCTTTAAAAGAGTTGGTCCAGTCTATGGAAGTCAGTCTTTAGAGTCTGTTCAAAGACCCATTATCCACATTTAGAGGCCTTGCTATTTCTTTAAAGAATTTCACTGTGGTATTTGCAGAGTGCCTTTCGTAGTATTAATAGAATGCAAATCTTGCTGACAAAATGATGTGTAACTAAATTGCTTCTTGCAATAAGTTTTTATTTTCTGCATACACGAGTAAGGTTATCTTAAGCTCTGTAAAACTGGCAATGATTTTTTTTTTTAACAGTTCACATAGCTTTTCATTCAGAAGTGTCAATACACACACTTTAAGTGTGGTTGCCAGGGTTTGTGATAGTAAGGGTGGCAGCAGGCCAGCCTAGTTTCAGATGCTGACATTTTTTTTTAAGAGTTGATCTTTATTAGATCCTTCTCATATGATTTTGAGATTTGTACCATGCTTGGTAGACTTTCATCTCCTGTAGCTAGTAGTCTGGGAAGAGTGAAGAATCAGGGAAGTTATACATGATAATGTATATCCAGGCTTCTCCCATAACTTGAAAGCCTTATTTACAGCGAGTTGCCCATTTCTTTTATAAGTCACATTCTCAAAACACATCCTACAACGTTTGGCTGCTGGTCTACTATTACGCCTCTCTCTTTCATCTTTCTTTTTACTACAAACCCTTAATGACAAATGCAGGCAGGTCACTGATACTGGTTTGCCTTGCTCTAGCATGTGAATTAGTCATCAGACAATCAGTTCAAGGGTCAGGCTTAGAGAAACAGTACCAAGTGAACGACACGCAGGTCGCGGAGGTGCGCTCCACTTCAAAGGGGGGTGTGCTTGGCCACGAGGACCAGGGTCATAGGCAGGAACAGCTGGGATTTTCATTCGCTCGAAGATGGAGAGTGTGTGTGTGCTTTGAGTATGTTTGTCGCTGTGATAGGGTTTCATGACTGTGTAAAACAATAATTAACTTTGGAATAGTCTTGCTGGGAAAACACAACAAGAAGTTGGGAGTTATGGGAGACCAGACATCTAATAGTAAGTGAGGGTGCGTGATTTAGGACAAACTATCCCAAACCAAACCAAATCAACCCAACAAAAATCCCGAAAGTGAAAGCCAAACAGTAAGATAAAGGAAACAAACAGCAAACGCTGACATTTCTCCATACTGTCAACTTGCAACAGACTGTGGGGGCTTTTAGCATCTGAAGAACTAAAAACTAGCTCGCTTTCCCCTGTGAGTAATGTTGGGCTATGGACGCTCTTGTTTGGGAACTGAAATGAAAATAGGAAATTTTGAGTCTCTTCTGAATATTTTGGAATAAGATTTTTATACTTCCTATTTTCCACAGAGAAGCATATGAGATGAGCGTTTTGTTTGAAAATTATTTATATGTAAGGCTAAACTTTATCACTATTCTGGTGAAACATTTGGAGTTGAGCCTGCTTGTTACTCTGTTATTAAAACACTTTTTAAGTAAGGTTGCAAAGAGCATTCAAATGTGTTTCTCGTCTGCGAGGCATTTTAGTTTCACTTTGGAAATGGAAACTTTGTCGCTGTGTTCTTATGACTTGGGAGTGCATCTTTTTACCGGAGAAGAATGTGTCTCAAGGAGGAATGCTCTGACCAAGGAACTCTTGGACTCTCCCAGGAAGCTACAGCATGGCCTAGAAAAGTTGACCCCGGCAGCTCTCAGGACTTCTAAACTACTGGAAAGAAAATGGGAAAGCCAAGTCAAAAAACGCAGCAGAAGAGAGGAAAGCCGAAATCCAAACCATATGACGTCCTCTTATTTCTCCGTTCACTTTGTCATGTTGCTTTACTCTTCCTGGCACCAAGTGTCTTGTTGGGTTATGGCTGCTCGCAGAAAGCTATTTCAAAGAAAGTTTTGTTTTGTTTTTGTTTTTTTTTTTTTTTGAAAAATAGGAATTTAATAAGAATAAACACTGAAAGAAGAATGTGACCAGTTCATGGCGGAGAACTATTGCTTTGAAGAGGAAAGGATTCTTTGAACTCTGAAACACAAATATGGGTGCTAAGGACAGGTAGAAGTCTTCTGCCTATCTTAGGGGGGAGGAGTGTGAACACCTTATTTAGCTAAGTTCAGACTGATAGGACAAAATTACTGCTCAAATGCAGGTGGTGTCTGAAGCAAAAGGAACAAAGATCAACTTCAAAAAGCCACATGAAGCGGTAGCCTAGTCTATGTGGTCCCCGCTTTGATTCTGCAACTTGGAGAAGACTGGGTTGGAACTAACACACCACTACTGTATCATGGGGCACTAGTAATATTTCTTTTGGATTATGTTCTTCTGAGTTATAGGCAGAACAAGAAGGGAAAATAACTTAAATCAGGAGTGTGAACCGTTCGAAGGAATTTGTCACTTCTGATAGTATCTGGCCGCAAAGACTGTGGATCTCTGCTTTCACTGGGAGTTAGCTCAGAGAGCCTGTGCAGGGCAGCAAACACGTTTTAGCCTTCCTATGAACAAATACTACTGAGTATGGAAATGGATCAATTCCCCCCTTGTCCTGCTTATTTCTCCAATTGAATTCACATGCAATGGGAAAATTATTAGCGCAGCATCTGCGGAGCATAATTACAGTGTTGTGTTCTGCCCCTTCACAGAGGGCTGGGAGTTGAAAGCTGACATTTTTCCTTTCCATGATTTGGAAATATTCATGAATCTTCTAACACAGAGCTGCCCTGATTTTCATTGGTGCTCATTTAATGATACAAGTTATTCTTATGAATACACAAAAGTACACTTTCAATACAAGTTAAGCCAATGCAATGGCATGGAATATTTAATATGCATTTATTCACAGTGTCTTTAATTTTTTGGCTTATTTTTTCAGTGGAGTAAATGTTTATGTCCCTTCAAAATTTACATGTTAAAGTCACAAGGTAACAGAAAGTGGGGCCTCTGGGAAGTCTTTTGGCCAAAAGGACAGACTGTCAGAGTGGGTCTAACATCCTTACTAAAGAGAGTTCAGAGAGGTCCTGTCCCCTATCGTCCTTACAGTGAGAAGGCATCTGTCTATCAGCCCAGAGTGGGGCTGTCTCTTGGCACTTTGATACCCTTCAGGACACTAAGAAACACTATTGTTATTTACAGCCAGTTAGCTAGTTGCATTGTATTATAATATCAAAAATGCACCAAGAGAACGACTTCTTTGAGACTGGTGAGCAATCAAGAGGTCCTCTGTGCTTGTTTTGAATATAACTTGTTTGCACGTCAGTCTCGAAGGAGTTGTGAGAATCACATTTGGTACCAGCAAACCTTATACTGTAGACATTAGTGAATTTGGATGCCTCCCCCATCTGTGATATTATCCCTACTCTTTCATTGTTTGCGTCCAGTTTTACCAAAGCCATATATGTTTGTTAGTCATTTACTATAAGTCAGATACTCTTCTAGGACCCACAGAGACAGAGATCTGTGACGCAGGCATGATTGCTCATGTGCGATCTGTACTCAAGTGCCTGATACAGACGAGGCACGGTTGTCAGGTCAGGTTACAAAGATCGGAAGACAAATTAAGCAAGAGAAGAGCAGGTTGTCACGGCTGTTGTAAAGGAGCCTTTGGACCTCATGGGCCTGCTTGTGAGAGGTGTCAGCTGCCTGAGTGGAAAGGGGATGGCTACGTGATGATTCAGGGGAAAAAGATTCTGGGCAAAAGGTCCAGAAGCCGTGCAATACAGGATGGAAAAGAAAGAGACAGTCGTAGGCTGTGAGTTTGGAGAAGCTGGGAAGATCCAGATAATACAAGGGTTTGTGGGTCAATCAGAATATTGGGGTTGTATTTAGGCATTGAAGGAAGGTGCTGGGACACTTTGATCTTTGGGAGGCAGCTGTGCTCATTCATGTACTATCAGCACAGGACCCTTTTGGTTTTTATTGCTCTGGCTGTTGTGTGGAGATATGCTGGTGACTGAGACTGGGGACTGCCCAGCTTTGGCACAGGCAGAAGTTTATCAGACAGTTCTGTTCAGTCAGTCATCTGTGGATCAGTTCTGCTTACCATCCTAAATTCAGTTTAGTTCATCTTAGTGTGAGCTGCAGAACTGTACACAGCCACCCACATTAACGACAAGTCTTATTTTAGTGTGCAAATGTGTATTTATTTCTTTAATGCAGTGCATTATAATGAGTTAGATTTTCAGGACAGCTTAAGATATTCATATTTCAAATATGGAGACTTAGTCTGGAGGAAGAGGAGGCAAAATAGATGTAGAAGACTAAGATGAGCTGTGGCAGAAGAACAGCTGGCAACCAACTTATGAGACGATTTCTCAACAAATGCATCAATTTATTGTTATAGAAAAAGATGCTACAAACTTCAGTTAGCCATGCTGATTTTATTAGCACATATGAAATTCCTAGAAATAAAGAGTAAAATCTGATAACAAAAGCTTCTAGGCAGGCTTGGTGGTGCATGTGTTTAATCCCAGCTTTCCGAAAGATAGAGAGAGGCAGGTGGATTTCTCTGAGTTCGAGAGCAGCCTGGTCTACAAAGCAATTTCAAGGGTAGGCAGACTTACACAAAGAGACCCTATATTGGAAAAAAGCTTCTTGCACTGTTTTGTCATAAGGATTCTAGGAGACAGAGCTTAGTGTCCTTACCAACATTACTGAGACAAAGAGAATGAAAAGGCTGGTATGATGGCTTGATTCAATTGCTTGCCAAACAAGCCTGATGACCACAGCCCAGTTTCTTGACCTCATGGTATAAGGAGAGAACAGACTCTTGAACGTTGTCATTAGAAGGTGCCTGCTGTCAAGCCTGGTGATCTGAGTTCTATCCCAGAACACCCCCGGGGTAAAAGATGTACCAGTTGTCAAAAGTTGTTCTCTGACCTACACACATGCTGTGGCTCAACATTTAAAATATATCAAGATATTTTCAGTTATGACCTTCACCATGTCATATATTAACTCTTGCTGTGTGGTACGCCCTGTGCTCACTGTTACTTTCTTCTTTACCAAGAACCATAATTCTGGCGGATGCAGAAGACGACAGAATTAGAATCTCATAAATATTCATTTGCTTTTCCTACATTATTCACACAAGGATCTCATAAGAACAACACTAATGAAACTTTTGCCAATTTTAATTACCGAAAACAGTTATTTTTATGATGTAGAATATCCCGTCTTTGGTCTCCCACATTTTCACTTGGCGTGGCCATCTTTCTCTCATGGATTTGATCTCATCAGTCCCTGTTCTGTCAGTCGTACCATCCCCAGGCCTCAGGCTGAGGTCTCTATCTATTTTGTTTGTCTCAAGCTTGTTTCTAGTTTCTAGCAGATTCGTTAGGAGGCGTTCATGGGATTTATCTCCCCTTGGGTGTTAGGAACAGTTCCCCTGATCTTCCTACACTTGAAAGCTAGTGTAGGTCCTTGGCCCACGAGATCTTGTGGGCAGTAGATCTTTAGTCCACTCTTCCCTCCCTGGGAACATTGAATGTATCAGTCCTTTTTCTTGTCCCACGAATGTCTTTGCTAAAAACTCTGAAGATAATCTAATTTCCTCTCACTTAAAAATTGCATGCCCAATGGCTTACACGCCACGCCACTCAGGAGTCATTTATTTTAAGCACTAGACATTTTACTAGGATGGAATGTGCGAATGTCCCTGCTTTAATAGTCTCATGTTTGCTGGGAATCCTATAGGTTTTCTCCATCAGGCAAGTTTGCAGAATTATAGTTTTAGAATATTCTTTCCACCCCCTCATTTCAGTTTTCTTTTTCAGAGCCTTGTCTCACCTCATAGTTGGACCTTCTTTGCTTATCTTTGGTGATTTTTTTTTTAAATAGCTGCTTTAAAAACCTTTGACTTCATTTTTTCTTGATTCACATAAGAAACCCTTTCCCTCTTTCCCTTCTATTTCTCATAAAGAATTTTTGTTGTGTTTGCCGAGTCTGTGTTCATCTAATTTAGTCCTTTCTGAAATCATTCTCCCTTTACTGTTAATTCTCTCTTGAGTTCTGTTGCATTTCTTCTGATATTTTAACATTAATATTTGCTGAGCTTTCATCCTGTAGGGTTTTTTAAAATTTAATCTTTTTTATCTTTGTTTTGGTCTGCTGGGACTGACAGTCTTGTTTCTTCTTCTTCTTCTTCTTTTTCTTTTTTTTTTTTTTCTAGTGGTAGCTTTATGCAGGGTCTAATCTTAGTGTTCTCTCATTACTTACGTTTGAGCAAATTTAGCTTTCCTAAACTCTTAGGCAGTACTAGTTCAGAGAACACGCCAGCACCCAAGACCGCCTTCCCTTTAGTTTTTCAAACACCAAAGCCTCTCTTTGCCTCATTTCTCTTGTCCCTGTTCTGTCCAGTCTTAGCTGATCTCTTAGCACTTTGCTCTTTGACATGGGCTCTGTCCTTCAATGTGGCCTGGTAGCCTAGTTTGTCTGCAGGTGTTCAGGTACTGCCTGGACCAAGCTCTTACAG
Organism: Acomys russatus; assembly: GCF_903995435.1. Lineage (NCBI taxonomy): Eukaryota > Metazoa > Chordata > Mammalia > Rodentia > Muridae > Acomys > Acomys russatus. The sequence continues at coordinate 23,913,587 of NC_067148.1, forward strand.
CTGTCTGGGTTGCAGCTTATTGTACCACCAGCTGGAGTAAAATCACACTTAAACAATTAGCTAATTAATGAATGAATTAATTAAATGTCTATGTGTGCGTGTATACATGCATGTATATTCTGTGGTGCACGCAGAAGTCAGAAGACAACTTGTAGGAGTCATTGAGATATGATTTATGTGACACAAAATTAAAATTTTAAAGTAGCTAATCAGGTCATTTAGTGTGTTTATGATGTCATGGCTACTGCCTCTAGCTGGTTCTAAGGTACTTCATCACTCGGAAAGAAAATTCTGTAGCTCTTCAACAGCCATTTCCTACTAGCCTTGAGCTCTGCTTCTGGCCACCAACAATTTGTCTTCTATGTCTATGGATTTACTCATTTTGGACATTTCATATAAATGGATATATGCAATATGTAATGTTATGTGCCTGGTTTCTTTCACTTATTATTTCTAAAGTTTTTCCAATCTATAGCAAAGATTCGTTCTTCTTATGCAATATTTATTAATATTCCATTTTTTGGAGTATATTTTTTGGACCATAGGATGTACCTAGTTTTTAGAGCAGTAAAACAATAAAAACAGGAATCGGACCATAATGCACACCCTAATTTACCCCCTGACTTTTTTTGGGGAAAAGTGTGTCTTATGGTCTGAAAAATACATCAAAAATATACCATAGTTTGTGTATATTTTGTCCAGTGGGCTTTGGGTTTTGCTTTCTAGTCACTCTGTTTGTGTTTAGGGATTCAGGGGGACCTATGCTTGCTGCCACCACTTTAGTGATCTGGTGTTGTCTAAGCAGGTTTACCTGAGACTTCAAAAACAAGTCAGATGTTGGAGGAGAGAGGCAGAGACTGAGCAGTTCCTGGCAGGACAGGTCCATCGCTTTCTTCTGAGGTCCTGGTGCAGTCTTGTTTAGGTTGCTTACACAACTTTTTCTCAATCCCTTTCTGGGTTTCTACCATTGCCCACCCTTTTCTCATTCACTCCAGCCAGCTATGTTTAGTTTCAATCTTCCCAAATCAAGCATACTATGACACCACCCTTCCACCTTTTCTCCTTTCCTATGCATTCCACTTTAGTCCAGTCTTCTAGTGGGAACAACAGCGGGGTTGGGGTGGGGTTTGTTTGTAATGATTCTGTGCTCTCCCAGTTGGCTTACTATAATGAAAGAGGGCAAGCCTTTTGTGCAAGGTGCTACAAACTAGACATTTGGGGGCTAGTGCCTCTCCTCTGGCTAAGCAGAAATTTCAAGAGAAGACTTTGGGGTTTGGTCTGTTAGTAACCTTAGCCACAAAGGGAAACACAAATCTGGACATGACACCCACTGTGCCTATGCACTTCCAAGCTGGGTTTGCATGCCAAGTATTTTCACATCTTATGCACATGCAAATTCTAGATTTGAATGTTCTACATGCAGCACTCCTATAGGCTGTCTGTGTAAGCCACACAATCAGAAGCACATACACTTGCCCGTGGGTGCACATACACATGACTGAGATCTGTGTGTGTGTGAGTTTTGAGAAAAGCACGCCATTTTTCATTACACACTGTGGTTCCTGGGACTTGAACTCAGGACCTCTGGAAGAACAACCAGTGCACTTAACCACTGAGCCATCTCTCCAGCCCCTGGGAGAGTGGTTATTTTTATTTGTAAACAAGCATTGAGTTTCAAAGAAGACATGAGTTGCAAGTTTTGGGGAGTTTTCTATCACTTCCTCCTAAAGGGGCTGCCTTGCCTGGCTTCAGTGGATGAGGATGAGTTCAGTCCTGATGAGACTTGATGTGCTGGGGTGGGTGGGTTGATGGGGGCTCCTGTTTTTTGCGGACAATGGGGGAGATAGAGGGAAGAGGGTGGAAGAGGACTGGGAGGAGAGGAGGGAGGGGGCTACAGTCGGGATGTAAAGTGAGCATATAAGTTAAAAATAAATTAAAAATGTAAAAAGCGGATACTAAAGAAAACAAAAAAACCCAAAAACAAAATAAAAGAAAAGCTTCCATATTTTGATGCTTACAACTAAAGGTATTTGGTGAGGGTGGGCTCAGGCAGTAAAATTTATGACATACAAGCATGAGGGTCTGGATTTAATACTTATAAGACTTATAAAATCCTTGGGGTGGGAGAGGTGGGGAGACAGAGATCAGAGGATATCTGGGGCTTGCTGGCTATCTAACATAGCCTAATGGTGACCCCCTAGGTCCTAGTGAGAGACTGTCTCAAAACACATGGTAGGCAGCTGGTTAGGAAAGACCCTCAAGATTGACCCCTGACTTGGATACATGCACTCATGTACGTGTGTACATAAATACATAACAATTCATTCTATGAGTTGTGGTGTAGAATCCGTACGGGTACTGGGAGCAACTGAACGATGGATTAGTTACTATTTCAAAGTAAGACTTGCAGTTCTAGGGCTGGAAAGACAGCTCAATAGTTAAGAATGCGTCTGCACATGTGAGTTTGAATACCAGAACCCATATAACTAACTGGGTGTGGTCTTGAATGTGCTTTTAATGCCAGCCTTGCAGAGGGCAGAGATAGGAGGCTCTCTGGAGCTGGCTGCCTGTCATCATGGCTGAAAAGCAGAAGCTCCAAGTTCAAGGAGAGACTCTGCCTCAAAGGAATAAAGTGGACAGATAGCAGAGGACATGAGATACGCTTTTTTGGCCTCTGTATCCTCCTCCCAGGCACCCCTCTCCACATACACACATGTGTGCATACATCCCACACATATCACATACATGTATGCTAAATAGATAAAAAAGCAAATAAAAATTTAAAAAGATCTGCAGTTCTGTGGGTTCTCTTTAGTTTTTTGTTGAGTGTATGTGTGAGCCTTTCTATTGAAGGGATGGAGTAGGGGGGGCCCTTCTTTAGCACTGAAAGCTAACGGCATATTAAGGAAAGTATCAATTGCCCCTTGACAGGTTATGTTATTAGTTCAAATGTGCGTTGTGTGTTTTTTTTTTTTTTTTTTTCTTGTGTGGCTAGAAGTTACATTTTTCCTTTTCTGAAGAAATGCAGATAGGGTAGAAGAGACATCCTAAGTCCCTCCAATTACTGTATTGCTTACACGCACTCATTGTTTGTCCATGATTTGCTATCTATGGAATCTGATGTCAACTTCCCAAATGAGTTGGGGGGAAAAAAAGAGGAGGGGGAGGAGGGGGAAAGGAGAAGAAGAGGGTGGAAGAGGGAGGGAGGAAGAAAGAGGAAGATGTCAAAGGCTTCATTTGGATTCTGACTTTGAAAGGATTGTTACAACCTCTTTGTTTCCTTTCTCAGCCTGGACCCTGCAGGCAGAGAGTAGAGGGTAATTTTAAAAGAGAAGGCCAGGACCCAGGAGGTCACAACCTACAGCTTCTGCAAGTGAAAGCTTCTATTTTTGAAGGGAATGTTTGCTAGCTCCCTAGTTATCTGTGGGTCAGACTGCTGTGTGTGGTGCTGTGTGTGGCATCTTCTGGATGGTCCTACTGGGTGTCTCGGGATAACACACACACGAAGCTTCGGAGCCTGCCTGTCTGTCTCTGTATTTCTGCCTTCCTTGTCCTCTCTTGATTTAGAATCATATATATATACCTTCTCATTGGAGATGGCTGACAGTGACTTTATTTTGCTTCCATTCACCCCCAACCCCGATTTTTCAGTTCTGGAAAAAACCTGCTTGAACCTGAAAGCTCTTGGTGGGAGGCCCTGTCTGTGTAATTCTTACCCATTCCTGCTTCTAAGTTTTAGGTTCTATGGTCAGGCAGGAGTGAATCATGTAGCCTTGACTGTCCTGAACTCACTTTGTAGACCAGGTTGGCTTGAACTCACAACGATCAGCCTGCCTCTGCCTCCCTGAGTGCTGGAATTAAAGGGGTGAACCACCATGCCAAGCTAGCTCACACTTTCTTTTGTTGACTTTTAAAGCCAGAATTGAATCAAAATTAAAAGCTCTCATTATTTAGGAAGTGTCAAGGGTCCCAAATATCTTAATTCAGTGTGAAACTGAGGTAGAATGTGTACTTTTATGAGCTCTTGGGAAATGTAGCTTTTGTGTGTATGTGTGTGTTTGTTTGTTTTTTAAATAAATGAGAAAGAGGTCTCTTCCAGAGCCCTCACAGAGGCTCCTAGGAATTGACTTTAACCATGTGATATGAGATAACTTCTTCCCAAAGAATAGGTCCATTTAGGAGAAAGAGGATCCTTTTTCCCATGTCCAGAAAAAGACTGCACAGAACTTCTGATCACATGCCTTTGTAAATACACTTCACAGCTCTGTGTGTGTGTGTGTGTGTGTGTGTGTGTGTGTGTGTGTGTGTGTGTGTGTTGGTGGGGCCGGGCAGGATCTGTGTGGACACTGTTTTCGTCTGCCAAGGCATAGAACTTATTTTCTCCTGTGATTTGAGAAACGTCCTAAGATATAGCCTCTTCCTTCTTTGAAGAGCAAAATAGCCTCATCTGTGGAAAGTCGGCCTGGTAGTCAGTTCCCACTAATGAGCCGCTGAAAATGCAAAGCCATCAAGCCAGATCCACTGAGACAGAGACTCTTCTGCAAAGGGCCAGAGTGGAGTTTGGGTTTCTTTGGCTGTGGGGCAAAGCTGAGACTGTTCTGTAGGTCCTTCTGTGCATAAGAAGAATACTTGTGTTCAGTGTAAGGCAGGTCTACTGAGGAAAATAGGATTTCTTTGGGGGCTGGATAAAGTTTCACTTAATTGGGGTTCATAGTTAGCATTCCTGCTCATCAAATCGATTGTCAGTGTTCATCTGTAAAAGGCGTTCTAAGCTGGTATGCCAAAATAGGCTCTCTCCGACCTGCAAGCCAGATGCTACCCTGGGTCCTGTGAGTTTATTTCTGCTGCCTGAGAAGATGTAACAAAAGATGGGAAGTGTCTGTGTTCAAAACTCTCCGTCTTCACACTCAGGGACATGGAGTCGTCTGACTCTCTTTGGGAGGTGCATAGTTCTCACAGTTCTGTCCGAGGCATTGGCCTTGACTTGTGTGTCCTAAGAAGTAACTGTGTCCATACACAGATACCTGCCCTATGTCAGATGCTGTAGCGCAGTGCAGAGGGGAGCCCCGGTCTTACAGGGAAGTGCCTCTGAACGAACAGCTAATCTCTACTGGACCAAGGCACTTCATATCCAGCAAGGCACTTTGCACTTACCATCACACTTGGTTTCCAAAATGAGATGACCTATTTATTTTAAAAATATTTCTTTGTTTTTATTAATATTGGTGCAATTTTACATATATGTGCTATGGATACCAACCACTCCAACTTCTACTTTTATCACTCAGGTTTTCCTTCCCCACAAATGCCTCTCTCACGTAGTATGACCTATTTCTTCTTTCTTTCTTTCTTTCTTTCTTTCTTTCTTTCACAAAAGTTTTGTTTTCTAAAGAACTTTTTATTTATGTATATAAGTACTCTACTTTCATGTACACTTGCATGACACAAGAGGGCATCAGATCCCATTATAGATGGTGTGAGCCACCCTGTGGTTGCTGGGAATTGAACTCAGGACCTCTGGAAGAACAGCCAGTGTTCTTAACTGCCGAGCCATCTATCCAGCCCAACGGCCTATTTCTTAGAACCTTATTTTTAAATATTGTGTAGGGGGCTGAGTGTACATAAGTAATGGTGCCAGTAGAGGCCAGGAGAAAGCATGGAAGCCCCTGGAAGAGTGGTTTTCAAGCTCCCTAATGCTGCGACCCCTTAATATAATTCTTCATGCTGTGATGATCTCCAACCATGAAATCACTTTGTTGCTACTTCATAACTGTAATTTTGCTACAGTTATGAATTATAATACAAATATCTGATGCGCAGAATACTTGATAGGTGACTCCTGTGAAAAGGTTGCTTGCCTCCAAAGGGGTCTAAATTCACAGGTTAAGAACCACTGCCCTGGAGATAGTTATAGGTGGTTGTACGTCACTTGGCGTGGGTGCTGGGAATCGAACTCCATTCTTCTTCAAGAGCAGTACGGGCTCTTAATCACTGAGTGGCCTCTTCAACTGGTATGACCCATTTCTAGCCTCTTTTTTTTTTTTTTTTCAGATAGCAGATGCGTATTAGAGTAATTGGTAGTGAATGTTGGAAACTTATTGCGAAGACTGAGCTCTAGGCACTTCTCCTAGACTGCTGTATCCACTCCCCATGCCAGTGTACTTGATACCACTGCCCTCATTTTTATAGGTGTGAGACATGAGATGCAAAGATACAGGAACTGCTCGGGCTTCTCAGTAAAGCACCAGGCTGAGCTGGGATTTCGTTTAGGCAGTGAGTGGTCCAGCACCCGTGTCCTCAATATATACCTCCCCCCCGCAAGAGAAAAATACGTACCCAAGAAAACACACAGGGAACGAATGTTAAAACCTGGCACATGCCTGTAACTCCAGCCCTCAGGGAGGAACAGGCAGGTGGATCTTAGTGAGTTCAAGGCCAGCCTGGCCTACAAAGTGAATCCAGAACAGCCAAGGCTAACACAGAGAAACCGTGTCTTGAAAAATCAAACGAAACCAAAATCTAAAACTAAAGCAAGCAAGCAAACAAACAAACAACCCCCCCCCAAAACCAAAACCAAAACAAACAAATAAACAAACAAACAAAAAAAAAAAAACCCTGGCTTTCATCTTCAGGAGTCGGACTCTACATCTCGTTACACCTCGCCTGCATCCCCAGTGCCTCCGTCTTCTGCCTTGCCTTCTCTGGGCTGATTCAGTCACAGGTAGATACAAGTCAAAGGAAGATGGAGTGGGACTGGCTTCGCAGATGAACATGGAGGAGGTGACGGAGCCCTGGTTTGTATGCTGTCGTGGAAAGATGTCTCCGCTTTAGGCTTGGCTCACTCCCTTTTCTGGTTTACATCAGGCGAAGAACCTCTCTAATATTAAATTCTTACGGAAACTACACCAAGCAACAGTTCCCATGAAAATGGTTGGATGAAAAAGGACGTAAAAGGTGTTATCTCCTCTGGTGCTTGGGTCTCTGTGTCCCCTTGGCTGCATGCTGTTGGCCATTTAATCACATAGTAATTTAGACCTTGCTGTCCAGCTTTCCTGTGTTTTCTACAGGGCTGACTGGAGAACCCTGGCCTGTGCCTTCTGTAATGGGTTCTCTGGACATGATTCCTAGGTGACTGTACCTAGCAATGTCTTAAGACCTGTGGGGGGAAAATTGAAACTTGGTGATACAAAGGACAGAAACAGGCACCATTTACTTTTGCTTGGCTTCACACATTTCCAGCCTGCAGGCTCAAATCTACTGCCTTTGACTTCCTTTGCTGTTGTCCACTGTATTGGGAGGGCAGTTTTCTTCAGGCAGTGTGCTGCTGTAGTAAAACTGCAGATATGACCCCAACATCTCTGTACAGCCTGGCTGATGTGCTGATTAAAGGAAAATGCCATGGTGAATTGAAAGATATTTTAACTACTATATCTAATTACAAAGAGGAACATGTTACCCAAATCTGAATGTGTTCTATAATAAAAAACAAGAGCAATTAACAATCAAACAACTGCCTTCCTGACAGGCAGATGACACAATCCAGGACTTGGAAAATGTGGAGAGCTCTTGCTTGACGAGGAAAGCTGAGATGGTTCTTCCAGCTTTAAGGTAAGATCCAAGGGCCCCGATGCCTTGTGGTTTAAAGGCCAGGGTGGCATTCAGGGAGCCGAGGAATCTCTGTGCCTGCGTTTGTGTGGATGAAGCAATGCCCTGTCTATCTGTAAAATGGCCAAAACAAGTATTTGTAAGTCTTCTGACATTTTGGCATAGAAAATAACTTTCCCTCTTGTGTAATTTCCACAGAAGTAGGCTAGTTGTTGTTTTTATTTTTTAATTCATACTTAAGGAGGTACATTTCTTTGCTGTATTATCTTATATTCAGAATTTCACAGTCTTGTCCCTGGGCTATACCACAGGGACTTGTGTGGCTAAAAAAGTTAATATCCATAAAATACCATAAACTGTAGGGATAAAATGTCTCAGAGAAGTTATATACAATTTCTAAGACACACAGTGCTTTCCTGGAATAGTTTCTGAGATATGTTCTTTGCCTCCAAACCATGCACTGCCGTGTTCTCCAGAAATGATGTTTCTCATTCCAAGAGCAATGAGTGGACTTATTGGCATGCCTAGATAGGGTCCTTAGCGTACCACTGTCTCTGAAGCCGGGGTATTTGCGTGATGTCCTGGACACTAGCATGATTTTCATGACTCGGGGCCCCAGCTTGTTAAGCATTGTATGCAGATAAAATGCCTGAAGATGTGCTTAAAATGCAAAATCCTGGGCCAGATCTCAGATATTCTGAATAAGTAGATTTGGAGTGAAATTCTAGAATTCTCACCTATAAGCCAGCACCACACTGACCCAGACACAGGCTTCAGACATATCATGTTTTCAGACATGCTTACCTGGAGGAGCATTAGCTGCCTCTCCCCCTCACTTCACCTGAGAATCCCATCGTTAAATGTTCATGTACTCCAATGTTTGTTTCCATACACATATATTTATAAATTACATAGCTGATCTAACCTCTCCTATACACACATTTTTCTAAATTGTACAATGTACAGAAGAATGGAAATGGAATGTTTTACAATGTTTTTCAGGAAGCAACAAGGAATATTTTATAAATCTTAGAAGGTTGGAGCAGGGGATGTAGCTTAATGGTAGAATTTGAGACTGGTTTAATCTACAATAGACACAAACAAAATGATCAAAACTCTACTTATGGAGTATTATAACTTTTTTGTTTTCCTTGGTGTGGCACTGTGACTCACTCTTATTCATTAGCGTAAGAGCAGTGAGAACGTAAGTGCTCATTATTTTAAGCAGTCATTTGAAAGCCCATATCCGAGTGCAGCTTTCCATTTCACAGCTGAAAGCAATACTTTTCAAAGTCATCAATTTGAAACAACAACAACAACAACAACAACAAACTATACCCACAGCTGTGCTTTCTAAACTCTGAGACTCTTTTAGGAATTTCACCTGCCAGTCTTACAACATTTGAAGTGGCATTTGACCATTAAGTTTTTGTATTCTCTGACGTCATTTAGCTTTCTTTTCAGAACAATCAGGTGAGGGGTTAGAGATACAGTTAAGCGATCCCAGTATAGCTAGCATACACTGGGCTTGGTGACGCATGCCCCTGGCCAGTAGTTGGGGCGGGGAAGGTCAGAAGTTCAAGGTCATCCTTAGCTACCTACCTAGTTTGAGGTCAGCCTGGGTTAGATGAAATCCTGTCTCAAAACAACATCAGATTTGAAAACGTTTAACACCTGACTTGAAATATTTTCATCTGGATGAACTCGAGAGATTGGAAAGTTCTTTCCCAGCCTGGATTGCCTAAAATAGAAGTTTTATAGTGATGTGTACTTTTCCTTTCTGCTAGTCACAGATCAAGGGAAATAATTTCTGAGCTTTTGTTTTCAAATACTTGAAATTTAAAGCTTGAGGTAATTTCTGAGATCAATGCAAATTACTGATAAATTATAACCATTCCTTTGGAAGAATTAAATGCAACGTGAATGAGTAGCTAGAAAGACACTTGGTAGGCAGCATAGAAACTAGAGCTGCTAACCATCACTGAAATGGGCACGGGGAGCCGAGCGTGGTGGCGCATGCCTTTAATCTCAGTGTTTGGAAGGCAGAGGAAGGTGGATCTCTATGAGTTAGAGGCCAGCTTGGTCTACAGAGCGAGTTGCAGGATGGCCAGAGCTATACAGAGTAACCCTGTCTCGAAAAATGGGGGCAGGGGGCGGGAAAGAAATAAAAATAAATGGGCAGAAGGTAGGAGGGGGCAAGTTGGGAGCACTTCTGTCATTGTAAAAGAAAAAGGTACATTTTTTTTTTTTTTAAGTTTGGAAAATTTAAAAATCACTTAATTAAGATATGACCAAGGAAATTCTTTGGAACCCAGACATTTTATTGCTATTCCAATCTCATGACAAAAACTTGATGAGTCTTCTTATAATAAAAGTGTTATCTTTAATAATTTGAACAGATTTTAGAATATAATTACATCATTTTCTTCTTCCTTTTCCTCCCTCCAAACCTTCCCTCACCATCTCATTTGAATTTATCCTCAGAAGCGTGATGCTTGTATGCATGCTTTCAGGGCCGACCATATTGTTTTGGTGTGCCCTTCGAAGAAGGCTGTTTCCCCAACTCAGCATTCCTTACTGTGCTTGCCATTTTCTGGGCAGGGCTGAGGCTCTCTGAGCTCCCACCCCCAGTCCACATCAGCTTGTCTACAGGTGTTTGCCTTGTTCTGGCCTTGCTTTAAAGAAAGTAGTTTTTCAATTTAATTTAATTTTTAAAGTGTTATCTTTTGGAAAGGTTGGCACTTTGGATGGTGACCCAAGAAACTTTGTATATTCCTGGCCTTCAGTCCTTTGCTGAAATAGCCAATAGCTCTGGGAGGAGTTTCTAGTGCAATGATATCTCTGTACTCTTACCCTGGAATTGTTTGTGGCAGACAATGATTTTTTTTTTTTTTGCATGTGCATCTTTCACTATTACACAAGAGACCTACAACATGCCTTCAGAACCTTCCCATTGAGTTCAGTGAAAACTTGTAGAGCGCTGACTGCTATGCAAACTAAAAAACTGCTCAAGGAAAGTATTCCATTTGGATGTTGTGTTCTTAGGGAATAGGGTTTGAATGTCATGCTAGCCACGATGTCTAAGCTCCACCATTAGACAATATCTGAGACGTTAGACAGTATCTTAGGATGTGTCACTTACTTTGGTGAGGTCACTGAGGGCATAGATATAAATGAACAGTTTGAAAATTTCTAATAATGACTAAATTGGTTGTCTCCTTTTCTGACTATTTGTTCTTTTGTGTTTATGGATAATTATACGCAGTGGGGACAGGAAAAGTCTCTGTCCTGTCACTTGTGCCCTCTTCAAGGCGTACTCTCTCTGTCATACTTTTTTAAATTCAGGGGTCCTCTTGGTTACACAATTTAGTTAAGACCAGATAATTTACTACCTTAAACTGTTTAGCCTGGACTTTGTAAACTGCCAGATTTCCCAAGATGCAGCACGTGAGTGCAAGCAGTAAGAAAAGGCAGGAGTTACAGCCAAGCCAGAATGCCAGGGGCTTCTGCCCCTCCCTTGGGTGACACAGGAGACTGATATGACAGACCACAGAGCCCTCAGTGTAGGACAAGTGATGCAAGGTGTCCAACCTTGACCAGCGGAGGCTAACCTGAGCCTGTGACGTCATTCCAAGATATATCAGATGAAACTTATAAGATTTGTACTTGTGTGCACACATGCATGCCTATGTCTACACAAGTTCACTCATTCTCCCTGTTTTAACCATCACTTTGAAGAACCACTGCATCCTGTGTTCCTAACAACATTGCATATGTACCGTCAAGAATCCAGGTGAGAAAATTCACCCTAAGAGTTTCCCCATCAGTGTCTGTCACTGGTCAATTTTCTGCCCTTTACCTTTCTTTAATTTACATGACTGGTGAATCCCACAAATGCAGGCCACCTATCTCATCCATGGCTGTGATGTACAGCTTTGAGAGGAATTCACAGTAAGCCTTCATTAAATATTTGTGAAGGGAATGCAAGAAAGGACAAACAGTACACACAGTTTGAGGGTTGGTCTCTGACTGGCAAATCATTCTTTCTCCTATCCTAGTATTTCTTGTGCATTGATTTACTTGCGTGTACATTTGAGCATGTTGGATTGTATGTGCATCTGCACACTATTGAATCAAATGGAAGTGAGAAGATATATAGGCTGACCACAGACGCCCCCTTTTGGGTCCTTACATACTACCGAATGCTAGGAGGGCTGCTGAGCACTCTGCGGGTGCTTGCTTATTTAATTCTCACACAACCCCACAAGTAGACCCAACATGCTCTATTTTACAGTAAGAAAAAGAAGCCTAAAAAATCGAGTAGCCTGCTGGTACCGACAGTGAAAGTTTAATTCTGATCTGTGTCTTAGAATTCTAGTGTTTACAACTGATTTTAAAATGAGATGAACTAAACCATTTTGGGGGCATACAATGCTAGGAGTCCTCTGCTGTTTCATAAATTCCCAATTATCAACATCATATGTCTTCTTGGGCCCATTGCTCTACAATATTCTTAAAGGGGTTTCTAGCCTCCAGGTTATGCTGTCTGTGTGTATTCAGGCTAATCTTTTAGCTTGAAACAATTTGTCCCCCGCCCCTTTGTAAAGATTTTAATGTTAGTCTTAGTTTTATAGGCAACACCTTTCTTGTGTAGAAAGCAAAAATTCATGCTTTACTTAATATATCAATCAAACAGCGGTTCCATTAGTCCCAAAGGAAGAAATCTTGAGGCTGCATGAAGGCTGTTTGGAAGAACACGAAGTCTTGTTTTACTAGAGATTTCTGTCTTAAAGCATGGTTATTAGAAATTCTAAATCTGTTTTTAGTCTCTGAGCATTACCTTTTATTGATAAGTTCATTTTGTATTTTGTGTGCTACAAGAGTCTCGTGGGAGAAAATACCATTTTCTGTGTCCAAAGTCATGCGTTATGTAAAATTTTGGAGAGAGTGGGGTTCTTAGGTGTTTTCCCCTTTACCTCTTCAAAATGGGAAATCATCTGTGAGCTTTAAGAGTGTTGCCATGGGAATTACTCATCCTCAGAGAATTTCATGGTAGTAACCACAGCCACATTCCAGGTCAATTAAGTGTGCGCGGATTGCTGCCTCCGATCTCCCTGTACCTTCTATTAGCCATGCGTGTCATTAGCATACCATATCTCACAGTCTCCTTAAGTCAGTGTGAGAGGCTCCTCAGCCCAGGCCCAGCGACTTCAAGGCAGACCCTTGTTTCTTGTTTTAGAAGGAACGCTAAGCCATGAAGGCAATCCCGCAGTCATAACCGCTTTAGCAACTTCCTTAGGGTTTTTTTCTTTTGTTTTTGTTTCTTTCTTTCTTTCTTTCTTTTGTTGTTTTTTGTTTTTTTGGGGGGGGGGAGGAGGTTGGTATGGTATGTTTTTAAAATCCTGGAGGAGACACCAGACTGTGATGATCATCAGAATGTCTTGGAAACAGCAAGCATCTGGCTGCCCCAAGTCCTCACATTGGGCTTATAAAATTGTCTGTGATTAAAATACTTGTATGTCAAGGCAAAACTAAGTCTTTCTGGAAGAAATGGCATTATCTAACTATGTAGTAGGAGACATTCTGTGTGATCAATGCTGGGTATCTTCAGAGCAACTGTATCAAGTATCAATTTCCTATGAATGAAGTAAGCGTTTGTTTGAAACCACACCGCCTCTCTGTTAAGATTCATGTGACCGGCCACAGGCAAAGAAAAAGTGCAGCCATAAGTTTGGGTGGGGTACTCTCCATTTTTTTCTCACTATTCATTAAAAATCATGTTTTCTAATGGCCAGAAAGACAAGACAGAAATAGTTAAGTTATGGCTTGGACGCTGATGGAAACTGATGATCTGTAGACCAAATTTTTTATCGTAAAATGTCATGCTTGGTCCTCAACTTCTTTTGAGACTGCTTTTCAGAGCAGTTTCTTGTTTTTCTTTCTTCAGTGCTACATGTGTCCTGAGGCTGTTTGTAATGGGAGAATTTTATAAAATTCACAAATTTAAAACACCCTGCACATCCAAAATTCTTTCTGAATGCGTCATTTTCAAGTTATTTCCCCCCTAAAAATCACATGAAATAAAGAAGCACTGTGGTCATCTCTTTTTAATATTCTCCATTATATTTAATTTTCTTGGTCTTTCTCCAAATACTAGGTACCATCATTAATAGAGAAAATTGAATCCGCTGCTTGGGTTTAAATGGCCAACATCCATCTTTTGATGTTATTTCTTTGAAATAAAATGCATCTCACATTTAATTTGGGACTAAGCAAACATAACATAAAGAAATAATGCAAACTTTATGCCCTGGGGGGGGTAGTTTTACATGCGTGCCTTACAAGGTGTTTATATATAAGAGGACTTAACTTGCTTTGTGTATAAAGGATCCATAGTTCTTCAAAGAGCAAGCACCTGATCCCAGAACTGAGGTCACTGAGGTTAAATTGTGCTCAGGGAGTTGAAGGTAAAAGAGAAAGAGAAAGATTATGCCTTTTCTCGTGGCAGGAAGAAACTCATTTCCAGGAGAGAGACTCCCAAAACTCAGAAAATATGTTCCAGACCCTAGACATGGTGAATTCATGCATCATGTCTGAGCACTGCGGCTATGGGAGGTGGGGCGGGGGCGGGGGCGGGGCAAAACTTGTAACTACTTTCCTTTCATTTATGGAAGGGACATAAAAAAAAATATGGTGCAAAGGATGTGTAGGAAAAAACTTCTTCAAAGCCCTGTTCTGTTTAATACCACCGAACACCTTTTATGAAGGTGTCCTCAGACCCTGGAAACCCAAAACTCAAATGAAGAAGGAGTCAGGAAGTATAAACACTGGCGTATATCTGCTAAGCAGAAGTAAATGTTTTCTGAAATCCAAGTAGAAGGCACATACTAAGCTAGGAAGCCTTTGGGAATCTGATAAGTGGACCCCTTGGTAGTGTTGTTACTATTTCTACAGATACAAAGTGAAACACATAAGATTTCTATAAAAACAATCACAATGAAATACAATAGCGATTAAAACATGTTAAAAATTTCCACTTGTTATTTCTTTACAAGCACAAGAAAAATAACCATTGTTCTCCGAGGCTTATTAAAGAGTATCCAATTTCCCCAGAAATTTTACTAGTAAATAACTCCACTTGACTTGTCTCCTGTCTTAGTTTTTGTGCGCATGGGTTAGATCAAGTAAGCTGGTGTTAAGTCTTCAAAGAGAACGGTGTCTATTACAAATTTAGTTTTTGTGTATAGAGACTGCCTGGCAAAGTGGTTGCATGGGACAAAGCGGCATGTTCAGACTGAAAAACAAAAATGGCTCCCCAGTGACAAACTCTAAAACACTAATTTGCACATTGAATCAGTGGGAAGTTACTTAGGTTGAGATCTTCCCCACCCCTTCAGTCTTCTGAGAGGTGAAGACGAGGGACCACTCATAGCTAGATGAGCTGTCTGAAATCGTAACATCATTGCCTGAGACTGGCATGTTTTGCCAAGCTACCTCTTACGTTGTTGCCATATCTTTTTTTTTTTTACATTTTTAATTAATTTATTCATAGTACATCTCGATTGTTAGCCCTTCCCCTGTTTCCTCCCATTTTTCCCTCCCTCCCACTTCCCCCTCTTCTCTCCTCCCCTATGTCTGTGATTGAGGGAGACCTCCTCCCCCTGTATATGCTCTTAGAATATCGAGTCTCTGCTAGGTAACTTGCTATCCTTCCTTTGAGTGCCACCAGGTCTCCCCATCCAGGGGACATGGTCAGAAAAGGGGCACCAGAGTTCGTGTGAGAGTCAGATCTCACTCTCCACTCAACGGTGTAGAATATTATGTTCGTCGGCTAGGTCTTGGTAGGGGTTGGAAGCTTACTGCCTATATTCTCCTTGGCTGGTGCCTTAGTTTGAGGAGGACCCCGGGACCCAGATCTGCCTGTCATAAAGTTCTTCTTGTAGAAAAATATAGAACGCTTCACAAATTTGCGTGTCATCCTTGTGCAGGGGCCATGCTCATCTTCTCTGTATCGTTCCAATTTTAGTATATGTGCTGCCGAAGCGAGCACTGTTGCCATATCTTTACAACTCAGCCACCTTGCACTTCCTGTACAGCCCCATGACTGAGGGCTGACTACCCCCTCATGTTTTTCTGTAATCTTTGGCTGTTAGAGAGCCTTTCCTCAGAGTGGGAAAGATTAGCCCTCCCTTAGCTTTTAAGGAATGATGGAATAGAATGCTGAGTAGCAGGGACCAAGCATTTTGCCCTGAAGGGGTATTTCTAAAGGCTGGGGCCGGGGGGGGGGGGATAAAAAGCCATTGATTCTCCAGTAGCCACAGCTAAACTGGTGGCAAGATCCCATGGGGCTGAGTCATTGCCTTGGGGAAGGAGTCTAGAGAAGCGCTTCCCTCGTGACACGCCTGGGCTCGTGAGTCAGACATCGTGGGGTTGAAGCCTCATTTTAGAACTTCTAATTTCATGAACCTGGGAAAGCAACTGAATTTTTAAAGCTTTAAGGCCTCTTCTGAAAAAAAAAATGGCAGCGATATTGACTGGATAGATGTTCCATTGAAAAATGATACTAAACAATCCGAAAAATAGCCAGTTTGGCTTTTAGGATGAATGGCCTCAGGTGTGGTCACACAAAATCTGGTGAAGATAGACAGTAGGGTAATTGCAGTCCCACATGATGAGAGGGTTGGAGATAGTGAGATTTTTAGGATTCAGTTGTAAGAGGTTCAGAGCTAAGAAATAACTTGGTTTGTTCATTTGTGTTCATCTCTGTCATCAGTGAGGTCCCCCAGCCCTTCCTCATCTTGGCAATTTATTCTTGTGTTTGTAAAATTATCTGCACTGTTTCAAATCTTACATCCTCACACCACTCCACACACAGCAAGCTCCTCTTGCGTTTCCTTGGTTAAGATGTACTACACGTCCGGTTTGTAGACCGAGTTCACTGGAAAGGGCGAGGGGTGGATTAGTAAAATTGGCTTAGATTAATTTAAATCTTGGGGCTGGGAGGGGTAATTTTTCCAGGAGATTCTTTTCAGGAGATGGCAAAGAATGAAAACAATTTGGGTTCTTTTAGCAAGGGGAAAGATTCAGAACAATCAGTGACTGGAAATGACCAACAGCGCTTGCCGTAGGATCTTTGCGTCCTATCTTAAAGTATAGGACTCTGATATAATAGTTCTGATTCTGTTTCATTACTATGTATAATTTTGGACAAGCCATTTGGCCTCTTTATCATCAGTTTCTACATATACAAAATGAAGGTAAATATTTTCTGCCCATATCTTAGATTTATAAGAAGATAATGAATGTAAGTGAAAGCCACTTACTGGTTTTTATTTATACTTGCGCATGGACTTGATGTGTGGAGACGAGCCCTTATGTAGAACACAGTCTTTTAGCTTTTACATTTCAAAGCTGACAACTAAGCCACACTTCTGCAGCTTCTCATACGACTTTCCAGAGCTTAGAATTCCAGATTACCATGAAGAGGGAGCAAATCTTTTATAAAAGTCACAGAATGACCACAAAAGTCACAGCACGCTATGGCTCTAAATTTTAATTATTTTTATAACAGAAAGCTTTCTTAGTTGATGACTGTGGTGGTTGGGATGAGATTGGGGTCATGCTTGTACCCCAATTCGTTGAACTGTTTGGGAATAATTAGCAGGTGTGGCCTTTCTGGAGAAGGTATGTGACCTGGGTGAAGTTTCAAAAGACTTGTGCTGTCCACAGATGAGGATGGAAGCTCTCAGCTGTTCATGCCATCATGCCTTTGCTCCTTGATCATGGACTCTCACCCTCTGAAGCCATAAACCAAATCAAATATTTTGTATAAGTTGCATTGGTTATGGTGTTTTTCATAGCAATAGAAAAATAACTAAAACAATGACAACTTTTTTCGGATTTGTTTTTTTTTTTTTTTTAGCAGATTTCATTTCCCTTTTTACTTGCGACTTTCTTCTCCAAATTTTCATTATACCTTGATATATTTTACTTGATATATGTGTGTATATTTATGTGTGCGTGTGTTTGTTCATGCGTGTGTTTGTTCATGCGTGTGTGTGTGTGTGTGTGTGTGTGTGTGTGTGTGTGTCTACCCTCTGTTTACCTGTGGACATGGAAGTTGGAGAACATCTGATACTCTTCAAGAAGCTTTCTACCTTGTCACTTGAGACAGGGTCTCTCATGGGACTAGGACTTTGCCAAATAGGTTAAGATAACCCCTGGAGTCTGTCTCGACTTTCCATCTCTACTGCTGAGCTTACAAGCATGAACTAACATGCTTGGCTTTATACATAGGCTCTAAGGATTGAGCCCAGGTCCTCATGTTTGTGAGCTAGGCACTTTACTGTCAGAGTCAGCATCTGCTACTTTATATGCCTTAACTAGCACTTCCTATGACAGGAGTTGAGGAATTCTACCTCTAGCCAAAAGGGATAGGATTTCCCCTCACATTAAAAATAACTAGAAAACTAGGCAACAAAATAACAAAACTCAAGATACTATAGGAGATATTGCAAACCAAGACTAGTGATTCACATTCTTCAGGGAACAAAGAATGAAGATAATTTCAGTGGGACCTCACTCAGATTACTTTCTCTTTGGAAAATTTCCAGGCTGCAGCTTAAAGAGGGAATTCCAGCAGGCTATGCCTAGTCTACGAGTTGAGGAGACAGCCAGGGGTGGTAGAACAGGAGGCCAAGAAAGGAGGCTGTCCAGGGCCCTGTAGAATGCCTCTGATGTTTAGTGTGTTTGTGATTGGCACCCAGGAGTGGAGGGATACCCCAGGGGGTAAGGGAGCATTCCAAAGGAGTGCAAGGAGCAGTCCTTGATGATCTCATATCATCAGCAATAACTCCTGTCCCCAGCCACAGCGGAAAACTTCACAATGTACAGAGCATCACATACAGTCCTGGCAAGGTCTTTCCCCAGTACAGGGGAAAATGCTACTTCCACTCAGACTAAAGTTAAAACATAAATTTAGAAGGCTCCAACCGGTTTCAAATAATTCAACTGTGTCACAGAATAATTACAGGAGTATAAAAATGTCAGCACCTAACAAGAGCAAGTTCAGAATGTTTATCGTCAAATAAAAATTTACTAGGCATGCAAAGAAGCAAGCCAATGATACCCCAATGGGGTGAGAACCAAATGACCAAACTGGACTTAGGAATGATGCCTATTATAGAGTTAAGAGACAAGAACATTTAAAAAGTTATCATTATTGCCTTTCATATTGTCAAGAATCTTAGAGCAGCGACTGTTTGTGTTAAGTACAGATAGAAAAGATACACAGCTCAACTAAAACCATGGTGTCTGAGATAAAAGAAAATATCCTAGATTAGACCACAAAGAGTCAACATTACAGAGGAAGGGAACAAGGAATGAAAAGAAATAGTTGTAGGAAATGATATGATAAATAACTGAGAAAGTCAAGAGCATCAGTGGGCTGTGGGACAAACATATATGTGCTACAGTGACTGTGGGAAAAGATATGGGGCGTCGGAGTCAAGAAAAGATGTATCTGCCAAATAATTACTGGAAACCTCTTGAAAGCAAGGAGAACTATAAATTCATACATGTGAAAGAACAACAAACTCCAAGTGTAGGAAATGTGAAAAGGGGCAGGAAGATGGCTCAGGAGCTGAGGGTGCTCGCTGCCAAGTGTGAAGACCTGAGTGCCATCCCTGGGACTCACCTAGTAGAACGAGAAAACTGACTCCTATAAGCAAGTTGTCCTCTGACCCCCCACATGTGTGCTGTGGCATGCCCCACTCTCATACACGCTCAAAACAAAAGTATAAAAAGAAAAGAAAAAACATTTAATAGCATCACAAAATTGCTTAAAACCAATGAAAAACTGGCCTCCTTCCTTCCCCACCCTTCTTTCTCTCTTTCTTACACACACACACACACACACACACACACACACACACACACACACACACACACACACACGGAGAGGGAGGGGGGAGAAAGAGAGAGAAATGCAAAGGGACGTATATACTCGCATACTTTGACTTGATTGAGGTTCTGTCTATCTGCAGTGTTTGGTTTGATTAAAACTAATTAAAGCGTTCACTTTGTGTAACTACAGAAGGACGAGTTTTGGTTTAGAAGTTGAGTCATCTGATCTGCTAATAGCATAGTTCCTTAACCATAGAGCTTAGACTCCGGAGGAACAGCTGCTTTCACGTTCTTGCCTGGGAACCAGGCCCCCAGCAAATGTTTCGAATGCACATACAACGCCTTTAAGCTCCCCGTGATTTTCTACAGCAATTAGGATGCCGAGGCAGCTGGTGTCTGCTTGATTAGACCTTTCATGAAAATTCTAAGTGGGAAGAAGCCAAGTGGTTAGGGTGAGGGTGATTGGCCTCTGCAATGGAACAAAGAGACTTCCTTGGTCTGCCTTCCGTTCTGAGTAGGACAGAAAGTTCCCAATGCTGGTGAGGTGGAGTAGCATTGTAGAATTGCGGAATGGCTCCCTGAGACCCACCAAACAAACAAACAAATAACAAACAAACAAACAAAGCCATAAGCTACACTAGGTTTGATTTTATGTCCTGATTGGGCCAGTGTTCATTTTGTGGAATTGTGGTCTCTGATATCTAGACATTTGGTTTTGTGAAGTTCTCATTTTACTCGTAGGCCAATTATCCCCTTCTTCAGGGTTACAGTACAGTTTTACGCCAAGTGTTCTTGTAGGATCAATAAGTCAATGGTCAGAGTTTGTATCTTTAAAATTCAATACCCACTCGGCAGTGCCTTTTAATTTTATTGTTGTTGTTAATTGTTTCTTATTGCATTGACAGGGTCTTATGTATCTCAGGCTGACCTCGAATTTGTTATCTATCTGAGGAAGACTTTGAACTTCTGTCCTACCTCTAACTCCCAAGTGCTAGAATCTCAGGAATCCCCTGCTGTACCTAGTAGATGCAGTGCTGGGAATTTAATCCAGGATTTTGAGCTCAACAGGTGATGCCCTGTACCAACAGATCTATAGCCCTATCCCCTAACTGTGTGTGTGTGTGTGTGTGTGTGTGTGTGTGTGTGTGTGTGTGTGTGTGTGCGTGTGTTCATGTGTGCTCTCATGTGGATACATGAATACATGTGCATGTGTGTAAAGGCCAGAGGTTGAGGTCAGGTGACATCAACCTTCCTCACATACTTTCCACCTTATTATTTGAGATGGACTCTGTCACTGAGCCTCATGTTCACCAGTTGAGCGAGGGCTCACAGATTCTCACTTTCCCCACTTTCCAGCACTGGGATTACAGGTGTTGTGCATGCCTCCGCATCTAACTTGTCATGTTAGTGTCTTGACCCCAGCAGCTGAGGTTCCCATGTTTCCACATCAAGCAAACACTTCATGTACTTATTGAAATCTCAAATCTTTATCCTTTTGCATTCCTCCACAATTTCTCTCTTTCTCTCACCTTTGTCTCTTTACCTTTATCTCTCTCTCTCTTTCTCTTTACCTTTTGCAATTTCTCTTTTCATGAAGCCCAAATACCAACACAAAACCCACCACCGTGTGTTGCTCAGTTACTTGCTTTGTAATTCCCACCAGGACCCCGTGTAACTGGCAGAGTTGTTGGACCACCATCCTTTCAGCCAAGAACTCTGCAGCACATGCATCCATGTCTAATGGCATACAAGTTAGGGAGAACCGAGCCGAGATACTAGCTGCAGTCACATGTGCACCCACAACTAAACATTCTTTTGTTTGCAACTCTTAATTACATGAGCACGTCTATACCCATCTCATCCAATTAAATGACAGTGTTGTCATACCAGAAATCTTAATCCAAAATTACTTTTTGTACTCTTTGGTTCTTTCTAGAACTTAAAAAAAAAACTCAACCAAACAAACAATAATATATAATCACTGAGGCATGTTTGAGTGCATTCTATTTTTGAGAGTTCAAAAATGTCTGTCTATATTTATATTGTAGAGTACAAATTACAGCAATGAGCTTTTATATGAAGCTGAAGGTGGCATTGTTTTATCCCCTAGCATGGCAACTCCATAGGCTGCTTATAAGAAATTTCCTCAAATATGGGGCACCAGAGTTCATGTGAAAGTCAGACCCCACTCTCCACTCAACTGTGAAGAGAGTCCTATCCATTGGCTAGATATGGGTAGGAGTTCGAAGTTTACTGTGTGAATTGTCCTTGGCTGGTGCCATAGTTTGCACCGGACACCTGGGCCCAGATCTGCCCATCCTAATGTTCTTCTTATAGGTTCCTAGGACCCTATGGATCCTTCTATTTCCCCTGGTGGCACTCAGAGGAAGGATAGCAGGCTACCAAGAAGAGACTTGATACCTTATGAGCATATACAGGGGGAGGAGGTCCCCCTCAGTCACAGTCTTAGGGGAGGGGAGTAAGGGGAAAAGCGGGAGGGAGGGAGGAATGGGAGGATACAAGGGGTGGGATAACAACTGAGATGTAATATGAATAAATTAATAAACTATAAAAAATATATCAACAACAACAAAAAAAAGAAATTTCCTCTACAAAGGTTATGCTTTGATCCAGGGTGATTCTATCCAATTTCTTTTGGCTCATTTGCATATACCTGCCCTACCTAAGTGCCTGGGAAGGCCTTAACAAGTTTGGTGGGTGGTCCTGTGGGACCCTTCAACCCTGTTTATCTGCGTTGGTTACAGCTTTTAGCTTTGCTTTCTGATTAAGTGGTCACAAATTGGACCACTTAACATTGATTTTTTTAAAAATGTAAGTTAGAAAAGAGAGTAATCTAGAGCCAGACGGCTCAGTGGGTAAAGGCCTTTGCCACTAAGGCTAATATTCTGAGTTCAAGACCCAGAACGCACATAGTGGAAGGAGTGGTAAACACTATTCCTATAGCTTGTCATTTGGCCTCCACATAAGCTCTAAGGTGTGTGCACACACACACAACAAAGGGGATGAACAGACAGAGATATAGAGAGAGATTGTAAAAAAAAAATTAATAAGTAAAATTTTAAAATCTGGAAAGATAGTTATTCTTTACCAGGAGAAAATAGACTTTCCTTAATGGCCTCAACAAAGCCTTCTGCCAGTGTACATGTGGCATAGCGTGCATACGGAGGTCAAAAACAACCTTGAGTATCAACCTTCACTTCACCTACTACCTCGTTTGAGACAGGATCTCTTGTCATAATACCAATCCATCTACTCCTTCATTTAAGCACTGAAAAGCATCTCTTGACTATGCTTGGCACATAGTTCAATCAGGCTGTTTTTCTGGCATATTGAACTGAGCGGTACTGTTTGGGCACTGGTCCTTTTTGGTAGTTGCTCTGCTCTTACTGTTGGGCTGGTACAAAGATAAATTATCCTGACTCCCGGAAACAGTAATCTGACACCTGGTATTTTCAAAGCTCCACATTGTCGCAGGTGATTAGTTATGGCCCTAAAACCCCTGGCTTTATCAAAGGACAATTTTAGAAAAAAAAAAAAACCATTTCTTTCCCCCTTCAGAGATTATACAATATTCCCAGTAGTGTTTCTCACAACGCGTTTGATCCAGGCTGGATTTGTAACAATTCACAGTGTCCAAGCACTCCAACGGAACTTGATGATGCTCTCTCTACGCTTACCACTCATACCCTAAACCGGTTCTCCCAGTTTCCAGGTTTTGAGACCCACCTTTCATCCAGTTACCTAAAGCAAAACCTTAAGTCATGCGTACGATTTCTTCTCCAGTGCTTGTCACGCAGTCAATCAGGAACCCACATGGCATTTCTCTCCTACATTTGTCCCCTTCCAAGTTTACCTCCTCACCCCCAACCATCCATCCAAGAACCTCCTTGTATTCCAGAGACCTTTGTGGATGCTTAGTGTGTGCCAGGCAGCACAGCTTTGTCACTGAAATTTTTGTTATTGATTTGGGAACAAAATTTGATGCCATTTTTGTTCTCGAGGAATGTAGAGATCAGCTGGCATAAACAACCAACGTACCAAGAGCTACTCTCAGAATTTAATGGGGCAGAGCTGGCAGGACTGTCCCTCTGCTCAGAGTGCTGTAGAAATTTGAACTGATCTCCCCCACTTTACCAAGTTTCCACAGCGTTTACATAATTAAATGCAAGCTCCTCACCCAGGCATTCAAATGCTTTCACAATATGGAATCAATCTAACTTTCCATGTTAATCTACCACTTTTCCTGGAAATATGGAGCCCATGCTGCAGCCAAATTTTTCCTCTGAGATCCCTGAAATTGTCTTCAAGTATTCTGTTCTCTAGTCTCCCATAGATCCCCTTTCTCTGTGCCTCTTGTCAAAATGCTGCTCATATGTCCATCCATGACCACTTGGCACACCACCTCTGCTTTCCTGCCTACCTGATGCCACCTCTGCTTTCAATGCGCAGAGCATCCTTGTGCTTTCTCATGTCAGTGTCACCCTGAGTTTTGAAGTTGGGTACATTTGGAGTTGTAGATATGTAGCATGGCGTGTGGATTACTTAACTCAGTTTGACCAGATCCTTAGTAGTCAAGTGCAATGAATGGTGTGATGAGAAAGAGTTACCATATGACCAGAATACTTCCGGATGATTCAGGATGCTAGAACTACGGTTGCCACTAGTTTGCAGTCCAAGCCTACAAACTAATTTCACAGCCCTACCAACAAAATGGGATTATTAATTCCTGACCCATTTATCTTATAGGGTGATAACAAAGGCAAATACAGATTTCAAAAGGAATATGTTGTTGATGGCACTACTCATGAAATTAAGAAGGATATTTGTGGGATGTAAATATATTTCCTAGTTTTAAAATCTAAATCTCTGATTCAAATTCTTGGATGTCTGTGGCTGTACTATAGCTCTTATATGAGTGTATGAGATGAATTTTAATCTGAAGGACGTCAAGCACTAGCTCTGGACTTCTGCTCACCTGTAGCATCAAAATCTTTCTAAAATTTCAGATTGTGCCTTATTTCATTTACACAATATAAGTATTTTGTATTCTTAAGTGCTGTACGTTTCACCTGGGAATTTCTCCTCATCAAAACCTCCTTGTTCATCTAATGTGTGCCATTCATTAGTAGTGTAACCAGTCTTGTAGAGTCTTCTCAATTTAATTTTCATATCACAGCCTTTCAGAGTTAATGATATATTTGTTTGTCTGCTTTAAGTTTGCTTTTACTAAGAGGGAGAGGAAGAGAGAGAGAGAGAGAGAGAGAGAGAGAGAGAGAGAGAGAGAGAGAGAGAGAGAGAGAGAGAGAGAAGTGTTTCTCTGATACCTCCAGGAAGCCTCTCCACCAGGGGAATGAGGAAGCCTGTGGTATTTAAAGAGTAACCGCTGCGATAAGAGTACCACCCTATATAGTTTGCATTCTTAATCCCATGCAGTCTGCACAGCTGCCTCACCAAGTGGGTGTTGTCACCCCCACTTCACATTGGAGAAATGTGAGGCCCAGGGGGCTAAGGCACTATCCCAGAGAAGGCCTTGATTCCAACCTTGGCTTATCCCGTGATGATTCCAAGGTCTGGATTTTTATTTTCTATGGTTTTTAACTGAACCTAGGTTTTAACTGAAGAGATAGTTCTTGAAGTTGGCAGGTTGGGACAATGACCATCGGGTTTTTCCCTTTCTATTTTATTCCCAAGCTTTAGTACAGCTCTCTGAGATTCCAGAGCCTCAGTGAGTGGAGACCCTTGAGTAAAAGAACACACACAAAAGTGGTTTTCTTACAAAATGTACTTCAGTTATATTAAAATTCAGACCAGCAACACATTTTTCTTGATACATTCCTAAATACTGATTTTTATATATGGCTATTCTTGGTAGTGTCAGTCAAAACAGCCTGGTTTTCCATAGTCTGTTTGCATCTAGTCTGTTGGTTTGCACTTAGTCGATTTATGATCAAATTTTTCTATAAGAAGTTAACTTATTCACTGTAAACGGAATGGTCATGCTTTTGTTGACTTACAATCACGTGTCCATAGATACAATATGTAATGAGAGATGCACTCAATTCTCTTTGGCCTTTGGTTAGGCAAAGCACAAAACACTTAAAAAGAAACGCCATCTCAGGAGACATCTTACAGACCTGCTTTATTTTAGCAAAGTGCCTGCCAACTGTGGCATGATTGGCTTTGTAGGATATTTAGTGAGGTCCTTAATATCTATCCATGAAATGTGAGTAGCATGCTCCCACCATCTGCTGATGGAAACATTTCTAGACATGGTGAGGTGTCCTGCAGACATAAGTAACCCAGAGAGGAAGAAGAAGCGAGTCTTCTAACTCCACAATAAAGCACAGACCTAGTATTTGGGGGCACACCTTAAAGAAGACTGATGGGTTAGTATTTAAGAATAGGACTCATTTGATTAAATTTTCAGCATGAAATAAGATTAAAAGCCATTTTTCCTTGAGCTTTATGTGATACAAAGTGGATTGCAAATTAGGCACATTTTGTCTACCTTAAGCACTTGTGTTTGAATGGCCTAGACCAGGAATAAGAAAAGAGGCAGTAGATTATTGCTTCTACCACCCCCACCCTCCCCAAATTAGGTTTCTTAATTACACTACAGAGGGCTAAGAATATAATTACTTTTGGTAGCATTTTCTTTAGTCAGTTTGTACCATCTTAGTTTGATTAAAATATTCCTTATCCCTATGTTATTTTTCCATTTGAAGGAGTTCTTTTTTTCACTTGGTATGAAAGTGGACTTTAGTAAATCAAAAGGTTAATTACACCCCCCACCCCCTCCTCCAAAAGCCCACCTGCACCAACTAAACCTAGAAGTGGAAACAACCAGGTCTCTGCATTTTCTCTAAGCTGTCGGAGGAATCTGGTTTTCCACCATAATTTGGGCAGACCCTTTGTGTTCTGCTGAGGTCTGCTTTCTGAGTGTGTAAGATGGATAATGAGTGTGGTTTCAGGGCATTAATCTCATTTTTCATGGTAGTTGTTCTCAGTGTTTACATGCTCTGATAATAGCACTGTCCCAACCATTAGGGGATTATTCAGTTGCACTGTTTTCCCCCATTCTTCAAACTTTCAGCGAACTTTAAATGTTACAAACGTATCTCTGGGTAGTGTTTTTGCCTTTGGGCAAGACTATCTCATTTAGTCTTTACAAGTCTCACGGGATAGATATTTTAATTCTCACAGCAAAGATTTTAAGAGAGAGAGAGAGACGGAGAGAGAGAGAGAGAGAGAGAGAGAGAGAGAGAGAGAGAGAGAAGAGAAGAGAGAGAGAGAGAGAGAGAGAGAGAGAGAAAGAGAGAGAGAGAGAGAGAGAGAGAGAGAGTCAGCAAGTTTCAATGTCATGGCCAAGAGGCCAGTGTTTGTGCCTGTGTCCTTTTCAAATGCGTGTTGGACAGCTATAGTGCATCAAGCAAAGTCTGAGTCAAAGCTGCCCACTAGGAGTGGAATACAACTACATAGATAATTTTACATTTTTAGTAGCCATGTTAAAAACATAAGGAGAGGCAGGTAAAATTCACTTAAATATATTTCACTTAGCCTGACATATGAAAGAGATGGTTGTTCCCATATATAATCAATATGATAAATATTAATGAGTTCTTCTGCGTTCCTTTCCACTTTCAAAAATTATGGTGCGTTAGAAAGGTTACAGTGAATCTTTGTCAGAGGGGCCTAAGAGCTTCTAAGAACTCTATGTAGCTGTGTGCCACATCTGCCACATGTACTAGTGTGCCACGTGTAGCTTTGGGGACCACATCTCTAGGCATCAAAGATGTGGAAGCATCCAAGAAAAGGGAATCTCTGTATTGACACCAAATTTACTTTGCAGTGTGAGAACCTGCCCCCATCCCATCCCCAGCTCCCATGTAACCCATCGCCTGCAGGCTGTGTAATTAGGCTTGGGTTTTCTGACTGAATGCAGCGCTCTCCCGATTTCCTCAGCACCCTTGATGTGCTACAGGGTGAGTCCTGGCAAAGACAAGGAGGATGCTTTACTTCATCTTCTCCCTTCTCAGTCTATTTTCTCACATCCTTATGTCTCTTGTGTGATGGAGTCTTCCTCTCAACTGACTATCCTGCCAGTGGCATAGACCCACATTTGTCTATCTTAGATGGAAGTAGTATAAACACACGTACATGGTGCTGCCATTCTACCAAGATAACTTGGAGTGAAGATTTGGACCGACTGTAGATGGAGTTAGAAGAGGCTCTGCCCTCCCCTCTCCTCTGAGTGGACCACTGGGTGGCATTGTGAACTCACTCTCAACTAGCCATCCTGAAAGGCTCTAAGAAACATATCTTTGCAAGGGGGAGGCTGTCAGCGTCAAGTAGAAGGGTTTGGGTCCTCAGGGGCATGATAAGTCAGAATAATGAAGTTCTCCTTTCATGCTTTGGTCTGGGCTATGGTACAGTGGAGAGCTGAGCAGAAAGCAAGGTGCTTCCTCTACGGAGGTGGAACAGGGCCCCCCGATCTGTGTTTCCTTCGGTAGGAATGGCCTAGATGCTCAATTCCTCATGGAGGAAGTTTCATGGCAACTTCCTGTCTAGAGACAGCTGCTTCTGGGTCTCAAGTAGGCAGCACCATGGCCCCAGGTGTTTCTTCATGCTGTTCCCCTCAGGAGGCCACACCACTTCACTACATCTTTTTTTAAACATTTTATTTATTTATTAATTCATTTATCTTACATTTCAATTGTTATCCCATCCCTTCTATCCTCCCATTCCTCTCTCCCTCCCACTTTCACTCTATTCCTCTCCACTATGACTGTGACTGAGGGGGACCTCCTCCCCATGTATATGATCCTAGGGTATAAAGTCTCTTCTTGGTAGCCTGCTATCCTTCCCCTGAGTGCCACCGGGCCTCCCCGTCAAGGGGTTGTGGTCAAATATGGGGCACCAAAGTTCATGTGAAAGTCAGTCCCCACTCTTCACTCATCTGTGGAGAATGTCCTTTCATTGGGTAGATCTGGGTAGGGGTTTGAAGTTTACGACCTGTATTGTCCTTGGCTGGTGCCATAGTTTGAGCACAACCCCTGGGCCCAGATCTGTCCATCATAATGTTCTACTTGTAGGTTTCTAGGATCTTCTGGATCCTTCTATTTCCCCATTCTCCCATACTTCTCTCACCTAGAGTCCCAAAAGGAAATCCTCACATCTATCCCACTTTCCTGGTAGGTGAAGACTTTCATGGGACATGTCTCTTGGGCTAGTGTCTAGTTATATGTGAGTATATACCATTTGAGTCTTTCTGCTTCTGGGTTAACTCGCTCATTATGATAATTTCTAGTTCAATCCATTTGTCCACAAATTTTGGGAATTCCTTGTTTTTAATAGCTGAGTAGTATTCCATAGTGTACATGTACCTCAGTTTCTTTATCCATTCTTCTACTGAGGGACACTTAGGCTGTTTCCATGTTCTGGCTATAGCAGCCTTATTCGCTTCACCACGCCTTGCAGTATTTTCAGTTTCGCAGAAGAGAGTTGCAGTCTGAGGAAGATTCCTGGCATCAGGAACTAGAGCATTGGAAACTCTTCATGAGCTTATTACTGGCAGGTAGAGCAGGGAGCAAAGTGCAGTTGTACAGTGGGAGGTCATGTCCACACCAAGCTCAGCTCTAAAAGTTACTTTTTTATTCTGTAGTAAGTCCACATCTGGGGAAGTCCGTCAAACAACCAACCCTCTTCATTTACTAAGAAATACCACACAAACATCAAAGCCATGAGGGGTCATTGCCCAAACCCAAACTATGCAAGGACTTAAAATGAAAAGAACTTTCCTTAACTTTTTTTCTTTTCTGTCATCCACTGCTATCAGCACAGAAGATTCTGGGTTTTTGTTTTGTTTTGTTTTTGTTTTGAAGCAAAATGGAGGAAATGCATAGCCCTGTTTACACACACACACACACACACACACACACACACACACACACACACACACACACACCTTCCTCTCCATACATGCTTAAACTGTGTGATACTCTAAGGCACTTCAGATCTAGATTATACATGCTTACAGCTAATTGCTTTATATCTTAAATGCATCTACCCTGTTCTTTGTTATAGTTGTGTAGTGTTACTTTATATGAACTTTCCTTGTGGGTTTGTATCTGGCTTCTTTCTCCCTCTTTTTATACCACAGTAGCAACGTTATAGGAAATGCATATGTCTGGGAGCACATACCCTGGTGAGATAAAGTCAAGCTTTCAGCTTTAAAAACATATTCATAAACTAAGGGTACATGGAATTCCCAATTAGATTTTTTGATCAACCGAGATCATGGTTAATACTGCATTGAACTGAAGCTGGTTCAAAGCTTAGGAATGTGGCTATTAAGTTAGCCTGCTTCATTTTACCTGGGACCATAGTTGATATGTGAGAGACTTTGAAATGCTGAGAACATACTCCAGTTCCCACACCATCAGTGAAATCAGTACCTTTGAGAGCATGAAAAATATCTTCCCACCTCTTTCCACACACAGATTAATTAAAACATACATTTTTTCTTTGATTTACAAAATTTTAAGCAAAAACCATAAATAATGTGACTGAGTTTTTAAGTAGAATTATTTAGCTTGCGTGGATGGGTTAATCACTTTGATAAGCTAAGTCACAGATTTTTGTACTTTGAAAATATTGAATATATGGATTTAGCTATACATACTAAACAGATAAACTAATTACTAAACAGAATTAGTATTCAAAAAGTTACTTTAAGTTCCGAGGATTGAACCCAGGGCTTTGCACATGGTAGGCAAATTCTCTACTTCGATTTCTTAGCAAAAAAAAAAAAAAAAAAATTGTTTTCCTTCTTATATTAGATTCTGAATCTTCACTTGCTAACCACACCCCAGCGTGCTCTACCTTGGAAGCACAAAAGATAGAAGTTTAGTTTTTCTAGCTGCTTTCAAGCTATCATTGAGTACTGACTAAAAGAACCCTTCTAGTACAAATGTGCTGCTGTCCAGGGCCCTGTCCAGATGCTGTCAGGGTCCTACAAGGAGACATGAAGTGGACCCATGAGTGAGACATCTTGTCGACCTTCGCTCTGACATTTGGCTCAACTACACATCAGATGGTGCAAGAACTAAACCAAGTGGGTCACTCTTCCTTTCCGGGAAGACCACATCTTAGAAATGCCCATAATTCTTGTTTTAAACTGAAGCCAGAAAATATATTTTCTAAAACCAGTCAGTAAGCAGAACACCTGTCATCCAACTGTGTGCCATGTATATATAATTTCAAAAAATGTTGGCAATCTAGTACTTAAAATTTTAGGGATTTGGGCAACACCCAATGCAGAACAGATGAATTTCATGGTTTCTTTATGCATTTACACAAATTAGAATATAAGTCCTCACTTGGTTTGTTTGAACCCTTTTCTTCAATTAGCTCTGTATGCAGAGGAGGCCAGACAACAGTTTTCGGAAAGCAATTTAGCTTCTTATGTGTGTTGTTACCTTTGTGTGTGTGTGTGTCATTGTGACAGGGCAAAAGCCTGCATTGAAAGATGACTGTGTTCAATCAGTTCCTCCTAGTAACAAGTTTTATAAACATAAATCTGCAAAATCATGAAAGATATTCTCACAGGGTAGTTTTCATTTACTATACAAGAACTATAGGTAGAAACTTCCCAAAGGTAGGTTTTACATCCAAATATTGAATGTATTAGATTCTTGTTTATAATCTCGGTCTCTATCTCTCTGTCTTGGTGTGTGTGCATGTGTGTGTGTGTGTGCGTGTGTGTGTGTGTGTGTGTGTGTGCGTGTGAGCATGTGTGTACATGTACACCTGTGCAAACAGGCATGAATGCACATGTGCATGCACAGGCATGTCTATGTGGGCACTCATGGAAACTAGAGGTTCATCTTGGGTGTCTCCTTCAATTGCTCTCTATCTTAATTTTTGAGACAGGATCTCTCACTCAGCCTGGAATTATCTGGCTTGGTTAGTCTGGCTTGTCAGCAAATCCCAGAGATTCTCCTATGTCTGCCTTCTCAGGCCCAGGATAACCGGGGCACCCCAGTGTGCCTACTTTTTCATCTAGAGGTTGGAGATCCAAACTCCAGTCCTCATGCTTGTAGCATCTGAGTTATCCTCCCAGCCCCTTGCCTATCATCTTTCAAGAAATGATTCCTGGTTACAATATTTTAATTTCTTTTTTAAAAAAATTTTACTAATTTATTCAGATTACAACTCAATTGCTGTCCCATCACTTTTATCCTCCCATTCCTCCCTCCCTCATGCTTTCATCCTATTTCCCTCTCCTAGGTCTATGACCTAGGGGGACCTCCTCCCCCACTATAGGGTCATAGGCTATCAAGTCTCGTCTTGGTAGGCTGCTTATTCTTTCTTTGAGTGCCACCAGGCCTCCCCGCCAAGGGGAAGTGGTCACATATGGAGCACCAGAGTTTATGTCAAAGTCAGTTCCCACTCTTCACATAACTGTGAAGAATGTCCTGTCCATTGGGTAGATCAGAGTAGGGGTTTGATGTTTACTACTTGTATTGTCCTTAGTGCAATAGTTTGAGCAGACCCCCTCGGGCACTGATGCACCCATCATGATGTTCTTCTTGTAGGTTTCTAGGACCCTCTGGGTCCTTCTATTTCCCTATCCCCTATATTTCTCTTACCTAGAGTCTCAGTAGGATGTCCTCACATCTATTCCAAGCACATGGAGCAGTTAGGGAGGAAGGGGACACCTGCCTAGCCAGCCAGATCAGCTGAATCAACCCTGGCGATCAATGGGGTGACAGATGTGGCAGCCAGATTGCCCTCACATCCATAATATTTTAATTTCATAGTTAAACAGCCTTTTTAAAAAGCTGTAAAGAAACGCTTTCCTAGTAATCAGGAAATCAGTGAAGTCAATGGGATTTGTAGGCTGTGTAAGAGTCTGGGCCTTCTAACCCTGGACTAACAGTCTATGTCCCTTCCTCTTTCCTCTAAATAGCATTTGAGAACTTGAGGGGCTTTGCTCCTTGGGGGACTACGTATGGGGAAAGTATAAGCTGCACATTTCCTTCTTTCACTTTGTCTACATAGGCTCCTCTCTTGTTCACACATCTATTAAGATATTCCTTAGAAATGTAATTCCTTGGCTACAAAAACGGCTCACTAGGTAAAAGCACTTGCTTCCCAGCCTGATGATCTGAATCTGCACGATGGAAGGAGGGGACTGACTCTTGCCAGTTGTCCTCTACCCTCTACACGCACGCCAGCACACCCCTCCCCCCACATTAAACAAATGAAAGTATATAAAAAATGTAATTGGTTAAAGAACCTAACGTTTCAGTTGTTTGAAGAAGATAAATTGGGCACCCAGTGTGTGTTTTATGAGGCAGCCAACTGCCCAGTGGAAGAAAACCTGTCAGTTGCTTCTTCTAGGCAATTCCACTTTTATGGACAACCTGTTGTAGCTACTGAAGAGTTTTTAATGGAGACTTTGGTTTGGTCCTTTTGCTACCCATGGGATAAAAGGTAGAAACTGATAGGTAGACTGATTGCCACATGTGTTATTCATTTGCTCACTCAATGAGTCAACCAATGCAGTAGCGTTTCACCCTGACAGGTGCTAGGAATGAAGGAAACTGCTCTAGCAAGTAAGTGATACGCCACATTCAGGAACAGCAGGCTGGTGGGGAAAGTGCACGGTTCACAAGTAAATAGAAACAGTGACAAAGGCCATGGGGGAAAACGCTGGTAGGCCATGAGAAGATATTACAAGGAGTCTTGATTCCATTTGGGCCTGTCAGATGACCTGACAGATTAGCAGCTCCAAGGCAGAGAAGGTGCAATGGAGTCAGGAGAGAGGATTGCTCACTTGGGTACTGACGGACATTGTATGTTGGAGCCTACAGCTGTGAGTATGGGGCAGGGCATGGTGGTGGTGGTGTGTGCACAGCTGCAGCTGGGAAAGGGGACCACATGTCTCTTGGATGTGCTGACAGTGTCCCATGGCTAGAAGATACTTCGCTTGTGTCAAGCTGCTGACCAAGGGGAAGAGAGAATGTTTAAAGTGAAGATGTGGGAGGTCTGGCTTGGATCACTGTTGCCTCTGTCTTCTCCCTTCCGCAGCACGGCCTTAACAACCTTGCTCCTTCCTATGCATTGCCTGTTTCTGGAGCTGATGGGAACTCCTGCAGCGATAAAAGATGTAAACCGGCCCTGAAGCTCTGGGGTCCTAGAGTGTTGGGCAGCCTGGAGCAGGAGGCAGCATTTGCTGGGATCCAGGGATCAATGGCTAGGACACTCAACAGAAAGCACAGAGGCAGATCTGGACCTTGTACTTTTCTGTCCTCTTCCCTCCCTTTCTTTCTTCCTTCTCTCCTGTTTTTCCCCTTCTTATTCCCCTCTCATTCTTTTAGAGAAAAAAAATCACACAAAGAAGATCAGAAAGTGTTAAGGTTCAACTTAGTAATGACGCAATCGGTATCCATGTTGTCTTTATGCAAGGTGCAAAATAAAATATTGCTAGCACTCTGACCTTCCCAGTCTGCCCCTTCTTTATGTAATTTCCCCCATCCCTTCTAGAAAGGACTGTGATCCTATTGTGATATCCTAGTCTGGGACCACACTGCCCGTATACCAAAATACAGCAAGCATCATCTCCTCCTTCTTTGCTGTTTGTTTGTTTGGTTTGGTTTGACTTTTTTTGAGACAGGGTTTCTCTGTATAGCCTTGCGTGCCCTGGACTTACTTCGTAGAGCAGGCTGGCCTTGAACTTACAGAGATCCACCTGTCTCTGCCTCCTGAGTGCTGGGGTTAAAGGTGTGCACCTTCATACCTGATTATCTTCTTTGTAATTTTAACACCTAGTTATACGTGTGGGCCTGGTATCAAAGCTTATATAAATAGAATATATTGTACGTTTCTATTGCTTTGACTAACCTTCTATCATTAAAGTTTTGAAACTAATTTAAAATGTTAAAAAGTGTGAATATAAGAAAATAAAAAGAATTCCCATTGCTCTTTACCAAGATTTATCAATTTTAAACATTCTATCTCATTTGGTTTATTATTTGTGCTCTCTCTCTCTCTCTCTCTCTCTCTCTCTCTCTCTCTCTCTCTCTCTCTCTCTGTGTGTGTGTGTGTGTGTGTGTGTGTGTGTGTGGCTTTGAAACTAAGTTATAGACACCATAGCATTTTTTTTTGCAAATACTTTAGTGTGTGTTTCCAAAGAATAGAGATATTCTCATATAACCACAGTGCAGCTATCAACTTCATAAAATTACATGGATCCGATAAAATCTACTGTTAGAATCCAGCTTTATAATCTGACCTAATGATCCATTACTACGAGGCCTCTCTTCCTGCCAAAGGCCCTTTGAATATAAGCCCTATTTAGGGTCAGCTGAGATAGTCTGCTGTCATTTCTTTTTAGCTTACTTTTACCTGGGATGTTCCCTTATCCTTTCTGTTATTTAATAATCACATTGTTTTCTGTTATAGTAAACAACCTGACTTCCTTCTACGTAGACTATAATTCAATGTGTCACCTATATTATATGTTTTATAGCTCTTTTGTCAAATAGTCATTAAATAGTGTGTGCAATATTTTATGTCCAGGGACCAGGAGCTGTGGTTAACTACTGCACACGGATGATCACAGTACACAGAGGTTAGGTGAACTATTTTCAGATTGAACTGGAGAAATCCTATGAGGAGATCTGCAAATATGTCCTCAAATACACCTGATGGGAGCTACCTGATGTCAGAACGCTGGCTTGGAGGAAATATAAGATATTTGGGGGACTGCAAACCTAAGCCAACAAAAATGACAGTAATCATAGCCTTAAGGCTTCAGCATTAAATATCTGTTCTGAAAAATTCTCGCAGTGCCTGAAACCATTGAGCTAGGATGAGGGCATTAGGATGTACAGTTAATTGGAAAATGACTAGTGGTGCAAAAACCTCAGAGACTCTAATAGTCAGGATGCCTATGTGAGACTTTTAAAAATACTTTTAATCAAATGGACTCAAATCCTTTTGGTTAAAGCCTTTTTCTCAATTACTGGTTCTCTTTCTATGCAAACCAATGAGAATTTGTGTTATTTACTTGGCTCCCAGACGCTCTTTTCTCCTGTCTGAGAGTGAGCGTCTTTGTTGATTCTTCACTTTGAAGTCAGTACAGGGTTGCACTACATGACCAGTTTTACGATAATAACCTCACATTTGAGCCAAAAGAATTCCAAGAACTAAGTTTGTTCCAGGAAGTGGTTTTAACCTCCATTCTCCCATGTTCAAGTTCTGTATTAATCTGTAACTCTGCTTTAAAAAGATAGAGGTGTGTGCATTTTATAGACATTTTCGAGTTGTCTGGAAACCTAGCCTTCCTCCAAATTCTGCCTCGTTGATTCAGGGAGTGGGATTGTAGATATATTTCTCTCTTTCTGGGCTTGATATGTCTCATCAAGGAAATGATTGCTAACCATTTAAAGGCCTGTGCTAGGTAGTTCTGGCTTAGTATTTCCAACAAAGGTGGCAGTTACTACATTTTAATAACAAGTGAAAAATATTTGGATTCAACGATAGCCTAGAAGTTCAAGCGCCCTTAGAAATTGTAAATTGCTGGGAAAAGATAATATATATCACTTTGGGGCAGTCGTTTTTGCATAAAGACCATTAGGCTAAGATAACAGATAGGCAGCTAAGATAGGTGGCAAAGGGAATTCCATGTCCAGATGACTCAGAAAGTGAATGATGTGATGTAGGCCCCAAACAATGCAGCTATACAAAGGTGTCAGATTTCAAGAGAGTAAATTTTGGGGAATTAAGAAATCTAGTGAGCAAGGTGCAATAAGAGGAAGTATAAAATTCAGGAGCATAAAAGCGGCTGAGGAATCCAAGACACCATAATTAAAGCTCAAAGAACCGCAGCCCTGAAAAAGAAAATAGGACTTAACACAGACAGTCTGTGGGTAACACCAGAGAATGCAGGGCCAGCTATTCAAAGTGCTGGGAGGGGAACCCAAACAGCAGAGAGATGGCTCTGATCTCTGGGTCAAAGTGCTAGGTGGGCACAAGAGGGCTGTGTGGAGGAGGAGTGGGCACTAGGAGTCCCCTGGAGCTCTTGCTAAAGACATGGACAGAACGAAAATTAACAAAAAGTGTTAATTTGGAGTTATGGTTTGTGACAAGGGTCACAACAGAGTTTTTAAAACCCAGAATAAGAAAAGAATTGAAAACGAAACGCAGAAAGGTAAGCGTAAGAAAATTGAAGCTTTGCTTTGTTGGAATGGTTAACTTTGGAAAGTCAGGTTAGCTCTTTAAAGGAGAAAGTACACAAACAGCGTGGAGCAGTTAACTTCGATCAGTAACTAGCGTTGTAGATTTTGGTCAGATGCATGATTCAAGTGCATAAGGCCGTGTAGAAGAGGATTTGGCCAAATGTTCAGGAAAATTACTTGGGGTTCAGAAAACAAATATTTTGGATATAAAAGAGACCCAAGAACAGAGGCAGCTTTGAGAAAACCGTTTGAAAAGAGTCAGGATGGAGCACTGTGTCCTGGCATTGAATTACAAAAATTTTTGATGGTTCTTGAGAACACAGATATAAATAGGGAGACACATCTGTAGAATGTTTCCCTTTACCCAATTCCCCCTCCCTCCCTCCCTCCCTCCCTTTCTCCCTCCCTCCCTCTCTCCCTCCCTCCCTTTCTCCATACTCTACTCTGTCTTTGTTTTCCTTTCTTCTTTCTGCAGAGTCTGGCTTCGAACTTGCCTTGTAGGTGTAGCCGCTGATGACTTTAAACTTCTCAGCTGGAAATTGTATTCAAAGCTGTGTGTGCTCCAGAAGAGTGCTCCCCCCAACTCATCTACACCCCCTCCCCAGCTCTCACTTTCCCCTTACAATGTTCCAGGGAACATGTGTTGTTTCCACTTCTGGGTAGATGTTCCCTGTCTGCACCTGCCTCTTACGTTGACCTTCGGGGGTACAACTAATTGTCACAGGAAGAATCAGGACAGCAGGTGACAGAGGCTGTTTGGGTTGGAAGGAGTCTTATGTTATTATTGAGTTCAAGCCTATAGGAGGCACGGAGGTCTTCGAGCTCACAAGTGAACACTAGAGAAACCTGGAGTGGCAAGCACACAGGGTTGTTTCTTCCAGGAAAGGAATGAAATACCTGCTATTTGCCCAGAAGACTGGAGCAAAAGTGCTTTCTAACCTGGTGACCTTTATGCTTTATCTCTATGGCTAGAGACTTTTCCAACACTAGACCCTCCCCCAGACCCTTATCAGTAGCTTGTTTTTCTCAGTCAGTCTACAGAACATATCTTTATGGACTTTACAAAGTGTTTCAATGTAGTCATATTTGATCTGTATTTAGCTTACTTTGTTCCTTGAGGAGATTGACATATGCATTGTTGTCCGTGCAAGATTGATGTAATTATCACCAGAATAATTTTCACTGAATTGTGCAGTGCTAAAATAGGCCTAAACTAGGTTACTGGGGGTTGGACTCCAGAAGTTTGAACCAATGCCAACTACTAAGTTGTGTTGAGCTTCTTGCCCCCCTTGGTTTCCTCTCTTTGTAGCCCATTAAGCCTGTGAGACCCTGAACAACCCTCCATGTACAAATAACAAAAGAGACCAGAAGTCTGCAGGACCTATGGAAGATTTTCAATTGGAGAATGCCTATCCCAGGATCACATTTTTAAAAATCCCAATGGCCGTTTCTGGGGCATTACTCCATGTGGATGGTTTCATTTCTGGGAGGAGTCTGCTTTTTTTTTTTCCTGGGAAGTTAAAGAGGTAGACATGTTTTGAGCTGGATGCTTTCTCTTTCTCTAGAAACTTGGATTCTGATGGAGAAAGGACCAGGGAAACTTAGTAACCACTGTCATATCAATAGAACCTTGTATAGAGCAGATGGCTCCTACTGTTGCTGAAATTTCATATTTCCTTGATTTTTACTAATGTTTGAGTTGTATTTTAAGCTCCTTTTTTGTATTTGATTATTTTTATTTCCTTCTTAAATAATATTTTTCTTATTTGAAAGTGTCATACAAGTACACAGTATATGGCCTCCAACACATCTTTCAACTTCTTCGTCTTCATATTCTTTTTTTTGGTTTTTGAGACACGGTTTCTCTGTGTAGTCTTGGCTGTCCTGGGCTCACTCTGTAGACCAGGCTGGCCTCCAACTCACAGAGATCCACCTGCCTCTGTCTCCCAGAGTGCACCACCAAGCTCAACTCCAACTTCTCAATTTATTTAATTTTACATGTTTGCGTTTTAGAGGATTAAAATATAATTATATTATTTTCCTCCCCAGCCTTTCACATTTATCCCTAGCTCTCCCACAAATTCATGGCCTCTAATTTTTTAATAATTGTTTCACACACATGCACATACACGTACACACACACTCCTGAATATATAAATATAACCTGCTCAGTCTATATGGCTCACTATACTGTTAAAGAAGAAGGAAAACTCTTTTTTTTTTTGATACAGAGAGAACTGTGTGCATAGGAAAGGATTATCTGATGGAAAACATTCATGTTTTACTGATGGGTTATTGTCAACCAAAGAGCCATATTCTCCCTCCCCCCCCCCTTCATCTCTTTTCCACCTCTTTTTCACTCTCTCTTTATGTGGTGGAAGACATCTAAATCAAGACCTGCTGGGGTATGTGAAAGGGTTCGCCATACAGATCCAAAGTTTCAGGATCTCCATGACTCAGGGCAATGGAACAACTAAGAGGAATCTGGTGAAAGTGTAGCAGAAGCCAAAGGTCTCGAACCAGGCCAATGACTCATTGCAATGAAAATATGCAAGTTAAGCTGTTTAGACAAAGGTTATATTGTGTGTCATAATACAGTTTCCATGGCAAGATGTTTTTGTTTTGTTTTCTTTGGGGGGGGGGGTTAACAAGCATGGAGGCTAAATATGGAGGGATGTGGAGATGAATGGGATTGGGATACATGATGTAAAATTCACAAAGAATCAATAAAAAGACAAAAAGACATCTCTTCC
Organism: Acomys russatus; assembly: GCF_903995435.1. Taxonomy (NCBI): domain Eukaryota; kingdom Metazoa; phylum Chordata; class Mammalia; order Rodentia; family Muridae; genus Acomys; species Acomys russatus. Next base: position 23,953,116 of record NC_067148.1, read on the forward strand.
ATATGAATAGAATGTGGAATGTTCCATGTGAAGTGTTCAGTAGAGATGGGGAGCAAGCAAGAAGATGGTGAATTCCCTAGAGGAGGGAGCTTGCATCTTTTTTTATTATATTTCATTTTTAACGTATATATTTATATTATTACACATGAATAAAATGAACTACATGCAGCAAGAAGAACCACCAAACAATGAGGAATTATATAAATGTTACATCCATAGTGTTTTGGCTATTTGTATTTGACAGACTTGAAAGTAAACATCTTTCCTATCTTGGGTCTAAATTTCTGAGTGAAGATCAATGTCTATCATATATCCTCTCTGTTAACCTAAAACATCTATCTTGATCTAAACACATCTTAACCCCTCACCTACTAAGCTTAATTGAAAGACTAAACTATGGTCTTCAGCTCCATGAGAGGTTTGAGAAAGAATAAAGCTTAAATACTTGAGTGAACAAGAAGTGCAGGTTAGCAGCTTCCAAAATGAAAAAAATGACTGAGACAGTTTACTGCCTGAACAGTCACCCAACACACTCTATAACTTTGGAGGCTTCTGGCCCCAATATCCCTGACAGACATATTTCTGAGGCAGGAACTATTGAGGACTTTCTTACCCTGTCTTGACAAAGGTCGCCTGTCAACTCTGCCTGCATCTAAGTTTGCCTATTTTTAGGCAGAATTCTGTCTGTGGCAGAAATGAGGACATTTTGCTCAGTGGCTGGTTTGTCACATTTGAAGCCAACTCCATAAAGAGGTTCCTTGATGTTCATCATATTCTTTGAGGCAGGCTGAGTGTTGCCAGGAGTTAACTTGTCTTTTCAAAGAATCTTTAGAATAATAAAACATCTTTAAATGACATATTCTGTAGGTCTCTGAGGCCTTTGAAGACCTTATTTAACTATTTTACCTTATATATGTATAGAATCATATCTATTTATTAGACCTAGAATATATATCTTGTGATAAAGTTAAACTAGTTTTTTACATGACCATGATTTCCATCAGTATACAAAATTCAATACCATTGAATTAAAAAATAACTTTATTTGTGAGTAACAATTAAGGCCTTGAGATGAGGAGTAGATTCAATAATTTACCTTTTGTCTATCCTCTCTTTATATTTCTATGTCCCCCTTTCTTTCTTTTTAGCTCCTATCTCTTTACCTACAAAAGAAAGATAAAAGAAAAAAGAGACATCTCTGAGTCAAACCTAGTTTGCTCTCTGTAAAAGACCAATAATACTTATAACCAACTCTCAATGAAAATAAGCATCTGTAGACCAAGAAAGCAAACAGAAACCTATCCAATCCCTCTTAGAGGAAATGGGAAGTTGTTCTCTTAAGGTTTCTTCAGGCTGATTTAGGGAAAATAATACTTTAAAGCTCCCCCCTCCCCCGCAACCAAATCGGGGAAAATGGTTAAGTAAGCCAGGGATAGCATTTGTGGTCCATTTTGTAAAAGTTGTGAAATTCCAGGCTTACTAGGAGTCCTGTGTGGGTCAGTCTGAACTGCTGGACCAGTTGGGATCAGAAGCTTTCTACAATGTTGTCCTGGATGCTGTCCTGTTCTGATGGGTAACAGCAACTGAGGCACCTGGGGCTGGAACATGGAGGATTCAGAATGTCAGCATCCAGCTTGCTGAGAGGAATGAATCCTGTCAGGTCTGATCCAGCATCGGTGTCCAGTTCTTTTGTTCTGAAAACATAATTTCTCACAAGAAGTATACAGTTCTAACATTGTAATCATGTAAACATGAGGAGTACAGGATGTACAGAACAATTAAGGCTGGTTATCTGCTCATTGTATGAGCAAAAGTAAGACATCTACAAATCTTCCTTCATGCCATACTAAGAATGGCCTCTAATTATAAGTTGCAGAGAATCTGTGACTAATATGAAGCCCTGTCTATGCATAGACCTTCATATCTCAGCCTGTTTCAGAGCTATTCTCATGTAGTGGGATTAGCAATATTAGTTACTTGCTTGTTCTGCAGTTTGAATTCTTTACATCCTGATTGAAGCCTCCTCCCTCACCCCTCCCGATCCCATCCTTTCTCTCATCCCCCTTTCCCTCTCTCTCCTAGTCCTTAGCAAGGGGAGCCCTTCTCCCCTAACATTTGACCTCAGCGTATCCAGTGTCCTCTGTACTATCTTTAAGCTCTTCCTCTGCGGCCTGGCAAGTCCACCCCACCAGGGTAGAAGTGAACAACCTTAGGAGGCTCAAATCTATGCCAGAAGTAGCCCCTACTCCCCATATTATGGGACCCACAAGGAGACTGTGCTGCCTATCTACTGCATCTGGGCAGAAGGTCTAGGTCCACATCCCACATGGACCTTGGTTGGCACATCAGTCTCTATATTGTAATGTGGTTAACCTGAATTAAGTGGCTAACATCTGCTTACAAGTGGGAACATGCCATGTGTGTCTGTCTAGGCCTGAGTTACCTCACTCAGGATGATTGTCTCTGGTTCCATCCATTTGCCTGAAATTTTCAAGATGTCCTTGTTTTTAATAACATAGTATTCCATAGTGTAAATGTACCACAGTTTCTTTATCCATTCTTTGACAAAGGACATCTAGGTTGTTCTCAGATTCTAGCTATTATGATAAGGCTGCTATGAACATGCTTAAGCATATGTCCATCTTTTGGGTTTATTCCAAGGAGTGGAATAGCTGGATCTTGAGGTATCCCTATTCCCAGTTTTCCGAGAAAGTGCCAGATTGATTTCCAAAGTGGTTGAACAAGTTTGCACTCCTACCAGCAATGAAAGAAGTGCTCACTAGAGTTGTTTATCTTAGCCATTCTGATGGGTGTAAGTGGAATCTCAGAGTTGTTTTGATTTGTATTTCTCTGATGACTAAGGACATTGAGCATTTCTTTAAGGGTTTCTCGGTCATTTAATATTCCTCTGTTGAGAATTCTGTTTAATTCTGAGCCCCATTTCTTAATTGGGTTATCTGGTTTGGTGGTGCTTACTTTCATGAGTTCTTTATGTTTTGAATATTAGTCCTTTGTTGGATGTAGGATTGGTGAATATCTTCTCCCAGTCTGTATGATGTCATTTTGTTCTGTTTGACAGTGTCCTTTGCCTTACAGAAGCTTTTCAGTTTCATGAGGTCCCATTTATTAATTGTTGAGCCTGAGCTACTGATGTTCTGTTCAGGAATTTGTCTCCTGTGCTAATGAATTCAAGGCTCTTCCCCACTTTTTCTTAACAGGTTTAGTGTGTCTGGTTTTATGTTGATGTTTTCAATCCACTTGGACTTGTGTTTGTGCAGGGTAATGAATATGGATCCACTTGCATTATTCTATAGGTAGACATCCAGTTAGACCAGCACCATTTGTTGACGATGCTATTTTTTTCAATTGTATGGATCTAACAGCATTCTCCAATATGAAAGCCAGGAAGCCATATATCTTCATTCCTACTTAGGAGATCTGACTGGCCTTCTTTCCTAAGAATCCATGGGTAGAAGCATGATGTAGCAATCGTGAGTGTGGAATTCTGGGTAAGTGCTTCAACCTCATTAAGAGAAGAGGGAGAGGAAACTGCAATCTGCTATATGAGAGAAGAATACGTTTAAAAAATACAGATAGAAATGTTTCTTTAAAACCAGAGGATCACTGTGTAGATTGAAGGATTTTTAATGCTTTTGGACCAGAATTATAGATAGCTCTAGATTTTGTAAATTATAATTATTGGCATCATATGATACCTCAAATTCATTCCCCAAATGATCATTTTAAAAAAGAAATATTAAAACATGTGTGCTATCAATCACCACCATGTTTTCCAGTCTCCAGTCCTGTCCAGGTTTCATCCCAGCCCCATGGGAACTGCTTGATCTTTTAAGCGCATCTGTACTTTTGCCTTTTCCCAGAATAGCTAAATAAAGCACAGGTAGCCTTTTCAAATGGGATCTTTGCATTTTAGCAAATGCATTAATGTTCTCTCTCTCTCTCTCTCTCTCTCTCTCTCTCTCTCTCTCTCTCTTTCTCTCTCTCTCTCTTCCTTTTGAGACAGGGTTTCAATGTGTAGCCTTGGCTGTCCTAGACTCACTTTGTAGACCAGGCTGGCCTTGAATTCACAACAATCCACCTGCCTCTGCCTCCCAAGTGCTGGGATTAAAGGCATGCGCCAGCACACCTGGCTAATGTTATCTCTTTTCATGGCTTCTTATATAATTTCTCTTTAGCGTTGAGTAATATTATAGAGGCACTGTGCTTTATCAATTCACCTTCAAAGGGCTTTTTGTGTTTGTTTGTTTGTTTGCTTGTTGTTGTTTTTTTAAGATTTTATTTGTGTGTGTGTGTGTGTGTGTGTGTGTGTGTGAGAGAGAGAGAGAGAGAGAGAGAGAGAGAGAGAGAGAGAGAGAGAGAGAGAGAGAGAGAGAGAGAGAGAGAGAGAGAGAGAGTGTCTGACTGTGCGTGTATGGACCATGTGTTTTTCTGGTGCCACTGGAGGGCAGAAGTGGGTGTCAGAGGTTCAGAGTATACTGATCTTTCAAAGGACCAGGCCTTGGTTATCTGAACCCAGGCCAAAAAGCTCACAGCTGCCTGTTACTGCAGCTGCAGGGGATCTGACACCCTCTTCTGGCCTTTATGAGCACTGCACTCACATGCATATGCCAACACATAGAGACACATATATACACATAGTTAAATATAAAATAAACCTTTGAGGCAAAAGATCTTATTGGAAAATGAAATTTAGTGACATCTATGTCAACATTCACGAGGCTGAAAGGCTGGCAAAGCCCTCTAAGTTCATCAAGCTCCTTTGCTGTCTGGAGAAGGCCAGAATGTTTAATTGGATTGTCCTCCGTCTGAAAGCATTCTGGGCAAAGCTAAGACTAGACCCTGGAATTTTAGACTCCTGCAGTCATGTGTTCACCTTACCATATTGCATCTGCTTTCTAACTTGAGCTCTTCAGTTCCTGGATCCTAGGTCTTGAGACTGTGGACTGGGTTATAATTTCTCTTGGCAGTAATTCCTAGTATGTGAAGTATGCTAACTGTGCATTTGAAATAAACTAGCCACTGAGATCTGTTGACAACATGCACCTAAAATAGTCTTGTGCAGTGAAATTAATGCTGTGTAAAATTTTCAGTCCTTCAAGGAATGCTTCTCTGCAAACTCTGGAAAACAGTCTTCTAAAGAAAATTCTGATTTAGTCATCAGCCTTCCAGCTTGGAGAATTCTTTATCTTTGGCATTTTCATAAGGCATGAATTAAAATGCACGAACCAACTGTTATTTTCCCATTACTGAGTGGGAAGTTAACAAAGTTGGCCTGAGAATAACGACAGAACATAATCTAAACATAAAGTTTTTTTTTAATGAAAATATGTCTAGCAACTGTTCAGTGTCGGGAGCCGCTCCGGCATTCCAAAATGGCGCTGGCTTCCTGTTTCCTGACTCTTCACAAAAGCCCTTATGGCCAGTGCACATGCGCAAGCACGTCACCCTTACATAACCCGCTTACGCAGGCGGTATGCTAATTAGGTATTCTCTAGAGCACCAATCACGAGAAGACACGTCCCTCCACGCCTCCATAGTTCCTATATAAGCCGGGGATTTTACGGGGAGAGGGTCCTTCTCCATCAGTCTGCAGAGAGCTGTACAATAAAAATGCTGTCAGAAGAATCCTGAGTTGCCGCGTCTCCTTTATGGGCGAAAGGTGCGCGCGACAAGTGGTGCCGAAACCCGGGACCTGCCGACCCCTGGGTGAAGGAACGACTTGAAGGACCCCCGACTGCTCGTCGGAAGAGGATTCAGAACTGACGGCGTGAGAAGCCTAGGCACTTTTCTGCAAGGTATGATTTCTTTTGTGTGGTACGGTCCGCTCTTGCTGGTTGCTTTCGTTATCGTCTTGCTGTGTTGCCTTTGTCTTATAGAAGATAAAAGATACAGAAAGACAGTTAGCAAGGGACAAAAGGCTTTGGCCGACCATCAAGATAGTCTATCAGAAGCAGAAAAGGAAAGAGGTTTAAAGAAAAGGAAGAAACCTCAATCAAGAAGATCCGAATTAAAAGGGAAACTGAAGGAGGGAGAGAAAGGGAAAGCCAGTGGGCTGTATCCCGTCTTAGATGAATTTAAAAATCTTAAAGTAGAATCTTCCGCCTCTGAGGAGACGTCTTCAGAGGACGGGGACTTGGGATCTGCCTCAGAGGAGGACGAGTTAGATCCTGAGGAACAAATAGAACTGGACGAGGAGGCTGCTAAATATGAGTCAGAGAGATATGAGGTTGATCCGCCATTCGCCCCTAGGTGTAGACCATCAGCGCCTCCTCTAGAGGAGGCAACCTCGGCAAAAAACAAAAGGATGGCGACAAGACTTAAGACGGCTAGCTCCTTAATTCCAGAGAAAGAAAGACAAAAGATTAGAGCAGCTTTTCCCGTGTGGGAAGATGCACAACAGCAACGACAATATTCTCAATTAGAGTTAAAACAGCTAAAAGCCTTAGCAGAAGCAGTTCAAACTTATGGCATTAATGCTTCCTATACTCAGGCATTGGTGGACAGGCTAGCAGATCAGGCCATGACTCCACAAGACTGGTATAATACAGTCAAGGCTTGTCTCACTATGGGACAATACTTAGACTGGAAATCTATTTTTCATGACCTCTGTGCAACCCAAGCTCGCCAAAATCTAGCTAATCAACATCCGCAATGGAATTTTGATATGCTTACTGGACAAGGACAATGGACAGCTAATCAAACCATGTATCCGGTTGAAGTCTATGGCCAAATTAATAAGGCAGCAGGCGCGCAAATTACCCACTCCCGACCCGGGGAGGTAGTGACGAAAAATAACAATACAGGACTCTTTCGAGGCCCTGTAATTGGAATGAGCCCCATTATCAATATGAGTCCAAAGACTTCTATCTCCCTTGTCTTATTTACTTTAAATTTTTTAAATTTGGATTCTGAAGGACGGTCTGCAGCGGGCAGACATGTTGGTCATGCATCACCGCGAGAAATGGTGAAATGGAAAGATGTAATTGATAACAAATGGAAAGGCCCGGATCCAATATTAATAAGATCCAGGGGATGTGTAAGTCATAGACATTCAATAAAAGTTGTTTTTTTTTTTTTTAAGGCAAAGAGAGGACAAAGCAAAGTCTTGTAGGTCTCAGCCACACTTGCTTTTTTCTCAGCACACACTATCCCAACATAAATGTAGAACTGAAAGGGAGTTGGCAGATATGATCCCCTTATGACCCTTGGACTTTATAACAGCTAATATTAGCCCTGTCTTTGTTTTAACATGTTATTAGCATGTTTTTCTAATTCTTTCTCCAAGCCTAAAGTCCATTATACTGATCTTTAAAAGATGGTAAAAATCCCTGTTTTTATTATTTATGTAGATTTTAACTTGTGTAATGAATTTCTGTGTTATCAACAGGTAAAGTGCATTGCTTATGGGTAATTAGATACATTAAAACTTTTCATATTAGTGTGTGTTTTTTTATTTGATACAATGTTTAGCCTTAAACTTTCTAATGTAGACAAGGATGGCCTTGAACATCTTCTGATTATTCTGCCTCTAAATCTCAACTGCTAGGAATTACAGGCATTAACCACTACACCAAGTTTACTCGGTGCTGGGGAGCTTCCTCTGGATACTGTGAGTGCTGGGCAGGGGACTCTCCCAACTGAGCAGCACAAGCAGCACACTTGTTCTATGCTAATTCTTACAGCAAACCCTAGTGCATAGTCTAGCCACTGTGCAGTGTATTCTCCCATAACATGCGCTTGAGGTATGACTGAGACTTCCATTGCTTTGAGTAAGGACACTGCCTGCTTTTGCTTCTGTGAACAAACCATATTTCCTTGAGAGAGCAACATAAGGTTTTATTCAAGTTTAAATGGCATCTTCTTTGTTGTGTCCTTAACAAGAATTCGGTGTGTCTGGCCACCACCAGCCCAGGCTTCCCTTACTCCATTCTAACAGTATCCCCGGTGTCTTAGTTTGGGTTTCTATTGCTGTGAAGGGACACCATGACCGCGGCAACTCTAGTAATGGAAACCATTTAATGGGGGCTGACTTACAGTTTAAGAGGTTTTGTCCGTTGTCATCATGGCAGAAAGCATGGCAACACACAGGCAGACGTGGTACTGGAGAAGCAGCCAAGAGTGCTACATCAGGATCAGCAGGCTGCAAGAACAGAGAACGATGCTGGGCCTGAACTGAGCTTGTGAAACCCCAAAGCCCACCTCCAACAAGACCACATCTACTCCACCAAAGTCACACTTCCTAATAGAGCCAATCCCTGTGAGACTGTGGTGGCCATTTTCATTCAAACCGCCACAGGCAGGAAGAGGAAATTGCCTTCCTTCTGCATCTCTGTGCTGGGCTACCTCTGGAAGTTTATCATAAGGAAATAATATGGACATTGATTACAGAAACCAACGAACACACAAGGTTTAAAAGACCAAGAAAGAAAATGAAATCAATCTACACTTAAATCCAGTTTTTTCCCTCATTTTAAAAGCTTCCTAGAGCTCCATAAAGCCCAGAAGACTTATAGAAAAATAAAATAAAATGTCAATAAGAAAGACAAATGCATGTACGTACACAGATACAGATATCCAGGTAAAGAACACTGAGGACAAATGATAAGCAGAAAAGGAATTTGCCATCACATAAAGATTTTAACCCATAAGTAAGAAAAAAGTGACCAGCCCAATAGACAAGTGAGCAAGCACTATCAATGAAATCTAAGTAGCTAATAAATGTGCGAAAGTAGTTTAACTCTATCCTTGGTTAACACATGCAACTCAGGGTGATTACATTCATTTTAGTTGAAAAATATACATTTTAATGTTTAAAGACTGGATTAAAATGTCATGTCTCTGATGAGGTCACTGATGCAGGTTGCTAGTAAATATACCAAATGGTACAATAATTCTAGAAGTTAATTCACTCATAGCAGCCAAATTTTAAATATCCAGTCATTTAGTACAAATCCACCAAGTACTAATATGGTCTTCTAAATAGACGTATGCACAGCCCCAAATTAGAAACATAAATATTTGCATAAAAGAATTATTTTGCTTCTACACAGCAGAATTCCAGGAATCAGCTAAGGATAGAAATTGATTTATATGTGCTATTTTGGAATATGTGTTTAATATAAAGAAGTAAGGCATGGGGATAGATATGAATGTATGTACGCACATATATATATATATATATATATATATATATATATATATATATATACATACATATATACACACACACACAAGTTTGATCCCCAGCACCACAAAAAAAAAAAAAAAAAAGGAAAATGAGTCTTGGGGAGAGAAGGGAGGGGAAAGGAAAGAAGGAAGGAATGGAGGGAGGAAGGAAGGAAGGACGAAGGGAACACTTCAATCATATTTACAGAAACAAGAAAAAAGTAAGTAGAGAAATAGAGCGGTGAATATGTATGTACATAGATATAGTTATGCATATATATCCATGCATTTACTTGCATTTGCACAAGAAGTTTCTAGGAAAGGAAAGAAACAAGAGTGTTATAGATCTTTTTCCAGATAAGCTACTGTCTTTCCCGCCTGTGTTTGGAAGGACTTGAGGAGAAGGCTTTCCCTGGCTTTTCAAGCTCAAAGATAAAGAGAGCTGTCTAGAACTGTCCCCATTACCTAAAGAGAAATTGCTGTGATGTGCACTAGTAGTCTTTGTGATGATCCCTTTCTGAGGATAATTTCTATTCCTACCAGTTCTAGGTGACAACAGAAATAGGTTATGAAGTTCACAAATTCCTGTGTCAGCCACTAAGCCCCCAGATTCTCCAGCAACTGCTGCTGTAGATATGTAGAAGGGCGTGTCCCCCAGTGACCTGGAGATGGACAAGGCAGGAGAGAGGACATTGTCTGCATTTTGCCACCATAGACACGGTCCAGTCTGTGCAGGGCAAAGGCACAGAGTGTGCACAAAGCCTTTCACTAGATGTGCTCATTAGACACCATGAGCCAATTTGAGATCCTAGACTCTATGAGAAGGAACTAAAGACCGGACAGAAACAGCCCAGCTCACAAACCAGGAACATGAACTGCTTTTCTTGCCTTTATTGATTACTCGTTGCATTCCTCGTTCTTCAGTTGTTAATATCCAGCTCCTCTCATTTCCCTCACCCCACAATCTCATCCTACGTTTTCACTTTGAAAATAGGTGCATCCAGCCAAGGAAAATATAGGCAGTAAACTTCGAACCCCTACCCAGACTAGCTGATGGACAGGACACTCTCCACCGTTAAATGGAGAAGGAGATCTGACTTTCACACAAACTCTGGTGCCCCATATTTGACCATGTCCCTTGGATGGGGATGCCTGGTGGCACTCAGAGGAAGGATAATAGGTCACCAAGAAGAGACTCGATATCCTATGATCATATACAGGGGGAAGACTTCCCCCACAGTCACAGACATAGGGGAGGGGAATAGGGGGGGAAGCAGGAGGGGGAGGAATGGGGTGAGGTTCACTCAGAGCCCTGGATCAGAGTCAATCCTTCGTCCTCAGGGTAGGGCCCACTCCCTTGCTCCCATATCATCATGGCAGGACCAGCTCTCCTGCTCCTGTGTCTCAGAGCAGGGCGGGCTCACTTACTCCCTTGTCCTCAGGGCAGGGCCCACTCTCCTGCTCCCATGTCATCGTGGCTCCTGTATCTTTGCCTTTTTTTTTTTTTTGAGAGCTTAAGGAGACTCTCCTAAATAAGTCTTCCAGTTGAAAGCATATGATTTTGGCTGCATAAAATGGTACACATTGCATTTTCAACAGTGGGGAAAAAGACAAGGCAAGGAGATCATGAGTTCAAGGCCAGCCTTGGCTGCATACCAAGCACCCGTCAGAGACTGAGAATGGGAGATGAGGGGAGAGAAGGGGGCAGGAGGAAAATGGGAAAAAAAAGAAAGACAAGCACATGGCAGAGTTGTGTTCTTTACTAATGCAAACAAAAGACAGAAATAGAAACAACTGGAAGTGGTTGTTTGAAATGGTATGTCAGAGAAAATGTCTTTTTTATTTCTGGTTTGACTTGTACACATTCCTACATATTTTTAAGGATTAAATGTCTACAACAGAGATATTTTCTTAGGTGGATCTATTGGAGTAATGATCTCTGTCAAGGGCTTATTGATGAGCTTGGCCATGTTGGGGAAGCCACGGGGACACGTGCGATGCTGAATGGAGGGTAGGGGAGAAGGAGGAGGGTTTCCAGAGAGTATAGGCCAGCTTCAGAGGCATGTGCGGGAATTGTTGGTGTATGGTATGGTGGGATGGGCTATGAGAAGTTCCAACAAATCCACACATACCACCTTAGCTATGGCTTCTAGAGCTATGAAGAAAGACCATGAATGTAGAAACTCTTATAAAGGAAAACATTTAATTGGAGCAGGCTTATGGTTCAGAGGTTTAGTCCACTATCGTCATGTCAGGAAATATGGTCACATGTAGGCAGACATAGTACTAGAGACTAGAACACTGGAGTGTTCTGCATCCAGATTGGCAGGCAACAGGAAGAGAGAGTAAGCCACTGGGCCTGGTTTGAACTTCTGAGACCACAAAGCACACCTCCAGTGACACACTTCCTACAACAAGGCCACACCTCCCAATAGTGCTACTCCCTAGGAGCCTATGGGGGCCATTTTCATTCAAACCACCACAACTCCAAAGTCTTCTTTTGCTTACTCAGCGGGAAAGGCAGAGAACAAAGTATGAAACTATGGGCTGGTTTGATGACTTTGTGGGTAAAGGCACTTCACCTGATGACTTGAGTATGATTCTAGAATCCACATGGTGGAAGAAAAGATCTGACTCCCACAAATTGTACTATGACCTACACACACACACACACACACACACACACACACACACAATTGATATATTTAAAAACTAGAGAAAAAAAGCAAAAGGGACAGATTGTGAAGGGAGGATAGATGTGTTCCAGGGGTTCCAAACTGCCTGTGGGTTCTCTCCTTCATCTTTCTTTTCCTCTATTGTCTCTGATCCTCGGTTTTACAAATCCCCCATTAGTTCTAATCCTTTGACTTGAGTGTCTTCTCTATCTCACATTCTTCAATGTCTATTAAATAACAACCATACATAATTCTTTCTTTGGCTATAGATTTGTCTCAACTTTATTTTTCTCATCCTCACCCTCCTTGAACAAGGAAACATAAATATGGTAATTCTAAGTTGACTGTCCTTTTACTGGCCTGCTTGCATAGGAGACACTTAGGTCTTGCCTAGGTCTTACTAGGCAGTCTAGACTGGCTTCAGCCCCCCTGAATGCTAGGATTGCAGTCATCTACTACCATATCCAGCTAGATAGACCTCTCAATCAAAACTTCCAGCTTGTCCAGAGGCTCCAGTACTCATCTTAGTCAAAGAATAACTTAGTGGTTCTAAGTCTATACCCAGTTGAATCAGCAGCGAGCCATCTTTTCTGGCCCTGTTCTAGCTCTGTGATGCTGTGCTTATTCCTGGATTCCTGCCTGACTTATTCCTGAGTCCTATTAGTGGGTTGGTGGCCATATATCCAAGTTCTTTTCCTATTCCCTCATTCTTAAACCCTGATTGGGATACCGCGCCCAGCTCCCCAGGTCTCATGGGACAAGAAGCCACCTCTGTCAAACAGAGTGGAAGAGGTGACTGTGCCTGATTCCAGCTGGGACCATGGCAGGACGCTATCTATTATCATCTGTGTAGAAAAAAAAGGTTGTCATCCTGATGGTGGCAGGCCTTCTCCCTCATCCGTTGTCCTGTTCTAGTTCTCAGGGCATTTCTTGAGCTTTCTCAACCCCCTGCTGCTAATCCATTTGTTCCAGGTCATGTCACAAGGCACCGCAATGTTGACTTGTATGTGCTCTTGAGGTCATGTTTTTTTCCTTTGAATTAGAAACCTGCGTGAGCAACCCCGTCTCCCTCCTACACACACCAAGGGAAAAAAGGCTCCTAAAGTCTCAGTAAAATAAGAAACCCAAAGTGTTTTCCTTTTTATCCAATGAAAATGGCCACCCCCACCACACACACACACACACACACACACACACACACACACACACACACACACACACACTACTTTAGCCATGTGTTGTTAAGATCCATACAGGGTCCATGTGGGCACAGTGGTCATATTCATGGAGGTGTCAGGCTTGAGGTGTAGATAAGAGTCTGAGAATTGAGGGACTAAATGAGTGCTATACTCCAAATCCTTAATGTTTCCCCCAGGTATGAACAAAGACAATATCTGTTTTAGAAACTAATTATTTTCATAAGAATCCCCCTTTACTAGTGGAATTTGGAAATGAATCTTTATCTACCAGAGTACATGTAGTTCTACTCAGACCAACTGACCACCTTAATTCACAGTGGATTGTCCCGTGAGTTCACGATGATGAAAAGGGAAGATTTTCTGTTACCGCAACAGCGGTGTGAAATAAGTGTCCAGAATTAGCCATATGCTTTAGTCTTTGATGAGGTAAACCCAGTACAAGTTAACCATAATAAGAAGCACGTAGTCTAATGTTCTATTGGAAATGCTGCTACAGAACAAACTGCTAATTAATAGACCACAGACGAACTGTTCCCAATTTTTACTGGTAGAATTTGAAACAAAGATAAGACCTTTTTATTAGAGTAGTGCTCTTCTTTCCTCCTTCTCTTCTTCTCTTCTCTTCCCTTCCCTTCTCTTCTCTCCTCTTCCTCCTTCCCTTCCTCCTCCTCTTCTCCCTCTCTCTCTCTCTCTCCTCCTCTCTCCCTCTCTCCCCCTCTCTCCCTCTCTCTCTCTGTTCTTTCACTCTTCTCTTACTCACTCTTTAGTTTTTTTGTAGAAGGGCATGGATTCCAAGGCAATTAAATGGGTTGTTTGAAGTATGTCAACTTTGATCAGATTTAGGTCTAGAACCCAGTTCTCCTGTATTGGGGTCTTGTGTTCTTCCGTTTTCATCTATTTGTTCTGTGGTTTATTTCAGGAGAGTAGATCCAACCTTCCACCAAATAAGAGTCTATGTTGTTTCTGTCCATGCATCAGAATTACAAAGGCATCCTGGGAAAAATACATCTCACCCCCAAACTTATTGATTCTCCTTTCAAATTCTTATAGGTGAATTTGTACAAGGCTATTATTCATAAAATTTGCTTCTCACATTATGGCATTTTGTGGCCAGAATTAAAGGTCCCTGATATTTTTGGTAATTCTGATATTCTATGCATCTCTCTCTCTTTTTTTTTTTTTTTTCAGTTTTATAACCTTGCTGGTATAGACCCCTCAGACACTCTTTGTTAACTTTGCACCTCTACAGTCCTCAGATAATGTTTAAAAATACACCTTTAAAGCCCCCTTAAAAAAAAAAAAAAGACAGTGTCTTTTATGTAGCCCTGGCTGTTTTGGAACTTTCCATGTAGACCAGGTTGACCTTGAACTGACAGAGTTCCACTTGCCTTTGCCTCCTGAGTTCTGGGATTAAAGACATGTGCCATGATGCCCAGCCACTCTTTAAAAGTTTTATCTACTTCAAAAATAAAGCAAGCAGTGGCTTCTCATGTCATCTGTAGGTGCTGGCGTGGCATCTCAGTCAGTAAAGGGCTTTCCTAGCAAGAATGGATGCTTGGGTTCAATTCCTAAGAACCTACATTTAAAACGAGTCAAGTGTGGAGTACACGCTTGTCATGGACATGCCTGGGAACTGGAGAGGGGTGGGTGCTTGGGGCTCGCTGACCCACCTCGCCTATTTGATCAATAGGAGACACTCTTTCAGAAAACAAGGTAGGTAGTGCCTGAGGAATGAGAGTGGGGATTGACTTTTGGCCTCCACAAGCAGTGGAACACATGCATATTTGCACATGAGCGCTGCACCCCCATCCAGCTCTTCCCCCCCGCCCACCTCAACACATTCATACACAAAATCTACCATTCAGCAGTTCAATATTTAAGAACAATTTTGAGTCCTTCTTTAGTATAAGCAACTGAAATCAAACTCCAGGTGAAGTCGAAATATACCCTTTGGGGCCCTTCGTTTGGTTTCAGGGTTTTCTCTGTTCTGATGAAAGGACAGTCACTTTTTCCTTTCCTAAGAACCCAGTTGCTTGGCTTATTTACAATGATGAAAATGGCTCTGAGTGCCGAGGGCCTCTAGGTCCTCACGGTGAAGGGTGCTGCACTGTGAGACTGAGTACACGGGCTGGCTCAGGAGTGTGGACACCTCATCCACATTTCAGTAGGAGAAAAGTGGCTTAGTGAGAAGGCTGAGGAGGTCAGCTTTCACGCTTGCAAAGTGACTTGGGAATCACAGACCACAGACATGCATGTAGGCATACAAAAATCCAAGGGCTGAAGCTATGTGGGACTGTTATTTTTCTTGGCTAAGAGCGATCATTTTCTTCTTTCTCCCCTAAATTGGGGTTTTAAAATGTTGTTGCTACCACTTATTTCTCTTGGCATGGCCAATGACTGAGTTTCTTTGTTCCCACTGCCTTTCCCGTGGACCCTCTTCAGCTCCCTCTCTTGAGTAAATAATCTAGCTTTTCTGTGGCTTGTGGGGCAGCTTAGCGCTCTCTCCTTGGATCATTTTCCCCTTAGGCTCTGGGGTTCTGCCGCCCATGCTTTTACTGCACGTGCATTCCGTCTTTCGTGAAGAGCGTTTGGTTTTAGTGTCGTGCAGTGGACAACTGTCTTTTCCCTGTCTGCTCCTCTCTAAGCACCGCAAGCTGGGCTTCTGTTCTGATTTCACACTCTGTCCTTTTGCAGCCAGCCCAGGGCTCAGCCACATGTGGCAATTCCTTCTGCTACCCCTGGTGTGTGTGTGTGTGTGTGTGGGGGGGGGTTAGGTCTCGGCTGAAGCATTACGTCCCATGCTTTTGTTTCTGTTGTTAAGAATAAACAAATAAACAAACAATGCAAAATGAAGACAGCCGAAGACCTCCTCAGTTTTCATTCTATTAAGAAAAAAATGCTATAGCATTGTGGTTCATACCACCCCAAATCGATTGCTTTCTTGTAAGCTTCTCTGTTCATTGCTTGCTGCATATTCCACAGTTGTCAAATCAATTATCTTTTTGAGGGGGGAGGAAGAACAGATCTGGAGAGATCCATCATTCTTGTATGGAAGATGCACGTCTTTTTGTAGGTTAAGGACAACTATATATATATAATGAGAAAGAGGAAGGGGAACACCACGGGTGTCACCACTCCACCCACTTGAGAAATGGAAAACACAGGGACAGCCAAGCCATTCTGAGGAGTGCTCTGCTTCTTTTCAAAGCCTTCTGAGTTTTAACGTTAGAGCTGCTTCCTGTTTTCTGTTGTCTGAAGATCGTGACTGTGTAGGCAAAGTGGGGAAGCAAACCTGATTTGCAGGAGAAGAGAAAGCTCTTTCTCTAACTGGTAAGAAGCCCTCCCTCTTAGGGAGGTGAAGGGTGAGCAGAGCACAGCTTCTCCCCATCTCTGACGGGAAGGTATCTTTTAACTAATGGGATAAGGTTATGAGTGGAGTCCCTAGATCTTCCCATGTGCGTCTGCTTCACTGCCACCCATGAAACACAACCCAGGATGCTAAATTAAGTTGATGCTTTCTTCAATTAAGTGAGCCTGGTTACATCATGTGCCCCAGCAGAGGGACGTGATGGATGGCACTGGGAATCACAGCCACATTGCTGCATGCTCTTCAATCTTGCTTTAAATTCCAACTTTTGAAATAGCTTACAAATGCTGTATAGTCATTAATGTTGTTTTCCTTTTAAAAAGTTCCATTGCATACTAATGAGCGGCTGAAGGCTTACAGAAGCTGTGTCTCCACGTGAGCTGAAGTTTGCCATATGCTGAACTCCTGTTTCACACGCGCTTTAAGTCTGCAGAATGCAAAGTTGCCACAAATATCCAAGTGAAGAATTGGGTCCCATGTACAAGTATGTGAGTGAAGAATTTGGCTCACGCATACACTCTTGGAAAAAAATTTTTTTTCCCATAGTTTTCTTTCCTCTAAGGTATTGAATGGGCCAATATGTGTCCTCATGTTTCAAACATTCGGCCCCCTTGAAACATTTTGATTGCTTCTTGCACTGACTAAAATTGTACAATGTTGTGTTCCAAATGATATCTTTTTCACTGGCTTCATATAATTCCAGGATAAATTCTCTGCTTCATACACCATGCCCTTATGTGTATAGGGCTTCTATTTTTATTCTGCCTCTTCCTCTGTTTTCCCTCTACCATTTCACTCAACATGTTTTGAATTTGTGCAGTTGTTTATATTTGAGACAATCATACTTGAAACCAACAATACTTCTTTTATTTAAAAAAATATTTGTCTTGATGCAATTCCCAATTTTGGGACCTGGCACATCAAACTCAATAGAAAAAATGCAAACCTTCTAAAGAAGCGATCCCCCAGTGACGTAACCAGCAAAGGCAATGTGTTGTTTTCATCCTTTGGAATCAGTGTTTCTATTTTATTATCTTCTAAACAGGATTGTAACAGAAACATACGTGTAATGTCTCATCAGTAAAAGCTCACTGTTACATAAGTGGGAATATTTGTGAAAGGACGCTGGTGATATTGGCTTGTGATTATTTCATTTCATTTCATTTCATTTAATGTAAGCATCAGATAAGACCCCCAGGCTTCTGAGATAACAGACATGTGTGAATGTTGTGACTCTCAAGATCAGTTGTTTACTGGCAAACACAGAATGCCTTACTCTGAAATTCTGACGATCTGGACTCTAGGTCTAGCCTGGGAGTGTTATAGGAACTATGTCCAACTGTATGACTGAGACACTTGGGAAGCTTGGCTTCATCTTGACGACAAAGTAGACTCAGACAGTAAGTTTCTCTGCTGTGACTTGGCTGTCAGGGCAGAATCCAGTTTCATGATTCTGCTTTCGGCTGAGCTTCCCTGAAAGTGTCATTAATTTATGACATGAAGACAGAAAGCCCATTAATTCATCTGCTTCAATTAGCTTCTGCTTCCTGCTTATTCCTGCTTGTCCCAGCTGCCTAAAACTAGTTTTTATAACATTGGAGCGTCAGTCTTTTCATCATATGACTTTTAAGCAAAATATGTATTCACTTATTTTTTTTAAACTATGTGCATGTGGGTATAGACACATGAATGCAGGTGCCCATGGAGGCCAGAAGAGGTTGAATCTCCAGGAGCTGGAGTAAGAGGTGGTGTGAACACCCCAACCTAGGAGTAAGAGGTGGTGTGAACACCCCAACCTAGGAGCTGGAAACTAACCAAGTTTCTCTACAATAGCTACACAGGTTTTCAACCACTGAACCATCTTTTTAGTCCTCATTACACCATTTTTTTTTTTAATAATCAGATTTAAGAGACCTGATTAGAAGAGTCTGTTGCTGTGAGTTAGAAAATATTCCTGATGGAGAAGTTACTTCCTGGAGCTATTATCTTTCTCTTTTCCACCAGAGGCTGTAACTGGGCTTCCTAAGAAGATAGTAAGTAGTCTTTTCTACCAGGAGGGAGAGCAGAAAAGGAAAACCAGAGCCTGGGGTGGAGAAATGTGTGGCTTAGCGGGTCACCCTCTAAAGAACAAGCTATCTAAATAGTTTTATAATTTGGCTCTGAGAATAACTTATGTTTTCCAAATATGTATTCTGCACGTCCTGAATGGCCCCATCGAGGACCACAGGACATGGCTACTATATTGCTATCTGTACTCCTTGTTCCATATTTGTCAACTGGCTGGAAGGTGATGCTTTTGCCTGTATCTTGAGCACAAAGAGCTCACCAACTAGACTTGACGTTCAACTGAGTTAGGCCCCTGCAAGCAGAGCAGTGCCGAACAAAGACCTTATCGACTGTTTCTAATTCTAAGCTAGGGGAAGTATGGGTAATCTAAATGAAACTCACATATGCGTCGTTTATTTGTAGATATGGTTGTGTAAGAGATTTGTAATGAGTTGTATATGCTTAATTTGAATGCTTGGTAAATTTTGGTTATACGCTTATGCATATGGTATGTGCATTAAACCATTCTCAGGGTTGCCTTTGGTTATAAAGTCTCTGTTTAAGGTCCTGCTCCACATCTGGTTGTTCCTTTGTTCCTAGGCAGTGACTAATTCTGATCAGATCTCCTTACACCTCAAACTTTGCAAGTAGAGAGAAGAGAGACTCCAGAATTAAGATACCAACATTGATGTTTATATATGGGAAGTAAAGATTATTCACTAGGTCAGAGAATCTTAGCATTCTGTGCTGGAAATGAACTTCTAAAGGAATTTAACTTAACTTTTAAAGAAATTAGGAAATAACAGCTTATGGAGAAAGAGTGGTTTACTGAAGGCCATGGGAATAATGGCTTATTTTTTTAACTCAGACAGAGTCCTGGTGATACACTTGCACTGCTGATAAGCAACTGTCGTAATTTTGATTAATGCCAGTGTCTGGCATCATGTAAAGTTAAGACCCTTTTATGGATTCCTTTCAACACAGTGGAAGCTACTGCAGCCATAAATTTCCTCAGCTGCAGCAGCTGCTGTACAACACAGCAGTAAAAGCTCCAGCGTTACCCTTTCCTTTACTCTGAGGACTTTAGTCCACCAGGAATGCTGAACACTACACTTTCTAAATCGAAGTGGGGCCATGTGGTGGCATCTTTTCTCCAGAAATCTGCCAAGAGAAGGGCCTTGATGGAAGCTGGAAGAGAGCAAAGAGCCAGGCTGCTGGCGCAGGAGAAAGGTATTTATATGAAGCTTTCCACCCCAGCCAGAGGAGGGTCTGCAAGAATGATCGAGCTGGCAGTTGGCAAAAGGAAATATGAGGCTAAAAGTCACAGTAAACACTCTTTCTTTGTTTTCTCCCTGAAGAGTGCCAACACATTTTTAATTCTCAACAGATACATTATACCTAGAGCTAAACAAGGTACAGATTTATCTCTCTGGGAATAAGCTAAGCATGCATCCACTCTGCTACAGTTTGGAAAGGGATTGAATCATTTCTTCCATGGCCAGTAATAAACAAAACACACAAAGAGGAAGTTGTTTCTTTCATGTACTATAGAGCCTCTCACTGTCTGCTTTTGTTTAATAACTATCAGTGTTTATAACTATCAGTGTTTTCTGACTTCTTGTAAAAAAAAAATCCAAAAACAAAACAAACAAACAGAACACCCAAACCTACCTTGCTGTACTTAGAAACCATCCAAACAAAGGCAGCACAATTCTTTGATCCAATGGTGGTGTTCTTTGCAAGTGGATTCTTTCAAGGGTTAGAGCCTTTGTGTTTTCCTTCGTCACATTCTAAAGGCTGAAGGAAGCACTTAAAATACAAGCTAATAACAAACACCATATTCTGTGAAGTCAGCATGGGGAGACAGAGGGTGTAAAAAAGATGCTGATAGCCATATTTCAAGAAAGAAGGATTAAATAAATGTGGAGCCGTAATGGATGATTTGGTCTAATTCATCATTAAGACCCTTGGAATAGTCAGGAGCTAAAGACACCTGCCACCAGGAGACTGAAGTCTGAAAAAAAATTGCCATTTGCCCTTGATTGCAATTGGAGATAATTGAGTTGCAATTACTGAACAGAATTTGTTGAGTGACAGTCTAATAAACTCTGCTGGATGAATATCATATTATTACAAATATAATTTCTGATTTTCCCAGCATGAAGTGGACAAATGACAAAAATTAAGTGTCTAGCAAGATGCCTTAGCAGGGAGTCACTTGCTGCCAAACCTGACGGCGTGAGTTCGGACTCCTGGGTTTCTCTCTATCCTAAGGGGAAAAAGGACAGAACTGACTCTGACAAGTTTTCCTCCCAGAAACTGATAAATGAATCAAGAATGGGTGAAAACAGCAACCAAGTCCTGGTGTGTTGTAAGAGGGTGACTATAGACAACGAAGTGTGATAAATATTTCCAAAGGTAGACGTGGGAACGCTTTCACTATAAAGCAGTGGTTCTCAACCTTCCTAACGCTGCGACCCTTCAATACAGCTCCTCAGGTTGTGGTGACCCCCAACCATA